>NC_058084.1:308773426-309121547 GCF_014858855.1 Bufo gargarizans
AAAGCTGGTGATTTGATGACATTTGTATTACTACTGGGTGTCTAGATAAGGGTAAATAGCAAAGATATACTTTATATATGCGATAAGGCTATGTTTACACTTGCGGTCTTGTCTCTATTGATAACAGAAGCCGTGACAATCTACCAAATCCGTTGCATGGTGGATGCCACCGGCATCTGGCATACCAAATTGACTTAATGTGGGGTCCAACAGGGTCCCATCATGATGTCCATCATTTTCACATAAAGCATTTTTAATACTGTCAAACCTAATACCAGTATAAACAGAACCCAAAGCTCTGAATTAACACAATCCTTGGTCTCTGGAGAAGGGTTATATTTCATCTCTTCTTGGGGACTAGTAGTCTATGGATAGTGATGGACTAACATCGCCCGGGACGATTCGCGAATGCGATCGCGATCAAATGTCATATTTGCAGCCACCAAATACTTACCAGAAGTGCAAAAATCATCCCACAACATGGACAGTGACATACCAGAGGGTGATCAATGGCAAAAATTCCCACAGAAAATATGTATTTTAATCAGGGGCCATTTTTATGCATCTTAAAGGGAAAATGTCAAAAATGTGCCCTGCTGGAGCCTAGAAAAAATTTATTTTAGACCACGTGAGTACAGGCCCCAAACATTAGGCATTCAACGGACAGAAAACATCAAGTGATTATGTAGCAGGAGGTATATTAGATGGTCATTGGATATCAATTTTACAGCAGGCCAGTGGAGTACAGGCCCCAAACATTACGCATTCACCAGACAGAAACATCAAGTAATTATGTGGCTGGAGGTATATTAGACGGTCATGGATATCAATTTTACTGCAGGCCAGTGGACTATAGGCCCCAAAAATTATTAATTCACTATACAGAAAGAACAATTGATGATGTGGCTGGAGGTACATTAGGCGGTCACCGTATAACAATTTTACTGTTGGCCAGTTGGATTACAGACCCCAAAAATAAGGCATTCACCGGACAGAAAAGATCAAGTGATTATATGGCTGGAGGTATATTAGACGGTCAATGGATATCAATTTTACTGCAGGCCAGTGGACTATAGGCCCCAAAAATTATTAATTCACTATACAGAAAAGAACAATTGATGATGTGGCTGGAGGTACATTAGGCGGTCACCGTATAACAATTTTACTGTTGGCCAGTTGGATTACAGACCCCAAAAATAAGGCATTCACTGTACAGAAAAGATCAAGTGATTATATGGCTGGAGGTATATTAGACGGTCAATGGATATCAATTTTACTTCAGGCCAGTGGACTACAGGGCCCCAAAAATTATTCATTCATTGGACAGAAAAGATCAAGTGATTATGTGGCTGGAGGTATATTAGACGGTCATTGGATATCAATTTTACTGCAGGCCAGTGGAGTACAGGCCCAAACATTATGCATTCACCGTACAGAAAACATCAAGTGATTATGTGGCTGAAGGTATATTAGACAGTCAATGGATATCAATTTTACTGCAGGCCAGTGGACTATAGGCCCCAAAAATTATTAATTCACCGTACAGAAAAGAACAATTGATAATGTGGCTGGAGGTACAGTACATTAGGCAGTCACCATATAACAATTTAACTGTTGACTAGTTAGATTACAGGCCCCAAAAATTATGCAATTCATCGTACAGAAAATATCAAGTGATTTTGTGGCTTGAGGTATATTAGACGGTCATTGGATATCACTTTTAATGCAGGCCAGTACAATGACATGTCAAATACATATGTTTAAAACAACTATAAATTTAAAATTGGATTAAAACATGGCTAAAGAAATCCCCCCTCTTGAAAAAAAACCTAATGATAACAGGTTAATTTCATAACACATGGTCGTCATAGGTGTTGAATTCCTCCGATACCAACAATTATATTGTTGGGGCCCCGGAGGTAATTAGACAGTTAATGGATATCAATTTTACTGCAGGCCAGTGGACTAAAGGCCCCAAAAATTATTCAAATTATTCATAATCAAGAACAAGTGATTATGTGGCTGGAGGTATATTAGACGGTCATTGGATATCAATTTTACTGCAGGCCAGTACAAATACATGTCAAATACATATGATTAATAAACTAACAAAATTAAATTGGATTAAAAACATAGCTAACAAAATCCCCTCTCTTGAATAAACCCAAAATGATAAGAGGTGAAATTCGATAACACATGGTCATCATAGGTGTTAAATTCCTCAGAGGCCCCAAAAATTATTCATTCAATGGACAGAAAAGATCAAATGATTATGTGGCTGGAGGAATATAAGACGGTCATTGGATATCAATTTTACTGCAGGCCAGTGGACTACAGGCCCCAAAAATTATTAATTCACAGTACAGCAAAGAACAAGTGATTATGTGGCTGGAGGTATATTAGATGGTCATTGTATAGCAATTTTACTTCCGGCCAGTGGAGTACAGGCCCCAAAAATTATTCATTCAACGTACAGAAAAGAACAAGTGATTATGTGGCTGGAGGTATGTTAGACGGTCGATGGATATCAATTTTACTGCAGGCCAGTGGACTACAGGCCCCAAAAATTATTCATTTACCGGACAGAAAAGATCAAGTGATTATGTGGCTGGAGTTATATTAGATGGTCATTGGATATCAATTTTACTGCAGGCCAGTGGAGTACAGGCCCCAAAGATTAGGCATTTACCGAACAGAAAACATCAAGTGATTATGTGGCTGGAGGTATATTAGACGGTCATTGGATATCAATTTTACTGCAGGCCAGTACAAATAAATGTCAAATACATATGTTTAAAACAACTAAAAATTTTAAATTGGATTAAAAACATGACTAACGAAATCCCCCCTCTTGAATAAACCCAAAATGATAAGAGGTGAAATTTGATAACACATGGTCGTCATAGGTGTTGAATTCCTCCGAGGCCCCAAAAATTATTCATTCACCGGACAGAAAAGATCAAATGATTATGTGGCTGGAGGAATATAAGACGGTCATTAAATATCAATTTTACTGCAGGCCAGTGGACTACAGGCCCCAAAAATTATTAATTCACAGTACAGAAAAGAACAAGTGATTATGTGGCTGGAGGTATATTAGATGGTCATTGTATAGCAATTTTACTTCAGGCCAGTGGAGTACAGGCCCCAAAAATTATTCATTCAACGTACAGAAAAGAACAAGTGATTATGTGGCTGGAGGTATATTAGACGGTCATTGGATATCAATTTTATTGCAGGCCAGTACAAATACATGTCAAAAACATATGATTAAAACAACTAAAAAATTTAAATTGGATTAAAAACATGACTAACGAAATCCCCCCTCTTGAATAAACCCCAAATGATAACAGGTGAAATTATATAACACATGGTCGTCATAGGTGTTGAATTCCTCTGAGGCCCCAACAATAAGGCATTCACCGTACAGAAAAGATCAAGTGATTATGTGGCTGGAGTTATATTAGATGGTCATTGTATATCAATTTTACTGCAGGCCAGTGGAGTGCAGGCCCCAAAGATTAGGCATTTACCGGACAGAAAACATCAAGTGATTATGTGGCTGGAGGTATATTAGACGGTCATTGGATATTAATTTTGCTGCAGGCCAGTGGACTAAAGGCCCCAATAATTATTCATTCACCGGACAGAAAACATTAAGTGATTATGTGGCTGGAAGTATATAAGAAGGTCATTGTATAGCAATTTTACTTCAGGTGTCACGGCCATGGCTATGACCGTGACTCTCAACCGCATGCGATTGTCAGCGGTTTGGTTTTGTTGTCAATCACAGGTGAGGGCAGTGGTATTTGCCTCACCTGTGGTTGCCGCTGACAACATATGTATGTGGCAGCTTTCCTGCTGTGCATGTGGTTGCACCTAGCAACCTCTATGTTAGGTGTCTGTGTGTATGTGTGCACTTGTGTTTATGTATTTTGTGCACTTCCCCTTTAAGTTGGTGTTTTCCCTTCTGTGGTGCTGGAAGGGTTAACTCCCTTCCCAGTGTGTGAGTGATGTCACTGGGTGTGTCTGACTGTGGGTGTGGCTTCTTGGCCTATAAAGCCTGAGTGTTTTGCATGGTTCAGTAGGTTGCTTCAGCCCTGCTAGCTGGAGCAGCCTCCTGTGTATTTGACCTGCCTGTGAGAGCCACCCCTGTGGTCATAAAAAAAGTGTTTAGTTGTTATGCCTATGTCTTTATGTGTGTGGTGTAGCATGTTGTTCTGTTGGTACCTTCTTATGTTTCTGTGCAGCATACGGTTCTGGATCCCTGTCTGTTTAGGGATCCAGTCAGCAAGGCTGTGGCAGGTTGGTGAACTTCTTGTTCGCCTGCCATTTCCATATTGCTGTTTGTGTTCCCCTTTTCCCAACAGCTTGGCCATTGAGACTCCTGCTCCTCCGTGCCAAGGAGGAGTAGGTCGTCTTACCCAGCTCCTAGCTCAGGGATCTGCGGAGGGTAAGACAGGGCTCCGAGGTTCCTGCGCATGGGTCCTCCTACCATCAAGGTCGGCCCATGCAGGTTAGGAGTTAGGGTCAGGGTAGGGATGCGTGAGGAGGTGACCTGCTCCCTATCCTGTTCTCATGGCTGAGTAGTCACAACACCACCTGGCATCTCACGGCTGAGGGTTTCCCCCATCCTCAGCCGTGACAGTATGACCACAAAGGCTTCTCACGTGGCGTTCCCTCGAAAGAGGGTAAAGCATGCACCGCCGTCTGAGGATGGGGTGCATGCGTGCTCTTCGGAGGGAGAGCGTTCTGGGGGTTTCGCCTCTGACAGCGCGGTGAGTGGCGATTCCTCGCCTTGCCTTCACCGTTGCCTCGTTTGGCGTCCCCCTGATTTCTTGCACGTGGTGTTGTTTGGTGTGCGGTGTGCACACCTTCGGAAGAGGGTGCAGCATGCAGTGCCATCCCCTTGTGGCCTGCATGCGCGTTCTCCGGAGGGAGAACGTCCCGGGGGGATCACCGTTAACGGCACGGTTGGTGGCTTATTCCCCGCCACTGTACCCTCCGTGTCCGTGTTAGTGGTCCCTCGTCCCTCTCCATGTTCCCATCTCTGGTCGTTTGCTGGCAGCACTCCGTAAGTGGTCCGGCTGCGTGCTGGTTAGGAGTGTCTGCTGGTAGCGACTGGAGTGGGGACGTTAGTGGAGAGTCCCCTCGTCCACTCTCTGTGGTTCCATCCCTGTGTCGCTGGTGCGGGCTGCAGGCCTCGTCGGACTGGCTAGTGTGAGCTGGGAGAGGATGCAGCTGACAGTGACCTCCTGGGAACCATGTCCTGAGGGTGGACGTCTCCTTCTCCCATCCCCTGTGTGAGTTCCTCACCAGTTTCGTTTTTTTTTTCGGTGGGGGGGCTTTGAGGGGTGGGAGTGTCACGGCCATGGCTATGACCGTGACTCTCAACCGCATGCGATTGTCAGCGGTTTGGTTTTGTTGTCAATCACAGGTGAGGGCAGTGGTATTTGCCTCACCTGTGGTTGCCGCTGACAACGTATGTATGTGGCAGCTTTCCTGCTGTGCATGTGGTTGCACCTAGCAACCTCTATGTTAGGTGTCTGTGTGTATGTGTGCACTTGTGTTTTTGTATTGTGTGCACTTCCCCTTTAAGTTGGTGTTTTCCCTTCTGTGGTGCTGGAAGGGTTAACTCCCTTCCCAGTGTGTGAGTGATGTCACTGGGTGTGTCTGACTGTGGGTGTGGCTTCTTGGCCTATAAAGCCTGAGTGTTTTGCATGGTTCAGTAGGTTGCTTCAGCCCTGCTAGCTGGAGCAGCCTCCTGTGTATTTGACCTGCCTGTGAGAGCCACCCCTGTGGTCATAAAAATTATTGTTCTTGTTGATGTCTTTATGTTGGTGAGGTTGTATGTTCTTCTGTTGGGAGCTTTCTATGTTTTGGTGCAGCTAATGGTTCTGGATTCCTGTCTCTTGAGGGATCCAGTCAGCAAGGCTGTGGCAGGTTGGTAGAACTACTTAGTTCGCCTGCCATTTCCTATTAGTCTGTTAGTGTTCCCCTTTTCCCAACAGCTTGGCCATTGAGACTCCTGCTCCTCCGTGCCAAGGAGGAGTAGGGCGTCTTACCCAGCTCCTAGCGCAGGGATCTGCGGAGGGTAAGATAGGGCTCCGAGGTTCCTGCGCATGGGTCCTCCTACCTTAAAGGTCGGCCCATGCTGGTTAGGAGTTAGGGTCAGGTTAGGGATGCGTTGAGGAGGTGACCTGCTCCCTATCCTGTGCTCATGGCCGAGTAGCCACTACAACACCTGGCATCTCACGGCTGAGGGTTTCCCCCATCCTCAGCCGTGACATCAGGCCAGTGGAGTACAGGCCCCAAAAATTATTCATTCACAGTACAGAAAAGAACAAGTGATTATGTGGCTGGAGGTAAATTAGACGGTCATTGAATATCAATTTTACTGCAGGGCATTGGAGTACAGGCCCCAAACATTACACACAACAATTTTTCATTACACCTCAGGTCAGACCACCAATCAGACCCCCAATGTTAATCAGACCTCAGCTTACAGCCCCAATGTTAATAAGACCCCAATAAGACCTCAGATCACACCTCAGCTCAGACCCCAATATGAATGACCCCCAATCAGACTTTAGATTAGAGCCCCATGCCTCATAGCAGCCCCCCAGCAGCCTTAAAGCAACCCCCAGTAGCCTTATAGCAGACCCCAGCAGCCTTAAAGCAACCCCCAGTAGCCTCATAGCAGCCCTCAGTAGCCTCATAGCAGCCCCCAGTAGCCTCATAGCAGCCCCCAGTAGCCTCATAGCAGCCCCCAGTAGCCTCATAGCAGTGCCCAATAGCCTCATAGCAGCCCTCAGTGCCTCTCACCAGCCTCCAGTGCCTCTCCATCAGCTCCCAGTGCCTCTCCATCAGCCCCCAGTGCGCTCTCCCCAGTATTAAAATCATTGGTGGGCAGTGCGCCCTCCCACTCTCCCAGGTATTTAAAATATTGGTGGGCAGTGCACCCCCCCTCCCCGGTATTAAAATCAATGGTGGGCAGTGCGCCCTCCCCCCAGTATTAAAATCATTGGTGGGCAGTGCGCCCTCCCCAGTATTAAAATCAATGGTGGGCAGTGCACCCTCCCCCCGCCCTTCCCTGTATTAAAATCATTGTTGGGCAGTGCATCCTCCCCCAGTATTAAAATCACTTGTGGGCAGTGCGCTCTCCCCAGTATTAAAATCATTGGTGGGCAGTGCGCCCTCCCACCCTCCCAGGTATTTAAAATATTGGTGGGCAGTGCACCCCCCCTCCCCGGTATTAAAATCAATGGTGGGCAGTGCGCCCTCCCCCCAGTATTAAAATCATTGGTGGGCAGTGCGCCCTCCCCAGTATTAAAATCAATTGTGGGCAGTGCACCCTCCCCCCGCCCTTTCCTGTATTAAAATCATTGTTGGGCAGTGCATCCTCCCCCCAGTATTAAAATCATTTGTGGGCAGTGCGCTCCCCCCCCATCATTGGTGGCAGCGGCAGTTCCGATCGGAGTCCCACCAGTGTAATGCTGGGGCTCTGATCAGTTACCATGGCAGCCAGGATGCTACCAAAGTCCTATATGGCTGCCATAGTCAGTTAGTCAACAGCATACTTACTTGCGCTGTGGCTGCCCCGGCGTTCCTTCTTCTTGTAACTTACAGGTCTGTGCGGTGCATTGCTTATAGCAATGCGCCACACAGACCTGTGAGTTACAAGAAGAAGGAGCAAGCGGACTGCCAAAGCGAATGAAAGTATATTGCTGCAGAGTAACTGGCCATGGCAGACAGGACTTCAGTAGCGTCCTGGCTGCGATGGTAAGCAATCGGAGCCCCAGCATTACACTGCTGGGACCCCGATCGGAACTGCCGCTGCCACCAATGATTTTTATACTGGGGGGGAGGGTGCACTGCCCACCAATGATTTTAATACTGGGAAGGGCAGGGGGAGGGCGCAGTGCCCACCAATGATTTTAATACTGGGAAGGGCGGGGGAAGTGCGCACTGCCCACCAATGATTTTAATACTGGAATACCGGGGAGGGCGTACTGCCCACCAATGATGCACCATGGGAACGCCTCGGATTTAGAATATACCATCAGATCTGAGTTTTCTCCAATCCGATGGTATATTTTGACTTCAAGGATTACCTACAGAGGACCAGGAAGCGGTGCGTACAAAGCCTTCCCAGCTTCCTGGTCCTTTTGCCTGGCGTTAAAGCATTAAAGACAGCTGGCCCTGAAAGGGAACGGCGTTCCTGCTATGAAAAAAGTGCAGGAACGCCGTTTCCACACGTTCCCGCAGGACTCGAGCCCTGGGTACAGTGAAAAAAAAAAAAAAGCTCCCAAGAACCTGTCCTGCCACAGAGTTTGTACAGGAAGTTGTTAACGGCACGTTTCTGCTGGAGCAGCCTATCAAGCATATACAAGGTGGAGTTACATCGCATCGGGCAGTCAAAAATCAGACCTCTGACGGGCAAGTGGTGTCAATGCTGAATGTCAGCAAGGTAAGCCATGGCCATGTAAGATCTTCTAAAAAGGCAAGAGATTTTCCTGGCCTGCCGCAAGACTTCCTAGACCTCGAGTATTTGGCAAAAAATTGCTGCACGACTAAGTTCAGGACGTGTGCCATGCACGGCACATGTGTCATTTTGCCCTGTTTCAGCTCGCTCAGCAGATTGGCACCATTGTTGCACACCACTTTACAAACTATCAAATTGAACGGGGTTAGCCACTGATCGGCCTGTGACCACAGAGCTGAAAGGAGTGCAGGACCGGTGTGGCTCTTGGCTTCCAGGCACAACAGACGCAGCACAGCATGGCAACGTCTCACCTGGAATGTCAAATAGATTCTGGGGAGCTGGGTGGGTGCAGCGGAAGAGGCGGTAGCAGTAGAAAAGGAGGAGTCAGCCGAGGAGGAGACGGAGGATGGAGTAGGAAGAGGAGAAGAAGAGACAGGCCTGCATGCAATCCGTGGCGGTAACACCAAATCCACATGGGTGCCACGGGTTGCATGCTTGACAGGTTCACCCAGTGGGCAGTAAAAGTAATGTACCTTCCCTTCCATGGTAGGAGAGAGGAAAAGGAGAAGAAGCAGGACGTGGAGCGCCAAGAGTGTTGCTTTGTGGGTTCTGTAACGGATCACCTGGCACCCCGACTGAGTACCTCCGTTTACGGATGTGCCTAGCGTTTCCTGAGGCTTCCAAGCACTCTGGCAGACACCACAATCACCAAACCGAAGAAGCAGATAAATCCTCTTCAAGCCTGAATGCTGTAGGCCAGGGGTGGCCAACCTTACATACACAAAGAGCCAAAAAATCAACAACATATGACTACCAGGAGCCACAAGCTGTACAATTACACACAAGTCACCATATTTTTTCGCCCTGCAAGATGCACCTAGGTTTTCACAAAGAAAAAGAAAATAAATATTTTTCATCCAATCTGAGGTCTGCTAAAATATTTTTTTCTTTTTCATTAGCAGAGAAAAAAAACAAAAAAAAAATATTTTTCATCAGACCTCAGATCAGACACCTATATCAGATCTCCAATCCTAATCTGACCTACAATAAGATCCCCAAGCCTCATCAGACCTCCAAATCAGACCCCCAATGCTCGGATCAGGCAACACAAATCAGACTCCCAGTGTCAGACCCTGAGTGCTCAGATCTCCCCCTTCTCAGATCTGACCCCCCCATGATCAGACCTGACCAACCCATGCTCAAACAAGACCCCCCCATGATCAGACCTGACCAACCCATGCTCAAACAAGACCCCCATGCTCAGATCTGAACCCTCATGCTCCGATCATCCCACTGATGCTCAGATCAGACCCCCAAGCTCAGTTCTATAATTTAAAAAATATATCTTCCCTCCTGATCAGGCGCTGGGCTCCTGCTACTCTGCAGGTCTGACACGCTATCCACTGTGACCTGATGAGCACAACGTCAGGTCATAGTGCGTGTCTCCACATACTACGTTCTCACATTGTGTGCATCAGGACGTAGTGAAGAGTGCGCTGGAGCTGCAAAGTAGCAACAGTGCCCGATCAGGAAAAGAGATCTGAGCATGGGGTGGAGAGTGAGCCGCCTGACTGCTTCCTGGCTTCACAGCTAGAGCCTCACTTGAAGAAGCAAAGAGCCGCATGTGGCTCAAGAGCCACAGGTTGGCCACCCCTGCTGTAGGCAGTTGAATAGGAACCATACAAATAGGTTTTCACTCCTAGCAGTCAAACTGGGACAGCATGCAATAAATCCTCCCCCAAGAATGAGACGACACTTCACCTTGAGGTTTAAAACAGGAACTTCCTTTATTTTAACACAAGCATTGATTTATACACATCTTTCAACAAGGTACCACCCACAGGCTCTGCAAAACAGCCAATCATATGTATCTACAGTATTTAAACCTTCCCAGCAATTGTACACAAAATCCCCTTCCCTCTGTCTGTAACGCAATAAACAAAACACAATGAGCATTGTCTGAGACGTAATTAACCAACACAATAAGCATTGTCTCAGACGCAATCCACAAAATACAATTACCAAACGTAATGGACTAACTTGAACCCTGGCATACACATATACAATGTAACCGAACACATAATAACATGCATAGTATTTAAGACAGCCTGAATGCAATCTGCTACACAGTCTTAAAGGGGCATTGTTCCTAAAAGTCATAACATGGCCATTAAAGGGCCAGTAGCAGCAATATAAAATACCACATGCCCAAATATTGCATTCAAACGTACCAAATCACCAGGGGCCATAGTCAGCAGGTAGGAGGCGGGCAGCCAGGCCTCTCCAATGCCCAGTGGTGAGGCGGGTTCCGCCACACAGCGTCTACTTAAGGCCTAGCCAGTACAAACAACAGAAGGGAAGGAAAGAGAACTTAAATGAAGACAAACAGGGAGCAGGAGATCCACCAACCACCAGCAGAGATCTCCAGGAGAAACTATAAACTGCAAGGGCTATAGTGAGAGGCAGGTATAAATAGCATCACTAACAAACTAATGAGCAGAATCTGTGAGGAGGTGGGATCTGGCCCAAAACCAAAACAAAGCAATCTGTCAGAAAGATTCACGTGCAGCAAGTCTGACAGATCTTCTCAGATCACTCACAGGGCAGGGCGTGACAGTACCGTTCCTGAGATATTTAGAAAAAATGCATTAGCCAATAGAAGCCTGGTCACATAACCCTTATCAGCCAATAGAAGCTTGCCAGTCTCCACATACATACAGTTTTAAACCACGTTTCCATAACAACCCAGCCATTTTTCTTCACTGCTGTAGGTCAGCTTTAAAGGGGCAGGGCGCTGTGGATGACAGTGTTAAGGGAGCGGAGTGCTGTGGAGGTCACAGTTAAGGGGGCAAAAGATGGACTTAAAAACCCCGTCCCAGGTCCCACTAAGCCCCGCCCTGATCCCAGTTAGACCACACCCCTTCCAATCCGCAGTCGGCGGAGACTGAAAAAATGAAGGTAAAAATCAACTTATGTCGGCTGTACGGGTGGGAGCGAGGGTGACTTTCTCCCTGCAGCTCACGATCAGACAGCACTGTGCTGCTGTCTGAGAGTGAGCTGTTCAAAAGGACATCCCTGTGTCCGTCCAGCCCCTGAGCCCAACGGAGGACAGGGAGTCTGAAAGCCGGACTGTCCGGCCTAAAACCGGACCTCTGGCCACCGTAGGGGCAGACTGCTGTGGAGTTTACAGTTAAGGGGATGGTCCGCTATGAAGGTTAGTGTTTAGGGGCAGTGTCACACCTGTGACAGGTGTTATAAGGTCTGAAATATTGACTGCACATGAGTGATCTGACAGCCTCTTTTGGTTTCACCTTGTCTGTGTGTTGCTGGTATGTCCACACCTCCTGTTCAGGTGTGGAGTGGATCATGTGACCTTTACCTCTCCCTATTTAGTCTGACTTTACCCATCATTCCTTGCTCTGGATAGCTTCATTTGGTTTTGGAAGAGCTGGAGTAGGGTTCTTGTTGAAGTCCTGTTCATCCATCATCCACAGAAGTTAAGTGTTCCGCTTGTTGTGTTTTGTATTCTCCCCCCCCCCCCCCTCAGCGAGAGGCTGGTTCCTTCACCAGGGAAGGAACGGGTTGTCTCTGCCCTGTCATTACCTTTAGGGCATCCGAGGTTCACCAAGGTTTTCTATGTTCCTAGAAAAATGGGCATCTTTACCATCAATAGGTGCCCATACGGATAGGAGTTAGGGCCAGGAGCAGGATTTTATAGGTGGTGACCCTTTTCCTTCCCTAGCCGTGAGGCCTAGTGTCTTTCCCCTTCCTTCTTGTTGTCTGTTGGTGTTCTCCCCTACTACATCTGTGACAGGCAGATTGCTGTAGAGACCACTGTTAAGGAGCGGGGTACTGTGGAGGTCACTGTTAAAGGGGTGGACTGCTGTAGAGGTCACTGTTGAGGGGCGGGATGCTGTGGAGATCACTGTTAAGGGGGTGGGATGCTATGGAGGTCACTGTTAAGGGGGTGGATGCTGTGGATGTTATTGTTACGGGGCAGGCCACTGTGGCGGTCACTGTTAACCACTTCACATTCGCCCATAGGATATATAAATGTCCTATGGGTGGATGTTTATCTCTGAATGGACATTTTGGAACGTCCATTCAGAGATGGCAGCTGCATGCTAATCGTGCAGCTGCCGAGCGGGGGGCCCGCTGTCAGTGACAGCAGGGCAACCCAGAGAGAAGGCAGGGACAGTTCCCAGGTGTCTCTGCCTTTTAAATTGCTGTATACACAGCATTCAACGAGCGCTGTGTATACATATTAGGAAGCTTTATGCGCTTCCTGGCCCGGTGGTCATGCGACCGCAGGGGCCAGGAGAGTGCAGGAGCTGTTGGGTCTTCTACAGACCACGATCAGCCCTGCACTGAGGCTGTACAGCATTGTACAGCAATCGATCAAATAGGTGTATGCCCCTAAAATTGTAACAATCAAACTATCACCTCTTCCTGCAAAAAATTAGACTCTAACTAAGACAATCGATCAAAAAAAAAAAAAAGCTATGGCTCTCGGACTATGGAGACACTAAAACATCATTTTTTTTGGTTTAAAAAATGCTATTATTGTGTAAAACTTAAATAAATAGGAAAAAGTATACATATTAGGTCTTGCCACATCTGTAACGATCTGCTCTATTAAAATGCCACATGACCTAACCGCTTAGGTGAAAGCTGTAAAAATAAATAAATAAAAACTGTACTTAACCAATTTTTTGGTCACCTTGCCCCATAAAGTGAAATAATAATTGATTAAAATATCATATGTACCCAAAAATGGTACCAAAAAAAACGTCAACTCTTCCTCCAAAAAAAAAGCCCCTGCATCAGACGATCGGCAGAAAAAAAAAATGGTGTTCAGAAAATGGAGTCATGATTTTTTTTCAAAAATGCTTTATTATGTAAAACTGAAACAAACAATCACAAAAGGAGACATATTTGATAAGATTGCATTCGTAACAACCTGCTCTATAGAAATAGCACATAATCTACCATGTCAGATGAATGTTGTAAAAAATAAAACCAGTGCCAAAACAGCCATTTTTTTTTGTTATCGTGCCTCACAAAAAATGTAATATAGAGCAATTAAAAATTATATGTACCCCAAAATAGTACCAATAAAACTGGCACCTTATCCCATAGTTTCCAAAATGGGGTCACTTTTTGTGAGATTTTTTACTGTAGAGGTGTATCGGGGGGCTTCAAATGGGACATGGCATCTAAAAACCAGTCCAGCAAAATCTGCCTTCCAAAAACCATATGGCGCTTCTTTTCTTCTGCGCCGTGCCGTGTGCCCTTACATCAGTTTACGACCACATGTGGGTTGTTTCTGTAAACCGCAGAATCAGGGTAATAAATATTGAGTTTTGTTTGGCTGTTAACCCTCGATGTGTTAAAGAAAAAAAAATATTAAAATGGAAAATCTGCCAAAAAAGTGAAATTTTGAAATCTCCATTTTCCTTTAATTCTTGTGGAAAACCTAAAGGGTTAATACAGTTTGTAAAATTATTTTTGAGTGACTTGAGGGGTGTAGTTTCTACAATGGGGTCATTTATGGGGGGTTTCAACTATGTAAGCCCCACAAAGGGACTTCAGACCTGAACTGGTCCTTAAAAAGTGGGCTTTGGAAATGTTTTTAAAAATATAAAGAATTGTTTCTAAAATTCTAAGCCTTTTAACGTCCTAAAAAATAAAATGACATTTCCAAAATGATGCCAACATAAAGTAGACATATGGGGAATGTTAAGTAATAAATATTTTATGAGGTATCACTTTAAAAGCAGAGAAATAAAAATTTAGAAAATTGCGAATTTTTCAAAAATGTTGGTAAATATTGGATTATTTTATAAATAAAGGTAAAATGTATCGACTCAAATTTACCACTGTCATGAAGTACAATGGGTCATGAGAAAACAATCTCAGAATGGCTTGGATAAGTAAAAGCTTTCCAAAGTTATTACCACATAACGTGACACATGTCAGATTTGCAAAATTAGGCTCTGTCAGGAAGAGGTAAATGGCCCGGATGTGAAGTGGTTAAAGGGGCAGGGTACTGTAGATGTCACTGTTATAGTGGATACTGTCTATATCTTTTAATGACACACACAAACATTAAATTAAATAGATGAAATATATACCCTTGCAAAGCCGGGTCCTTCTGCTAGTAAATAATAAACATAATCATTCTGCATAATCCTAAACAGGAAACTGCTCTGCAACAAGCAGAAGCACAGTGCTGAAAGTGTCTTTGTCTAACTGATCTAACTGATCTACATGAATTCTGCAAAATATGTTGGGAGAAAATAATGAAAACACCCATGTTTTCGTGGTGATACGAGCCTTAAAATTATTCCAGTAAGACTCTAAGGCAGGGGTGCACAACCTGCGGACCGCGGACCGCATGCGGCCCCCAAAACCATGGCTTGCGGCCCCCACCCTGCTGGGCAGAAACACAGCTGATCCTGCAATCAGCTGTGTTTCTGCACAGAGCGCCGTACAGCAGATGGATCAGAGTTTTTGCACTGTAGCAGGAGCGAAAAGGGTCCCCAGCTATTAGTGAGAGCGGGGAAGCCGAGGAGAAGACAGAAGCGCTTTATTAATGCTTCTGCCTTCTCCTCTATGAGCGCTCTCAGTGTGGACCCGGCGATCACGTGATCGCTGGGTGTCTCGGGAACAGAGGAGCGCTGCCCTGGTACAAAGGCTCCGCAGCAGGCTGGTTTCCCTCTAACTGGGGCTCCTTTGGATGCTTCAGTTACAGTGGAAATAGTACAAAAAAAAGTCACTTATTGTCTCCCAAAGGTCTTTCAGTGACCTCTTGGGGACAAATTGTGGTAAAAATATATATATATAAAAAAAAGCTACAATGATTTTAAAAAATTTGAAAACTAAATAAAAAATATAATAAAATATTAATAAAAGAAAAGAGAAATAAAATATTATGTGGCACCAAAAAATTGAAAATTATATAAAAAAATAAATTAATAAAATACAATAGAAAGTAAAAAGTGCTTAATAAAAGAGTGTTCACTGTCCCACAACAGTCTTTTTATGACCCCTTGGGGGACATATTATGTGGCAAAAATATATTTTTAAAAACTTGTAGAAAAAAAAATGATAAAAAAATAATACAATAAAATATTAATACATTTTTAAATAGAAGTAAAAAATTAAAAGGAAAAAGTGCAAAATTTTAAAAAGTGACAGTGTCCCCCAAGGTCTTTTTATGACCTCTTGGGGGACATATTATGTGTGCGGTGCTTGGGCTCAGACATGTCCTACACCGTAGGACATGTTGGCTAATCTCTCAATTTTAAAATCTGTTTGAGGGTTTAGTAAGACCGCAGAGTGCACCTGTCTTTGCTATTATTTAGTTATATTGCTATATTGATGATCACATCCACATAATTGCTATCTTGTGTAGGATGTCTATTGTGGTACTTGTGGTTCACTGCGGGCATCCTCCACCCTATGCATTTTTGCTGTGGATCGTCATTAGCAACGGGCCACAAGTGCCGGATCTGCTCCCCTATATATATGCACAACTGCATGTGGGTTTGAGCACTTCCTGCTTGTTTAATACCACGCCATTCTTTTCAGTTTTGACATATTATGTAGCAGAAATATATTAAGTAAAAAAGAAAAATAATACATAAAAGAAAAAACACCCACACCAATCAAAACTGTCACCATTACCGCCCCATTCACGTGAAACTTTTCATATTATATAGCAAAACGGCCTACACAAAATAGGGAACTAATTATAATAATTTATTTTGGTGTCAGTTTGCATATTTAAAGAACAAGGAGCTATAGTTTGAAAAAAAATATACTTTTTAAAAACGTTTTGTACAGTTTCCCCAAATAAAAATAGTTGCACAAATTATTTTGGTAGTCCAACAAATAAGATAGTTACAACCATTTGAACCACCACGCGCGCTAAATCACAAAAAAGTGTCTGGTCATTAAGGCCTTTTCGGGCCTGGTCATTCAAGTGTTAACCAATAGGCGCCTTCCCCACTAGCAAGGTAATGTTTGGGATTGGCAGGAAATGGTAATAACCAGTGAGCTCCGTCCTCTGCAGTGAAGGATAACTATGATTTATAAATAAGAGGCAGGAAGGAAGGAAATGTCGCCACTTTTCTGATAAAAAAATATTTTTAACAGCAACTGCAGAATGGCCTCTGAAATAGAAGATTCATAATTACCTGCTCCACTCCGCTCTGGTCCTCTGCGCTGCCCCCGCTGCCTCCATCTTCCGATTCCTGCTCTGTTTACACCTGACAGTTCATGGCCATGGTCACTTGCACGGCTCCAGTCAATGACTGGCTTCAGCAGTGACACGTTGCTTGTGGCCACATCACCGCGTAAGCCAGTCATTGGCTGGAGTGGTGTATGACTATGTGCATGAACTGCCAGGTGTAAACAGCGGGGGAAGTTCAAAGGACCGGAGCGGCGGGGAGCAGGTAAGTATAACTCTTCGGTTTCAGGGGCTATGCCGCAGCACGATATTTGGGACAATTACTGGGAACAAGTGTTCATAGGAGCGCTTATATCTGGCCAGTATTATCGTCCAGCTGATCAGTCGATAAACAAGGAATCGCTCATTTTTCGGCTGATTTGCATATTTTATCAGGATGAAAGTTGTCCGATTAGCTGCAGCACATCTCCCTGTGTAATCTAAATGAAGATGGAACGACTGTGGCAGCAATCACTCCTCCCCAGTCACTTTGCACTGGCTTGTGTAATAGGCAGATGAGCGCCGATCAACATTTTTTATTTGCGGCCCCTTGAAATAGAGCGATGTGACAATGCGGCCCTCAGACCAAAAAAGGTTGTGCACCCCTGCTCTATGGAGATATTTATCACCTCCCTGTGTCTGTTTTCTGGGGTAAATAAGCCACAAACCACGTGTTTGCAACCTTTTAAATGCCACTTTCAACAAATTTAGTCGCAACTTCCTGGAAAGGGGGCATGACAAGGGAGTGCGGAGGTGCTGTAGATTTTATTTATCTGCATGGACTGCTTGAGGGTGACCCTAATTTACAATGTGGCCTGTCCCTCCTCATAAATTAGTTATACACCAGCAGCATCAGAGACTTCAAAGACTGGCGTAAAACAACGGTCTGTGATAAATCTTTCCCTAGATGTTGCGTGTGGACATCAGTTGGAGAATAGAATGGAAAATTTGGATTGCTATGATTGACATGTTCATGAATTAAATTCAGTGCCAGTAGCATCTTGTTGGAGGCACAGGCGGTGAGCACTTTGCATCGTGCAGACCTGTTGACTTCAATGGGTCTGCGATCCGCAAGATGCAGCCAAAGATAGGGCATGTATATAAATATCATACTCAAAATCTTAATGCATTTAGAAAAACATCCATTGTTCTCTGATTATTGCTTTGTAGATAGAAAAGTGTTTTAAAAATAAAAATGTCACTGCTTGTGTTTTTTTATTTTTATGTTATGCAGTTATATATTATACAATTGCTTAATTATTTTAAAAGTTAATAATTTTAACTAATGACAGTTTTGATTCAGAGCATATTTTATATTTTATCCTTACATTTATGTAACTTTTTCTGCAGGCAATATGGAGAATGTATTGGCTGAGGGCTTGTTGAATGAAAATACTAATATGATTCTGTTGGGAGCTGCATACTACAAGGGAAACTGGTTTTATAAGTTCAATGAATCAGAAACAAAAGAGTGCGAGTTTCATGTAACCAAGGTATGAACACTATAGCCATCTTTCTCAGGCTTAGAGTTTTAAAGGTTTGTCCAAGTTTTATTGACTGTATCTTTGAAAAGTTAAACCCCTTTCTAATTAACTCTGCGTTTCAAATTCTCCCCATTTTCAATGTATTTTTTGGCCCCTAGCAACCCATGTCCTCAGCTCTATACACAAAATCCCAGTGACAGGTTACATTTAATCCTCCCAAAGTGGCACCATTGGATAAGAGACCATTTAAACACGCACACAACCAATCATGATTCTCTAACACAATCATGTGACCAGACCAAAGAAATCCAGGTATGGACTACAAGACCTGAATGCCTTCTAATGAGTTAAAAGAAATCCCACACATGGAACATGGATAAAAGAGAAACAAAAGAACAAAGTTACTTATACATTAATACAAATATGTATGAATAGTACATTTAGTTTGCCCAGTAATATCATATTAGATCATGTTTATAAAGGGTCTTAGTATCTTACTCTTTTCAGGAGTTTCATCCTATGGTTCCCAACTCATTCTAAAGCATTAGCTCATTTAATGCCAAGTTCATTGAATGTGGACATCGACAGACTCAAAATGTAGGTATGCAACAGAAATATTTCTGGTTCTTGTGCTCACAGCAGCAGATTCCTGTGAACACAAATTGTTAGATTAGCAGCATCTTACATATTGCAGTTATGCTGCCCCCAGCACTTCTGTGTTTGGTGAGCTGGAATTTCTTGTCGTTCTTGATGCGCAGCGGATTTTTCTGTTTTTCTAACGATTTTTTTTATTTTGGTACTTTTTACAGCAAGATTTAGGTGTCATCACATTAGTAACTTTCTACGTACCTACATATATAAACACATACCGAGTCTCCGCTGAGATGGTTGTATCCAGTCTAAGCAGTTCTTTGTGAGGTCAACATATCAGCAACAGCTTCACAATTGTCTCTGGTTATTATTTGCAAATATGTGCATTTTTACCATTACGAAGCCATGATTGCATTCAGCTGAGTTAGCCCGAAAAAGGGGAACAGGCTCATAAAAAGAAATATATTTAAATGAGACAACTGCATTGATAATATGTATCATTAGTTTATAGTGTGCACATTAAAAAATCTTCAGTCTGTGTGTGATACTTCTACTCAATATCCCTGTATACATGGATTACATTGAATCTTGGACAGCAGTGCATGGAGGCTCTATGGCTTCATACTAAAACAAGGGGCGGGGCTTAGTGGAAGGGGGCAGGCATAAGATGTGCCATTTTGCACCAAAATCGTTCCACAATTCTGGCATAATCTGTCTCGAAGTAAGCCAACCAATAGTTGGTATAGAATCAGAGAAAAGTGTCTGCACCAGATTTACCCAGCCTGAGCCTTAGGCCATAGTATTTGTAAATCTGGGTTTTTGGCTATATAAGGATGAAGGATAAATAATTATTATACCAGTAGGTGTCACTATATATCAGGCTATTTCTGTGAATTTGGTTGGCATCTTCTAAACTATTTTCTTGTTAAGATTAATACGCAGCTGTCCTTATGCTGATATCATTTTCAATTAGTGTTCAATAGTGTTTTACACATTACAACCAATCATATATCACTCACTTCCAGGACATCATTGTGTGTGTGTGTGTATATATATATATATATATATATATATATATATCTATCTATCTATCTATCTATAGTACCTACCTTGATGGAGCAGCCTGATGAAAATGGCGGAGCGCCACTGAAACACGTAGCATATTTTTGTTTTTGTTTTAATTGTGCAGCACGTGATTCTTCTCTGTGTCCATTTGGTGATCCCTCTTCTTGGCCAATCATGACTTGAATACACTTATGTACAGTAATCTAGTGCACAGTACATAAACTTTTTCTACATTAGTAATAAAGTGTAATAACAGTAACATTAATAACAATAATACGTATAACAAACATGTCACTCTTCTCTTTTAGACTGAAACTAAACCAGTTCAGATGATGCAGCTAGAGGCACGACTCGGCGTGAGAACAATAAACGAAGAGAATTTGGTAGTCCTCGATATCCCATTTGCAAGCAAACTGATGAGCATGCTTATTATAATGCCAAAAAGCATTGAAGATGACTCCACTGGACTAGAAAAGGTAACAGTTGTAGGACTTCTTCGTGTAAGCTGTATTTGTAGTAAGTCTTCTTTGTCTTCTTATAGATCAGAGTTTAAAATACTTTTTTTAAATGAAATATATAAGTAGATATCTGATGATGCGTTGGTTTCCATATAGTTTTCTGGTCTGGTATGCATTACTAAAGATGGAGAATGGCAAGCATAAAGGACATAGACAACTTATTTGATCTTAATCATGCCACTTCATATGCTAAACTATTGTGCCTTTCTCATAACCTAACCTATTATTGCCTTTACCTACCGCAATTATTATCACCTTCTCGTTAATGTCCTGACCGTCTCTTTCATCTTTCAATCTTACCTGTTACACCACTGTTCTATGTTTCCCTTAAAGGGGCTGTGTCACTTCAGCAAATGACATTTATCATGTCAAGAAAGTTAATACAAGCCACTTACTAATGTATTGTGATTGTCCACATTGCTTCCTTTGCTGGCTTGATGCATTTTTTCATCACATTATACACTGCTTATTTCCAGGGGTTATGAGCATCCTGCAGGCCAACCCCATTGTCCTATAGTGTGCAAGCACGGCCACCATTGCTGGATTGCAGGACGGTCAGACAATCACTGGCTTACTGCCCATTGAGGCAGACTACGCAGTTGCTATGGGGCCCGTGAGTGTGAAGGGCCTGACCAGGCTGTATGGCCCTGTCCCTTTTGCAACCTAAAAGTGCACCTCCCTTCCTCCTTGCCCCTGCAGCTGCCCACCATCTGACTAATCCCTCAGTTAGATAAAGAGCTGGTCAATAAGCATGGAGATGCTATGCTCTTTGCTTTGCTTACTGACCAGCAGCGATGGCCAGTTCGCAGTGTTCGCCCGCGAACACATGCGGGCTGCCATCTTGACTCACAAGTCCGGCAATGCACAGG
Organism: Bufo gargarizans; assembly: GCF_014858855.1. NCBI lineage: Eukaryota > Metazoa > Chordata > Amphibia > Anura > Bufonidae > Bufo > Bufo gargarizans. The sequence goes on from NC_058084.1 coordinate 308,794,672, forward strand.
TAAGCCCTTACCTGTGCCAGGAGTCGGTCTGAAACAAATGCGGTCACCGGGAGCAGGTAATAATTTGGTGGGATCTTCCTCCAGAAGGGTTATAACTAAGACTGGAGTGAGAAATGATGGTCTTTAGTAAATGACCCCACCATTTATAGCTAAATAATAATTTAGAAACAATATATGTTAGGCTAAATATGTTAACCTTCTTCTTCATCGCTACTTTTAGCTGGAAAAAGAGCTAACTTCTGACAACTATATCAACTGGACTAACCCCAGCATGATGGCCAACAGCAAAGTAAAGCTGAGTTTGCCTAAGTTTAAGATAACAAGCAGTCTTAACTTAAAGGAAAAACTGAAGAGCATGGGCATGAATGACGCATTCAATGAAGAGGTGGCTGATTTTTCGAAAATGTCAGAGAAGAAGGGTCTGTCTGTGTCTGAAGCAATTTATGAAAATAGCATAGATATAGGAGAGGATGGCACGGAGACAGTGGATGTCATACGAGAGAGAGTCCTGATGTCCAAAACGGAATGTAATGTTGACCACCCTTTCCTGTTCGCTATCAAACACAGCAAGACACAAGGTATTCTATTTCTTGGCAGGTATACAGGCCCTGCAGTTTCATCTTAGGTAATCAAATGAGATTGCTGCTTTAGTATTTTATTTTTTGTTTGCTAGCCTGCACATCATGTATCCGTATATGTATGCACATAGAAATTTCACTCATGTAATATTGCTATTCTTCAATAAAAATACCTGCAAACTAAAAGTGACTGTTTGTTTTTTCTTTGTTCTCAGCAATAGAGAATATACAGAATCATAAATCTAGTTCAAATATGGTGGAAACCAAAGGGAACACATAGTTTAGCTACTGCCATATAGTTTCTATTATTCAGACTGCTACGTAGGGACTTAGTGCAGATAATATACATTTAAACTGTAATGTTTGAGAAGCAGCCACATATCACTTCACATTGGTCATGTAGGAAGAACAGAACTAGAAAAACATGACTGCTGTCCTTCAACAATCGTGTCATGCTGGTCCACAATTTGCGTGTGGTACTGCTGTTTAGCCCCTTTAATGTCGATCAACCTGAACTGCATTGCCAAACATATCTGATGGATATAGAGGAAAGCAGCCATTTTAAGCACTGCATACACAATAAATTCAGGTTGGTGGATCCTGTTGGAATCAGCAGAATCCCATAATAATCTAATACATAGGGGTGTTCCTCATAGAAAGAAATGAGGGATGAGTAGGCAATGAGGATCGAGTTTGATGAATTTCAGCATACCCAATCTTTGGTTCTTGTGCTGTGTTAACCAGTTCAAGACTGAGCCATATACTCCGCTTCCTGTCCAGGCACACTCTTTCAAAGCCATTACTTTTTTTTCCTTTCAGTTATGTAAATAATTTTTGCACCTTTTTTAGTGACACATGGATCTTTTTTCTTTTATGTCATTTTTTCCAGTATTCTTTGCTTCTATGTTTTTAACTCTGGAAAAATGTAAACAAAAGGAAAAATAGTCAGTTTTTCACATTTTTACAAAGTGCAACTAAAATACTTTTTAAAATGTTGTCCCCTTTCTGTAACAGTTGTTTTGATATAGGATGATGTACATGTATAGTATGCGTTAATTTTTTTTATTTTTTAAATTTTTTGTACCTCCCCTCCATAAAGTCAAAACAGGGCCTTAGGGGACATTTAACATAATTTTTTTTTTAAATCTCTGATTTCTATTGTAACTAGGGCTGACATATTATCCACAATTAGAGCTCATGCAACTGAACTTATTTTCTTTCCGCTCCTGTTCCGTTTTTTTTGCGGACCATATGCAGAACCTTTTACTTCAATGGGTCCGCAAAAACAACAGAAGGTACTTTGTGTGCATTCTGTTTCCGTATTTCCATTCCGCAAAAAAAGTAGTGCATGTCCTAATATTGTCTGCAAATCACGGTCCAAGGCCCCATTCAAGTCAATGGGTACGCAAAAAATACGGAACACACACGGATCGCATCCGTATGTCATCCGTATTTCGAGGATCGATACTGTAGAAATGCCCAGCCCATATTGGTCATGTGTTTGGTGATTAATAAGTTACTGTTTCCTTTTCCGATCAGCAAAAAACTGAACTCATACGGAAACCATACAGATATGTTTTGTGGAATAATGGAACGGAAGAGGACTTAAATCAGAAAAAAAAAAAACAGATACAGAACAACGGATCTGTTTAAAAATGGACTGCAAAACAACAATGGTCTTGTGCGTGAGCCCTTAGGCTGGGTTCATATATGCGTTGTGACCTCTGGCAGTCTGTTCTAGCAGAGAAATTCAAAGCGCGAATCAGACAGCTCGCGATCCTCCAATTACGTTGCACGGGAAGATGCAACCCCGATCAAATAATTCAAAGAGTAATCCCAGCAGACGTGTTGATTTTTCAATCCATGATATTCTTTTATTCCATTAAATAAAGTAGATATACAGGACGCAGTTGAGGAAGGCTGGACGGGCTGAAACGCGTCCTGTATATCTACTTTATTATACAGACTAAAAGAATATCATGGATTGAAAAATCAACATGTCTGCTGGTATTACTCTTTGAATTCTTCTAGCAGAGGAACAAACTGCCGGAGTTCATGGTATCTGGCATAGCTCGATACTGCCGCACACTACTGAATCCCCATTCACTATAATAGTGAAGTAGGGATCCTGCGGTGAATGGTGGTATCCAGCTGTGCCTTTGCTGGGACAGACTGCCGGAGTTCACAACGCACAAATGTTACTTTCACATTAGCGGCAGCCTTCTCCGGCAGGCTGTTCCGGCAGGTGAGCAGCCTGCCGGATCTGTGCTGCCGCTAGTGCATGATTGCCGCTGGAGGACAGCTCCGGCCCATTGACTATAATGGGGGTGGGCTGGAGTTCTGGCGGCAGCATGGCAAACATGCCCAGAGCCGGCCGAAATAAAACAAAAATATGTCGTAGTTTTATTCCGGCCGCCTCTCAGCATGTTTTCCGTGCTGCCACAGGAACTCCTGCCCATTATAGTCAATAGGGCCGGAGCGGACCTCCGGCTGCATGCGTGCAGTAGCGGCAGCACGCATCCGGCAGGCTGCTCACCCGCCAGAACAGCCTGTCGGAGAAGGCTGCCACTAGTGTGAAACTAGCCTTACAAGGTGAAAACTGCCCCTAGAGGCTTTACAATACCTTTAAGCCTCACTGCAGAGTTGATATAGGTCTGCTAAGATCCAATAGGTCATGCAGATACCCAGCCCCCTGGTGCTCACAAGATTGCTAGGCCTGGAGCAGGATACAACATTGCCACATCCTTATCTGAATAGAAAATGCTCATTGAGCACTGTTTATACCGTGGTGGAGAAGGCAGGGATAGTAAAAAAAAAAGTCCCTGCCTTGTCTCAGGGAATACCGGCTGTCACAATATCCATGCAACTGCTAACTCTGCAATGTCCTTGCTGAGTTGAATGCTGACTGATGGATGTATCTTGTCAATAAACGATCTGCAAGTGTTTAAAGTAAATATATTTGAAGGTAGTTAAAGGGATTTTAAAAATTGTCAGAGACCACTGAGCTATATAAGATCAAGGGAAAAATGTATTCACTCTTTACATACCACACTGCTCTGTTAAGTGTGTTATACATGCATACCACCTATAAAGATGATAAAATGCTGGACACAATTTCATGCACACTGAGACATCTGGTGGGCAAAACCAGTTACTACCATACATTGTCTAGACAACAAAAGATAAAAATAGCAAACAGGAGACAAGCAGGTAATACCAAATAAGTATATAGTAGACAACTAGTAATTCTCAGACCTATATATATATATATATATATATATATGTATACTAGCAGAAGGACCCGGCTTCGCACGGGTATACACTCACCTAAAGAATTATTAGGAACACCATACTAATACAGTGTTGGACCCCCTTTTGCCTTCAGAACTGTCTTAATTCTACGTGGCATTGATTCAACAAGGTGCTGATACCATTCTTTAGAAATGTTGGCCCATATTGATAGGATAGCATCTTGCAGTTGATGGAGATTTGAGGGATGCACATCCAGGGCACGAAGCTCCCATTCCACCACATCCCAAAGATGCTCTATTGGGTTGAGATCTGGTGACTGTGGGGGCAATTTTAGTACGGTGAACTCATTGTTATGTTCAAGAAACCAATTTGAAATGATTTGAGCTTTGTGACATGGTGCATTATCCTGCTGGAAGTAGCCATCAGAGGATGGGTACATGGTGGTCAAGGGATGGACATGGTCAGAAACAATGCTCAGGTAGCCCGTGGCATTTAAACGATGGCCAATTGGCACTAAGGGGCCTAAAGCGTGCCCAGAAAACATCCCCCACACCATTACACCACCACCACCAGCCTGCACAGTGGTAACAAGGCATGATGGATACATGTTCTCATTCTGTTTACGCCAAATTCGGACTCTACCATTTGAATGTCTCAACAGAAATCAAGACTCATCAGACCAGGCAACATTTTTCCAGTCTTCAACAGTCCAATTTTGGTGAGCTTGTGCAAATTGTAGCCTCATTTTCCTATTTGTAGTGGAGATAAGTGGTACCCGGTGGGGTCTTCTGCTGTTGTAGCCCATCCGCCTCAAGGTTGTGCGTGTGGTGGCTTCACAAATGCTTTGCTGCATGCCTCGGTTGTAACGAGTGGTTATTTCAGTCAATGTTGCTCTTCTATCAGCTTGAATCAGTCGGCCCATTCTCCTCTGACCTCCAGCATCAACAAGGCATTTTCGCCCCCAGGACTGCCGCATACTGGATGTTTTTCCCTTTTCACACCATTCTTTGTAAACCCTAGAAATGGTTGCACGTGAAAATCCCAGTAACTGAGCAGATTGTGAAATACTCAGACCGGCCCATCTGGCACCAACAACCATGCCAAGCTCCAAATTGCTTAAATCACCTTTCTTTCCCATTCTGACATTCAGTTTGGAGTTCAGGAGATTGTCTTGACCAGGACCACAACCCTACATGCATTGAAGCAACTGCCATGTCATTGGTTGACTAGATAATCGCATTAATGAGAAATAGAACAGGTGTTCCTAATAATTCTTTAGGTGAGTGTATTTCATCTATTTATTTTTAAGTTTCCGTGTGTCGCAAAAAAAATCAACAGTTTCCCCCATAAAAGTGACCTCTACAGTGCCGCCCCTTTAACTGTGACTTTTACTGTGACTGCCCCTTCAACTGTGACTTTCACTGTGACCACCCTTTTAACTGGGACTTCAACGGTGACCACCACTTTCACAGTGACTGCCCCTTTAACTGTGACTTTCACTGTGACCGCCCCTTTAACTGTGACTTTCATTGTGACCACCCCTTTAACTGTGACCACCCCTTTAACAGTGACTTTCACAGTGACCGCCTGTTTAGCAGTGACTGTCACAGTGACCGCCCCTTTAACAGTGACTGCCCCTTAAACAGTGACCCCCCTTAACAGTGACTTTCACAGTGGCCGTCCCTTTAACTGTGACTTTTACAGTGACCGCCCCTTTAACTGCGACTTTCACTGTGACCGCCCCTTTAACTGACTTTCACTGTGACCGCTTCTTTAACTGTGACTGCCCCTTTAACTTTCACTCTGACCGGCCCTTTAACTGTGACTTTCACAGTGACCGCCCCTTTAACTGTGACTTTCACAGTGACCGCCCCTTTAACTGTGACTTTCACAGTTACCGCCCCTTTAACTGTGACTTTCACTGTGACCACCCATTTAACTGTGACTTTCACTGTGACCACCCCTTTAACTGTGGCTTTCACTGTGACCGCCCCTTTAACTGTGGCTTTCACTGTGACCGCCCCTTTAACTGTGACTTTCACAGTGACCGCCCCTTTAACTGTGACTTTAACTGTGACCGCCCCATTAACTGTGACTTTCACTGTGACCACCCCTTTAACTGCCCCTTTAAGCAGTAAAGAAATATGGCTGGGTTGTTATGGAAACCTGGAGTTTAACTGTGTTTATGGCAGTTGGGCTTTGAAGAGAAACAATTGCAGGCTTGAATTTGGGGGGGGGGGGAGTAATTTTTTGGGAATATCTCAGTAACGGTACGTCCTAAAGAGCCAGTCTTAAACCTTCCCGGACACCTGATGTACCTGTGTGCCAAATTTGGTGAAGATCGGTCCAGTCGTTTGGTCGCGCATAAAGAACATCTAGACAGACAGACAAAAACTAATTTATATATATATATATATATATATATATACACACATATATACAGTACAGACCAAAATTGGACAATTGAAACAACTGAAAATATGTCATATTCTAGGCTCTTCGAAGTAGCCACCTTTTGCTTTGATTACTGCTTTGCACACTCTTGGCATTCTCTTGATGAGCTTCAAGAGGTAGTCACCTGAAATGGTTTTTACTTCACAGGTGTGCCCTGTCAGGTTTAATAAGTGGGATTTCTTGCCTTATAAATGGGGTTGGGACCATCAGTTGCGTTTTGGAGAAGTCAGGTGGATACACAGCTGATAGTCCTACTGAATAGACTGTTAGAATTTGTATTATGGCAAGAAAAAAGCAGCTAAGTAAAGAAAAACGAGTGGCCATCATTACTTTAAGAAATTAAGGTCAGTTAGTCCGAAAAATTGGGAAAATTTTAAAAGTGTCCCCAAGTGCAGTCACAAAAACCATAAAGCACTACAAAGAAACTGTCTCACATGTGGACCGCCCCAGGAAAGGAAGACCAAGAGTGACCTCTGCTGCGGAGGATAAGTTCATCCGAGTCACCAGCCTCAGAAATCGTAGGTGAACAGCAGCTCAGATTAGAGACCAGGTCAATGCCACGCAGAGTTCTAGCAGCAGACACATCTCTAGAACAACTGTTAAGAGGAGACTGTGTGAATCAGGCCTTCATGGTAGATATCTGCTAGGAAACCACTGCCAAGGACAGGCAACAAGCAGAAGAGACTTGTTTGGGCTAAAGAACACAAGGAATGGACATTAGACCAGTGGAAATCTGTGCTTTGGTCTGATGAGTCAAAATTTGAGATCTTTGGTTCCAACCACCGTGTCTTTGTGCGACGCAGAAAAGGTGAACTGATGGACTCTACATGCCTGGTTCCCACCGTGAAGCATGGAGGAGGAGGTGTGATGGTGTGGGGATGCTTTGCTGGTGACACTATTGGGGATTTATTCAAAATTGAAGGCATACTGAACCAGCATGGCTACCACAGGATCTTGCAGAGGCATGCTATTCCATCCGGTTTGCGTTTAGTTGGACCATCATTTATTTTTCAACAGGACAATGACCCCAAACACACCTCCAGGCTGTGTAAGGGCTATTTGACCATGAAGGAGAGTGATGGGGTGCTGCGCCAGATGACCTGGCCTCCACAGTCACCAGACCTGAACCCAATCGAGATGGTTTGGGGTGAGCTGGACCACAGAGTGAAGGCAAAAGGGCCAACAAGTGCTAAGCATCTCTGGGAACTCCTTCAAGACTGTTGGAAGACCATTTCAGGTGACTACCTCTTGAAGCTCATCAAGAGAATGCCAAGATTTTGCAAAGCAGTAATCAAAGCAAAAGGTGGCTACTTTGAAGAACCTAGAATATGACATATTTTCAGTTGTTTCACACTTTTTTGTTATGTATAGAATTCCACATGTGTTAATTCATAGTTTTGATGCCTTCAGTGTGAATCTACCATTTTCATAGTCATGAAAATAAAGAAAACTCTTTGAATGATAAGGTGTGTCCAAACTTTTGGTCTGTACTGTGTATATATATATATATATATATATATATATATATATATATATATAATATATAAATATATATGTAAAAAAGTTGAAGAGCAGCACACAAATCAAAGCTGGTGCAATTCCTTGAAGCAGACCACGGACCCGGTCCTGTTAGATATGTGTAAAAAAGGCCAAGGCAGCACTCAAATATCAGTGAAAAAAAGGGGTATTTTAATCACCCATGTGGTAACAGCAATGTTTCAGCTCACTCCATGGAGCCTTTGTCAAGCCATGATACATAGTGCAAAGTCAAGTGCTTATATAGCATACATGATTAACAAAGTGATTACATGATTATACCTCAATATCTACAAAAACAGTGTTAAAAACAATGTATATCAAAATGTGCATAATTATATCTCACTAAAAGCGGACAATGAGTCATAAAGTGCTATGTGCCAATGATGTGTCCATAAATTCATATGATTACAGTGCATAACATCATTATTCATTATCGTAAATCAGGTGTACATGATCGTGTTAATTAAAAACAAATAATTCATTCAATCGAAAGTTCTCACATGTAGCTTGAGACGGCAGGACTTGGTCGGCGTCCGAGATTGCGTAGTGCGCAGGCGTGAAGAGCTCCTCATCCCACGAGACTATCTATCACACAGGTGCCCACATTCAAGATGGCGACCTCGCACTGAGCATCAACTGAGCATGCTCCTTCCCAAAGTAAGGTGGAAACAGTCTGTCAGTCACATCACATGACGGAGTCACATAACCGCCATTCATACCAGCGGACAAACCATACTATACCATTTCTTTAGTAATTACTCAAAAGGTGGGAGTCAAACAATGCAAGTTGGGTTAGTGGCATCCCGCCTTTATCACCCTTATAAACATGCTCCCATACCATCATGTATCAATGGTTATATATCTAATAGTCCACCTGTCGTAGGCAAGTCACACTTTCTCTCAGGGGGCATGGCGTCTCCACCAGGGGTCACCCGTTCAGAGGCAGCATGCCCAAATGGGATCCAAAGACGCAGCCGTCACCATGAAGCGACTCTGCATCCCGGTCCCCATCCTGGAATGTCATCCAATCACACACAGACTGTATAATACCCTAGGGATCCAATACGCACAGATACATGACCTAAAACAGGTGACAATCTGCACTGCACCAAAGGTCCCATATTATTGGAAGGATTGTTGCGAGGTCAGATATTGTCGTCATATGTCTCAATGTGATTACATGCATACAACATTGTACATACACAGAAAATGTTTAAAAAATGTCCACATATCCATAACCACCAGTATGGTCCTGCTTTCTTGTAGCTTCCAAGGAGGTAATTCATTGTTGAACAGGTTTGTATATCCATCTATATAAAAAATAATAGATAAAACATAAATCAATTAATGGAATAGATCCAATGGTTGCACATGTAAAAAACCTATACGAGAGAGGAAAGCAGAGTTCATCAGAACCATAGAAAAGAAAGGAAAAAAAAGAAAAAAAGAAGAAAAAAGAAAAACAAAATAGGAAAAACGGAAAAAGAAACAACAGTGAGAGTTATTCATATAACCCTGAAATCCACATTGAGGCCTCTGGGCTTGAGAGTTTGTAACTCAAAGATCCAGTAGAGCTCTCTTCTTTTTAAACATATCGTCCTATCTCCACCCCTTCTGGACAAAGGCACTTGCTCAAGTACTCTAAATTTCTAATCGCGCTCACAGTGTCCTGCATCCTTAAAGTGTTTGGGCACAGGTAAATTCAGCCTCTGTTTTCCTATAGTGTACCTATGTTGGTTTAGGCGTGTTTTAACATCCCAAGTTGTTTCACGAACATACCACAGGTTGCATGGACATGATAATAAATAAATCACATATGTAGAATCACACGTGAGATATTGTTGGATTCTGATTATTTTACCAGAGGCTGGATTTGCTAAAAAAAATCACACCTAATCATATAGGGGCAGTTAACACAATTGCAGCACGGATAGCAGCCCTTACGTGTAGAGCCAAAATACGTGCCTTGACTAATTTGTCGCCTAAGTTATAACTCCTACGAAAAGAGCACAAAGGGAGAACCCTTAACTCCTCTATATTGTCAAACTCACTGGCTAAAACCGACCAGTGTTTCCTGACAATGGATGAAACCTGAGGACTATTGATGCTATAATCAGTGGCGAATGGAATCCTGGGCATCGCAGTTTTGGGCCTCCTTGGATCTCCATTCTTCATTCTAGTTTTGGTTTTACAGATACTGTCAGAGATAAGGGTTTGTCCTTTTGCCCTGTTGCTAAAACAAATTGGTTCAACGTTGAATTGGACCTTCAAAGGCCCGCCAAGACTTACCAGTGGCTGCAGCGTTATGTGTATTGTCCGCGGCTGCAGACCGTGGTGGAGGAAGTTTGCCGACAGTGTCGAGTGTGTGAACTCACTAAAAGCACGGAACAGAGGTCACCCAAAGAACCGCTGGATTTATTGATGATAGACTACCTCCTTGTGGGACAATCATCAAGAGGTCCACAGTACTGCCTGGTCATGGTTGACCACTTCTCCCCAACTCGGGATCAGGCGGCTGAGTCCGCAGCACGCGCTATCTGTCAGGATTTCATACAGGTCTACGGGTGTCCAAAGCGGATCCACTCAGATCAAGGGACGTGCTTTCAAGGGAAAGTAATGGAGGAGCTACACCGACTGTATGGTATTGAAAAATCCAGAACGACCCCCTATGGGGCCTGTAAGCGCTTCAACCGGACGCTGCTACAAATGCTGAGAACGCTAGAGGAAGACAAGAGGGCACACTGGTCTGATTACCTGCCAGAACTAGTCTGGGCCTACAATAATCGGGTCCATACCACCACTGGTTACACCCCGTATATGTTACTGTTTGGGAGAGCTGGTAGAGAAATCGTTGAATTGAACCTGGAACAGCGAGAAGACCTAATGGAGCGATCAACCACCTCATGGGTGAAAGAACACCGTCAGCAACTCCAGACCATCCGCCATTTGGCAGGCCAGCGGTTACAGGAGAGAAATTGTACGAGAGAAACGCCCCAGAGGCAAATTGAGTGAGCGTTGGGAAGTACAGCCATACAAAGTGATCAAGAGAGTGTACCCTAATGGTCCGGTTTATGAAGTGCAAGTTGCAGAAATATTTCCTTCCGGGGACCTTCCATTGCGGTGTGCCAATGGCCACAAATTTTCTAAAAGCCTCCGAGTCCACCAATTTATATGACAGTAGTTGGCGGGCTATCAGTTCCGACAAGCCAGCGGTCAGCCATTGCGAAAGAGCATTATCTGACGTCATAATTTTTTTATCACTGAACATTTGGGCCACGGAAGCCTGCCTTGTGCCAGATGAATGCGACAATGGCACGGTGGAAGGTGGAATGAAGGAAAAATGGGAAGAGAGAGGAGAAGAGGCAGGATGTGGAGCGCCGGGAGTGTGGCTTTGTGGGTTCTGACGGCGTTGCTTCCACTGGGCTCGGTGATGGGAGGCCAGGTGCCTTTTTAAGGTGGTCGTCCCTAGGTCAGTATTTTGTGGAAGTAGGTGTTTTGAACCCCTCAATCAGTATTTGGTGGAAGAAGGTATATGGCACCCCTTAATCAGTATTTGGCGGAAAAAGGTGTATTGCACCCCTCAATCAGTATATTGTGGAAGAAGGTATATGGCATTCCTCAATCAGTATTGGACAGAAACATGTATATAGCACACCTCAATCAGTATTTGGCGTAAACAAGTATATGGCACCCCTCAATCAGTATTTTGTGGAAGTAGGTGTTTTGAACCCCTCAATCAGTATTTGGTGGAAGAAGGTATATAGCACCCCTCAATCACTATTTGGCGGAAACATTTATAATGCAACCCTCAATCAGTATGTGGCAGAAACAGGTGTATGGCACCCGTCAATCAGTATTTTGTGGAAGCAGGTGTATTGCACCCCTCAATCAGTATTTAGTGGAAGAAGGTATATAGCAATAGCACCCCTCAATCAGTATGTAGTGGAAGAAGGTATATGGCACCACTCAATCTGTATTTGGCAGAAAAGGGTGTATTGCACCCGTAAATCAGTATTTGGTAAAAGAAGGTATATAGCAATAGCACCCCTCAATCAGTATTTAGTGGAAGCAGGTGTAACAAGGTATATGGCACCCCTCAATCAGTATTTGGTGTAAACAGGTATATAGCACCCCTCAATTAGTGTTTGGCGGAAACAGGTATATGGCACCCCTCAATCAGTATTTGGCGGAAAAAGGTGTATTGCACCCCTCAATCAGTATATTGTGGAAGAAGGTATATGGCATTCCTCAATCAGTATTGGACAGAAACATGTATATAGCACACCTCAATCAGTATTTGGCGTAAACAAGTATATGGCACCCCTCAATCAGTATTTTGTGGAAGTAGGTGTTTTGAACCCCTCAATCAGTATTTGGTGGAAGAGGGTATATAGCACCCCTCAATCAGTATTTGGCGGAAACATTTATAATGCAACCCTCAATCAGTATGTGGCAGAAACAGGTGTATGGCACCCGTCAATCAGTATTTTGTGGAAGCAGGTGTATTGCACCCCTCAATCAGTATTTAGTGGAAGAAGGTATATAGCAATAGCACCCCTCAATCAGTATGTAGTGGAAGAAGGTATATGGCACCACTCAATCTGTATTTGGCGGAAAAGGGTGTATTGTACCCGTAAATCAGTATTTGGTAAAAGAAGGTATATAGCAATAGCACCCCTCAATCAGTATTTAGTGGAAGCAGGTGTAACAAGGTATATGGCACCCCTCAATCAGTATTTGGTGTAAACAGGTATATAGCACCCCTCAATTAGTATTTGGCGGAAACAGGTATATGGCACCCCTCAATCAGTATTTGGCGGAAAAAGGTGTATTGCACCCCTCAATCAGTATTTGGTGGAAGAAGGTATATCGCACCCCTTGGCAGATCTATAAATGATGTTTTTTATATAATAAAATGGCATATAAAATTGCGCAAACTATTACACATAAAAATTCAAATACAAAACAGTATGTAAATTGTACTGGGGACACTAATGCGGGTCTATCTCAGTAAATACAAGCTATCTAGATGGCTGAATTAGTCTTCATCAATATGGAGATCCTAAATATACAAAACATGCTCAGTTGTGCATATAAATCACTTGTGATAATAAAGTATCCTATAAATACAAATAAAAATACAATGCAATAATAAGTGTCTTGTAAAATACAATAGATACGTGTCCTGTGAAAAATGAAGAAAATATAAATATATAACTTAGTGTCATATGATGAGAGTCTTTGAGAGACTTGAATACAACTCCTTGTGTGGAAGTTGTAACTATGTCCATCCGATGAAACAATTTTGTATCGATAGCTCTTGTGCACAGAATATGCAGTTAGGGTTGGGTAATGTGCAAAAGATGATAAAGGTGGTCGGGTTTTATAACTGGGGCGTCCCCCTTGTTTTTCAAAACCCTCTTAACTTGCCCTTGAGAGTGAACTAGGGATGAGCGAACTCGAACTGTATAGTTCGGGTTCATACCGAATTTTGGGGTGTCCGTGACACGGACCCGAACCCGGACATTTTCGTAAAAGTCCGGGTTCGGGTTCGGTGTTCGTCGCTTTCTTCGCGCTTTTGTGACGCTTTCTTGGCGCTTTTTGAAAGGCTGCAAAGCAGCCAATCAACAAGCGTCATACTACTTGCCCCAAGAGGCCATCACAGCCATGCCTACTATTGGCATGGCTGTGATTGGCCAGAGCACCATGTGACCCAGCCTCTATTTAAGCTGGAGTCACATAGCGCCGCCCGTCACTCTGCTCTGATTAGCGTAGGGAGAGGTTGCGGCTGCGACAGTAGGGCGAGATTAGGCAGATTAACTCCTCCAAAGGACTTGATTAACTGATCGATCTGCAGCTGTGGATCATTGAGCTGCTGATCCTCAATTGCTCACTGTTTTTAGGCTGCACAGACCGTTTGTCAGTCACATTTTTCTGGGGTGATCGGCGGCCATTTTGTGTCTTGTGGTGCGCCAGCACAAGCTGCGACCAAGTGCATTTAACCCTCAATGGTGTGGTTGTTTTTTGGCTAAAGCCTACATCAGGGTGAAGCTGTCACACCAAGTGCATTTAACCAGCAATAGTCTGTTCATTTTTTGGCCATATACAAAATCAGGGGCAAGCTGCGCCTGTCACCAAGTGCATTTAACCCTCAATGGTGTGGTTGTTTTTTGGCTAAAGCCTACATCAGGGTGAAGCTGTCACACCAAGTGCATTTAACCAGCAATAGTCTGTTCATTTTTTGGCCATATACTAAATCAGGGGCAAGCTGCGCCTGTCACCAAGTGCATTTAACCCTCAATGGTGTGGTTGTTTTTTGGCTAAAGCCTACATCAGGGTGAAGCTGTCACACCAAGTGCATTTAACCAGCAATAGTCTGTTTATTTTTTGGCCATATCCCAGTCTAATTCTGTCACTAAATCCATACCGGTCACCCAGCGCCTAAATACTAGGCCTCAAATTTATATCCAGCTAAATCTGTCCCTAGTGCTGTAGCTGGGCGAGTTATTTAGTGTCCGTTCAAGCACATTTCTTGTTCTGGGTTGAAATACAATTCCCAATTTAGCAATTTCATAATTTAGTGGTTTCTGCTATATCAGAGCTATTTGAAATCTATCCCTAAAAGGGTATATAATATTCAAGGTGCACATTGGGTCATTCAGAATAACTTCACACACACCCGCTACTGTGTATTTCCAAGTCTAATTCTGGCACTAAACCCATACCTGTCACCCAGCGCCTAAATACTAGGCCTCAAATTTATATCCCGCTAAATCTGTCCTTAGTGCTGTAGCTGGGCGAGTTATTTAGTGTCCGTTCAAGCACATTTCTTGTTCTGGGTTGAAATACAATTCCCAATTTAGCAATTTCATAATTTAGTGGTTTCTGCTATATCAGAGCTATTTGAAATCTATCCCTAAAAGGGTATATAATATTCAAGGTGCACATTGGGTCATTCAGAATAACTTCACACACACCCGCTACTGTGTATTTCCAAGTCTAATTCTGGCACTAAACCCATACCTGTCACCCAGCGCCTAAATACTAGGCCTCAAATTTATATCCCGCTAAATCTGTCCTTAGTGCTGTAGCTGGGCGAGTTATTTAGTGTCCGTTCAAGCACATTTCTTGTTCTGGGTTGAAATACAATTCCCAATTTAGCAATTTCATAATTTAGTGGTTTCTGCTATATCAGAGCTATTTGAAATCTATCCCTAAAAGGGTATATAATATTCAAGGTGCACATTGGGTCATTCAGAATAACTTCACACACACCCGCTACTGTGTATTTCCAAGTCTAATTCTGGCACTAAACCCATACCTGTCACCCAGCGCCTAAATACTAGGCCTCAAATTTATATCCCGCTAAATCTGTCCTTAGTGCTGTAGCTGGGCGAGTTATTTAGTGTCCGTTCAAGCACATTTCTTGTTCTGGGTTGAAATACAATTCCCA
Source organism: Bufo gargarizans (assembly GCF_014858855.1). Lineage (NCBI taxonomy): Eukaryota > Metazoa > Chordata > Amphibia > Anura > Bufonidae > Bufo > Bufo gargarizans. The sequence goes on from NC_058084.1 coordinate 308,809,948, forward strand.
ATTTAGCAATTTCATAATTTAGTGGTTTCTGCTATATCAGAGCTATTTGAAATCTATCCCTAAAAGGGTATATAATATTCAAGGTGCACATAGGGTCATTCAGAATAACTTCACACACACGCTTCTGTGCATTTCCAAGTCTAATTCTGTCACTAAATCCATACCGGTCACCCAGCGCCTAAATACTAGGCCTCAAATTTATATCCTGCTAAATCTCTCGTTAACGCTGTCCTGTTGTGGCTGGGAAAGTTATTTAGTGTCCGTCAAAGCACATTTTTTGTTCTGGGTTTAAATACAATTCCCAATTTAACAATTTCATAATTTAGTGGTTTCTGCTATATCAGAGCTATTTGAAATCTATCCCTAAAAGGGTATATAATATTCAAGGTGCACATTGGGTCATTCAGAATAACTTCACACACACACGCTTCTGTGCATTTCCAAGTCTAATTCTGTCACTAAATCCATACCGGTCACCCAGCGCCTAAATACTAGGCCTCAAATTTATATCCCGCTGAATTTGAATACAATACATTGGGCCAAATAATATATTTGTTGTTGTGGTGAACCATAACAATGAGAAAAACATCTAGTAAGGGACGCGGACGTGGACATGGTCGTGGACATGGTCGGACATGGTGGGTGACGTGAAGCCTCATTCTCTGCTATGACATGCAGACTGATTCTCTGCTGTCATGAAGCCAGATTGTCTGTTACGGGACCTCTCTGCTCTGCCTGTGTGCTAGGCCTAAATATATGCCAATGGACTGTTGCAGTGGTGGGTGACGTGAAGCCTCATTCTCTGCTATGACATGCAGACTGATTCTCTGCTGACATGAAGCCAGATCGTCTGTTACGGGACCTCTCTGCTCTGCCTGTGTGCTAGGCCTAAATATATGCCAATGGACTGTTGCAGTGGTGGGTGACGTGAAGCCTCATTCTCTGCTATGACATGCAGACTAATTCTCTGCTGACATGAAGACAGATTCTCTGTTACGGGACCTCCCTCCTCTGCCTGGGTGCTGGGCCTAAATATATGCCAATGGACTGTTGCAGTGGTGGGTGACGTGAAGCCTGATTCTCTGCTATGACATGCAGACTAATTCTCTGCTGACATGAAGACAGATTCTCTGTTACGGGACCTCTCTCCTCTGCCTGTGTGTGTGCTGGGCCTAAATATATGCCAATGGACTGTTGCAGTGGTGGCTGACGTGAAGCCTCATTCTCTGCTATGACATGCAGACTAATTCTCTGCTGACATGAAGACAGATTCTCTGTTACGGGACCTCCCTCCTCTGCCTGGGTGCTGGGCCTAAATATATGCCAATGGACTGTTGCAGTGGTGGCTGACGTGAAGCCTCATTCTCTGCTATGACATGCAGACTGATTCTCTGCTGACATGAAGCCAGATCGTCTGTTACGGGACCTCTCTGCTCTGCCTGTGTGCTAGGCCTAAATATATGCCAATGGACTGTTGCAGTGGTGGGTGACGTGAAGCCTCATTCTCTGCTATGACATGCAGACTGATTCTCTGCTGTCATGAAGCCAGATTGTCTGTTACGGGACCTCTCTGCTCTGCCTGTGTGCTAGGCCTAAATATATGCCAATGGACTGTTGCAGTGGTGGGTGACGTGAAGCCTCATTCTCTGCTATGACATGCAGACTAATTCTCTGCTGACATGAAGACAGATTCTCTGTTACGGGACCTCCCTCCTCTGCCTGGGTGCTGGGCCTAAATATATGCCAATGGACTGTTGCAGTGGTGGGTGACGTGAAGCCTCATTCTCTGCTATGACATGCAGACTAATTCTCTGCTGACATGAAGCCAGATTGTCTGTTACGGGACCTCTCTCCTCTGCCTGTGTGTGTGCTGGGCCTAAATATATGCCAATGGACTGTTGCAGTGGTGGCTGACGTGAAGCCTCATTCTCTGCTATGACATGCAGACTAATTCTCTGCTGACATGAAGACAGATTCTCTGTTACGGGACCTCTCTCCTCTGCCTGTGTGTGTGCTGGGCCTAAATATATGCCAATGGACTGTTGCAGTGGTGGCTGACGTGAAGCCTCATTCTCTGCTATGACATGCAGACTAATTCTCTGCTGACATGAAGACAGATTCTCTGTTACGGGACCTCCCTCCTCTGCCTGGGTGCTGGGCCTAAATATATGCCAATGGACTGTTGCAGTGGTGGGTGACGTGAAGCCTGATTCTCTGCTATGACATGCAGACTAATTCTCTGCTGACATGAAGACAGATTCTCTGTTACGGGACCTCTCTCCTCTGCCTGTGTGTGTGCTGGGCCTAAATATATGCCAATGGACTGTTGCAGTGGTGGCTGACGTGAAGCCTCATTCTCTGCTATGACATGCAGACTAATTCTCTGCTGACATGAAGACAGATTCTCTGTTACGGGACCTCCCTCCTCTGCCTGGGTGCTGGGCCTAAATATATGCCAATGGACTGTTGCAGTGGTGGCTGACGTGAAGCCTCATTCTCTGCTATGACATGCAGACTGATTCTCTGCTGACATGAAGCCAGATCGTCTGTTACGGGACCTCTCTGCTCTGCCTGTGTGCTAGGCCTAAATATATGCCAATGGACTGTTGCAGTGGTGGGTGACGTGAAGCCTCATTCTCTGCTATGACATTCAGACTGATTCTCTGCTGTCATGAAGCCAGATTGTCTGTTACGGGACCTCTCTGCTCTGCCTGTGTGCTAGGCCTAAATATATGCCAATGGACTGTTGCAGTGGTGGGTGACGTGAAGCCTCATTCTCTGCTATGACATGCAGACTGATTCTCTGCTGTCATGAAGCCAGATTGTCTGTTACGGGACCTCTCTGCTCTGCCTGTGTGCTAGGCCTAAATATATGCCAATGGACTGTTGCAGTGGTGGGTGACGTGAAGCCTCATTCTCTGCTATGACATGCAGACTGATTCTCTGCTGACATGAAGCCAGATTGTCTGTTACGGGACCTCTCTCCTCTGCCTGTGTGCTAGGCCTAAATATATGCCAATGGACTGTTGCAGTGGTGGCTGACGTGAAGCCTCATTCTCTGCTATGACATGCAGACTAATTCTCTGCTGACATGAAGCCAGATTGTCTGTTACGGGACCTCTCTCCTCTGCCTGGGTGCTGGGCCTAAATTTATGACAATGGACTGTTGCAGTGGTGGCTGACGTGAAGCCTGATTCTCTGCTATGACATGCAGACTGATTCTCTGCTGACATGAAGCCAGATCCTCTGTTACGGGACCTCTCTCCTCTGCCTGTGTGTGTGCTGGGCCTAAATATATGCCAATGGACTGTTGCAGTGGTGGCTGACGTGAAGCCTCATTCTCTGCTATGACATGCAGACTGATTCTCTGCTGACATGAAGCCAGATTCTCTGTTACGGGACCTCTCTCCTCTGCCTGTGTGTGTGCTGGGCCTAAATATATGCCAATGGACTGTTGCAGTGGTGGCTGACGTGAAGCCTCATTCTCTGCTATGACATGCAGACTAATTCTCTGCTGACATGAAGACAGATTCTCTGTTACGGGACCTCCCTCCTCTGCCTGGGTGCTGGGCCTAAATATATGCCAATGGACTGTTGCAGTGGTGGCTGACGTGAAGCCTCATTCTCTGCTATGACATGCAGACTAATTCTCTGCTGACATGAAGACAGATTCTCTGTTACGGGACCTCTCTCCTCTGCCTGGGTGCCGGGGCCTAAATATCTGAGAATGGACTGTTCCAGTGGTGGGTGACGGGAAGCCAGATTCTCTGCTATGGAACCTCTCTCCAATTGATTTTGGTTAATTTTTATTTATTTAATTTTTAATTTAATTCATTTCCCTATCCACATTTGTTTGCAGGGGATTTACCTACATGTTGCTGCCTTTTGCAGCCCTCTAGCTCTTTCCTGGGCTGTTTTACAGCCTTTTTAGTGCCGAAAAGTTCGGGTCCCCATTGACTTCAATGGGGTTCGGGTTCGGGTTCGGGACGAAGTTCGGATCGGGTTCGGATCCCGAACCCGAACATTTCCGGGATGTTCGGCCGAACTTCTCGAACCCGAACATCCAGGTGTTCGCTCAACTCTAGAGTGAACGTCCTTAACGGGGTTACCACTCTGATGGTCGCTAGGTTCTTTGTATCTCCCCCAAGTGTGTGGGATTTCCTTTTGCACATACTACATTTGTTATATAGGATGAACAGGTGAAGCATCCACAAAAACTGAGCACCCTAACCATAGTAACAGATACGGGTGAGCCACGATATACAGACATTATATCGCACCCCTTAATCAGTATTTAGTGGAAGAAAGTATATGGCACCTCTCAATCAGTATTTGGCGGAAACAGGTATATGGCACCCCTCAATCAGTATTTGGTGGAAAAAGGTGTATTGCACCCCTCAATCAGTATTTGGTGGTACAAGGTATATAGCAATAGCACCCCTCAATCAGTATTTAGTGGAAGAAAGTATATGGCACCTCTCAATCAGTATTTGGCGGAAACAGGTATATATCACCCCTCAATCAGTATTTGACTGAAACGGGTATATGGCACCCCTTAATCAGTATTTTGTGGAAGTAGGAGTATTGCACCACTCAACCAGTATTTGGTGGAAACAGGTATATGGCACCCCTTAATCAGAATTTTGTGGAAGCAGGTGTATCGCAGCCCTCAATCAGTATTTGGTGGAAGAAGGTATCTAGAAATAGCACCCCTCAATAAGTGTTTTGTGGAAGAAGGTATATAGCTGCCCTCAATCAGTTTTTGGCGTAAACTGGTATATAGCACCCCTCAATCAGTATTTGGCGGAAACAGGTATATAGCACCCCTCAATCAGGATTTTGTGGAAGAAGATTGTCACGGTCTGGAGTCAGGCTCGGAGGCCAGTAGCTATAGCAGCGGAGCAGATATTCACACTGGTCACCCTGGCTGATGACACGGGTTCACCTGAGGTGCGGGGTCTAAGTACTAACCGGTATTCGCCATTGCTCCTGATGGTGGAGATGGACTTTGCTGCGTGTTAGTACCAGGTCGCGGTCCTCAGGATAGCCCCAGCAGGAGGTGAGCAAGCCGAGGTCCAGTAGCAGATATAGGGAGTGCAGAATTATTAGGCAAATGAGTATTTTGACCACATCATCCTCTTTATGCATGTTGTCTTACTCCAAGCTGTATAGGCTCGAAAGCCTACTACCAATTAAGCATATTAGGTGATGTGCATCTCTGTAATGAGAAGGGGTGTGGTCTAATGACATCAACACCCTATAATGGGTCAAAAGAAGGACTTGACAGGCTCAGAAAAGTCAAAAATAGTGAGATATCTTGCAGAGGGATGCAGCACTCTTAAAATTGCAAAGCTTCTGAAGCGTGATCATCGAACAATCAAGCGTTTCATTCAAAATAGTCAACAGGGTCGCAAGAAGCGTGTGGAAAAACCAAGGCGCAAAATAACTGCCCATGAACTGAGAAAAGTCAAGCGTGCAGCTGCCAAGATGCCACTTGCCACCAGTTTGGCCATATTTCAGAGCTGCAACATCACTGGAGTGCTCAAAAGCACAAGGTGTGCAATACTCAGAGACATGGCCAAGGTAAGAAAGGCTGAAAGACGACCACCACTGAACAAGACACACAAGCTGAAACGTCAAGACTGGGCCAAGAAATATCTCAAGACAGATTTTTTTTAAGGTTTTATGGACTGATGAAATGAGAGTGAGTCTTGATGGGCCAGATGGATGGGCCCGTGGCTGGATTGGTAAAGGGCAGAGAGCTCCAGTCCGACTCAGACGCCAGCAAGGTGGAGGTGGAGTACTGGTTTGGGCTGGTATCATCAAAGATGAGCTTGTGGGGCCTTTTCGGGTTGAGGATGGAGTCAAGCTCAACTCCCAGTCCTACTGCCAGTTTCTGGAAGACACCTTCTTCAAGCAGTGGTACAGGAAGAAGTCTGCATCCTTCAAGAAAAACATGATTTTCATGCAGGACAATGCTCCATCACACGCGTCCAAGTACTCCACAGCGTGGCTGGCAAGAAAGGGTATAAAAGAAGAAAATCTAATGACATGGCCTCCTTGTTCACCTGATCTGAACCCCATTAAGAACCTGTGGTCCATCATCAAATGTGAGATTTACAAGGAGGGAAAACAGTACACCTCTCTGAACAGTGTCTGGGAGGCTGTGGTTGCTGCTGCACGCAATGTTGATGGTGAACAGATCAAAACACTGACAGAATCCATGGATGGCAGGCTTTTGAGTGTCCTTGCAAAGAAAGGTGGCTATATTGGTCACTGATTTGTTTTTGTTTTGTTTTTGAATGTCAGAAATGTATATTTGTGATTGTTGAGATGTTATATTGGTTTCACTGGTAAAAATAAATAATTGAAATGGGTATATATTTGTTTTGCACACACAGATATCCCCCTAAAATAGCTAAAACTAAAAACAAACTAAAAACTACTTCCAAAAATATTCAGCTTTGATATTAATGAGTTTTTTGGGTTCATTGAGAACATGGTTGTTGTTCAATAATAAAATTAATCCTCAAAAATACAACTTGCCTAATAATTCTGCACTCCCTGTATAGCAGACAGGGATCAAGCAGAAGCGTGGTTAAATAACAAGCCAAAGTCGGTAACAAATAGTGCAGGTTGGGATTAAGCAGGAGCGTAGTCGAGGAACAAGCCAAATGTCAGTAACGGATGGTAGCAGAGATACAGTCGGCAGCAGTATAGACAAGAGCAAGATATTGGCTGGTAAAGGCACAATAATCTGGTAACCAGGAAGTGCAGAGACATGGCTTAAATCAGGAAGTTCATGGGAGGAGCAAGGGGTTCAAGGTTCAAGGCAAACAAGATTCAAGACAAGATCATTCAAGGAATAGTCTAAGGAACTGTCCAGCACTTCAGGTGGCTCAGCAAGTAGAGGCACTGCCAGACACAGCAGAAGTCCCAGGTTCAAGTCCAGATCCTAACAAAGATATATTGCGGCCCTCAACCAGTTTTTTTGGGGGCAACAGGTATATCACACCTGTTGCAATTAGTTACCCAAATAGCGTTTGTCCCTCTATCTTGCTGCAGTATCGCAACAGAACAGCACACAACTGCTGCACAATACAAATACACTATAATATAATTTCTATGCTAGAAAGTAAATCACACCCCTCTATATCAGACCTATCGATAGCACACCTATACCAGTCCTTAAAAGAACTTTTGTGGCTCTATTGGCTAGCATTTGGTGTCCCTAACTGTCCCTGCTCCAAAATGCAGCCTCTACCTACACTGGCAAAACACATCATGTAAAATGGCTGCAAAATCGGGTTCTGTTAAAGGGTTGGGGGTGTGTCCATGTGCTGAAACGTCTCAATTGGCTGTCCTGTCCCACCTGATGGATGTGTCATGGGTCAAAGTTTGGCGCTTTGCAAAAAAATATTGCACGTGCGAATATCGCCATATGTTCGCATGTTTGGCGAATCGCGAACAAGCAAAGTTCGCCGCGAAACGACCGCCGGGCGAACCGCAAGGCCATTTCTATTGCAAATAACTCAATGGCAATTACTGTCTCAAGAGGTTGATGAAGAGGATGAGACACAGCTGTCAATCACTGAGGTAGTGGTTAGGTCAACAAGTCAGGAGGATGAGCAGAGTGAGGAAGTAGAAGAGGAGGTGGTGGACGATGAAGTCACTGACCCAACCTAAAGAAGGTGGAAAGCTGAGCGAGGACAGCAGTACAGAGGGGGAGGGATCTGCTGGAAGAGGCAGTCGGGTGGCAAAAGGGAAAAGGCGGGCCACATCGAACAGTCCTGCAACTGTTTTCCGGAGCACACCCTTGCGGAAATCTCCCTTACCAAGAAGTAGGTGTTCCGCAGTCTGGCGAATTTTAGGAAAGTGCAGACGACAAAAGAATAGTAATTTGCAACCTGTGCCATACAAAAATGAGCAGGGGTGTGAACACTGCCACCAGCATAATCCGCTATATGGCATAAAAGCACCGTAATAGGTGGACTGAACGCCTGGGTCCACAATCTGTGTCTGCGAGTCACACCACTGCCTCCTCTTCCCCTGTGTTATGTGCTGGCCAATTCCCTTTCCAAGACGCAGGCCCGGATGCCTCTCGCCCTGCACCTGAATCTTCGCAAGCACCATCAGCGACCACATCCACTTCCGTGTCCCAGAGCAGCATAAAAATGTCCTTATCCCAGGCATTTGAGCGCAAGCGCAAATACTCAGCTGGCCAGCTATGCCACTTCTAATTTTCCCAATATTGATACATGACCACATATGTAAAATGTTGGTTAGTTAATGTACTGTAGTACTATGTGCTAAATGTTTTTTGCTGATAGCAATATGTGTTTATATATTAATTTACATGTAATTTTTTTTTAAATGTGAAGAACGGAGGAAAACCTTGAGGAGGAAGCAGAAGAGGCTGCTCTGCACCAGTCAAGCGCCTGCGAGGAGGAGACTTCCTCTTCCCAACCTCCTACAGAGAGTGGTGAAGGACCCAGCACCCAAGCGGCCTCTCGTCCCGCAGCTTCGGGAGTGGATTCTCCACCCCACTTTTTCTTTACTGAGCCGCCGAAGAAGACTGATGCCTACAGCTGAAGCTATGGTAGATAGACAGGTCCTAGACTATTTGTCTAGAGCCCGGCAAGAGGACCACTTCGAGCTGTATGCCAGAAGTCTGAGGAGCGTCATTTGAGGAGCGTTCCTCCAGAACGATTGCTTAGAACGCTCTGGGAATCGTTCTGGAGGCAGAAACGCCTCCTAATGATCCCACTGAGATCTTTGTGGTCCTGGAGAATTGGCGCACCTATGGGCATATGACTGGCCCCCGGCCAATGCCAATTCCCCAGGTTTCCGACAGGCCGCCACAATACCCTCCTCCAAGGGAACATTATGGCCCACAATGGGCAACCTTACCATGGCGAGACCTCTGATGCACAGCCCAGGGACGTAGCTAGAAATTACTGGGCCCCACAGCAAATTTTTGTATGGGCCCCACCAACTTAAAGCGGTTGTCCGAGTTATTTTTTTATTCTTTCTATGTTTCTAACTAGGCAAATATAACAGCTTTCCAATTAACTCACTTTATCTCCAGTGGCTGTTTTCTCAGATTTCACTGAGGGTCACATTACCTGTGATGTCAGCTTCTCTCCCTGCTCTGATAATGTTTGTGCACAAGCCTGAGAGATCTGTACACAAGATGTCACTGTGCTGACCACGCCCCCTGCACTGCCGGCTGCTGCTTATTGCTCTCTCCCAGGATTCTTAACCCCTTCAGCTGCACAGACTCAGGGACTCAGGGTTGAAGTGTTTACCAGTGGCGTACCTACCAGGGAAGCAGGGGAAGCAGCTGCTTCGGGGCCTGGGTTGACAAGGGGCCCGGAGCAGTAGTAAACAGTCAGACTGGCCACACCCCCTCTACACTCACTTTACTGCTGCTTTAGAATGTCCTCGGAGCAGAGCAGGGAGCTAAGCCCCGCCCATCAGCACAGACCATTAATAGAGGAGCCTGGCTGCTTAATAGTGCAGCCAGGGCTCAGTACAGTGTGCTACAGGGAGATCCTGTCTCCCCTCCCTCTCCTAACTATTAGTACAGCTCAGCTTCTGCTACAGAGACTGCTCTGTAGTTGGCAGTAACAGGAGGGAGAGGGGAGACTGAATAGTGACAGGAAGTTCTGCAGAAAGAAGATGATGTGCCTGTCACTATCAGGAGCCCATACATTTCAGGCTTATCCCTGCCAACCCTAGCTGTCCTGCATCTCATGTAGCCCCCCCCCCCCAGCTGCTTTCATCTGCTGTCCTTTGCCCCCCCCCCCAGCTGCATTCATCTGTTGTCCTTTCAGAAGTCCCCCCCCAGTCCTGTCCTGTGGGCCCCCTACTTATCTGATGCCTTGCCCTCTAGGCCCCCTATCCATCTGATGCCACCACACTCCTCTGGGCGCCCATGTGCAGATTGGGGACACCAGTATGAGGCCAGAATGGGGACTGGAAGATCACAGAGCGGCGGGGAGCAGGCGAGTATGTTTTTTTCAACAACTGTACAATGCACCGCTAGTTCACATCACATTTTTGTCCCACATTTAAGGCTGGGTTCACATCACGTTTTTCCCATCCGTTTAACGTATACAAAAAAACGTATTCGGATGCCTCATACTGATGCCATGACAGCGACATCCGCTCATCATAGAGTTTCATTGTAAAAAAAAGTATCCATTTTTTTTTACCGGATTGTGCAGGATACAAGAACGTGGAGTGCTGCATTTTTGTATGGTGTACGTGATAGTCCAGTAAAAACACATGTATGTTAAAGAATCAAATGCCACTGTATGACGCCTGCCCGCCCGTTTAAAAATTTGCTGTGGGGCCCAGTCATTTCTAGCTACTCCACTGGTTAACAGGGGCTCAGACCATGGGGACAGACTACAGTCGGTGTCAGCCCTGCAGCAATACATAGAATGGGTGCCTATGCTACAGCAGGGGTCATACTGTTCTGTACATACAGTGTAGTGTGATGTCATGTTCACCTCTCCGGGTATATTACCCAGGAAAGCACAATTCTGCAAAAAGGACATGTTCTATCTTTTGGTGGAATGGAAATGGAGAATGGAACACCACAGAAGCACTGCGTAGTGCTTATGTAGTGTTCTGTGATTCCTTTTCGCACCCTTCCGCATCTCTGGATTTGTGACCCATTGAAGTGAATGGGTCTGCATCCGTGATGCGGAATGCACACAGAAGGGTGCCCATTTATTGCTGATCCGCATATGCGGTCTGCGATACGGGAATGGCTGGCCCCTTTCACACGAACAATACGGCTTGGCTCCAGATGCATTCAGGGTGCATTCAGTGAAACTCGCACCATTTTTCAAGCAAGTTCAGTTTTTTCAACGGGTGCAATGCGTTTTGATGCGTTTTTCATGCATGTGATAAAAAACTAAAAGTTTACAAACAATATCTCCTAGCAACCTGGTGGTGAGCGTGGTGACGTCACCAAAGGTACTTTTCCTGCCAGGTCCTGAAAGAAGACGAGCCGGGCTGCGCGATCAAGTGGATGAGGTGAATAATTAAATATTTTTTTTTTTTTTTAACCTCTCAAGCCACATGTTACTTAGCATTCTGTATTAAGAATGCTATTATTTTCCCTTATACCATGTTATAAGGGAAAATAATAAAGTTCGGGTCCCTATCATCTCCTAGCAACCATCCGTGAAAATCATCCGCATTCATACACATGCTCACCACATACATAGACGCACTCATACTTGTGCTCACCACATACATAGACACATTCATACACATGCTCACCACATACATAGATGCACTCATACACGCAGTCACCACATACATAGACACACTCATACACTCGGTCACCACATATATAGAAGCACTCATATGCGTGGTCACCACAGACATGGACGCACTCATACACAGTCAGCACATACATGGATTGCACTTATACATGCTGTACACTAGCTTCATGCTGGGGTGGGGCTTGATCCCATGATGCTTTGCTATTGGCTGGCAGCAAGTGTCATAGTAAGCTGCCAGCCAATAGAAAACAAAAGTGCTGTACCAGTACTGCGGATCCCAGAGTGAGAACGGCCATAGGAGGAGGAGACACGAATTGTACTCTTTCCTCCTCACTAAGCAAGGACCTTCAGTGGAGGAGCTCCAGCACTGCTGCTGTATGAAGTACCTGCTTCTGTAAAGTACAGCATAGCAGTAGATAGGGGAAGCCTATAGATCTAATACACATTCAGTACTGCCTCGGGACCCCTTCTAAGCTCTTGCCCTGAAGAAGTCGCTTCCCCTGCTTCCCTGATACCCACGCCACTGGCCCAGCCTGTCCCCTCCTCATCACAACCAGGGCCATCTCATCACTCTGGGCCCGCATCACAACCCTCCTACCGTGGCCCTCAGTTTCAGGGTCCACCATCGTAACCTGGGCATTTTTTTCAATTTATAATTTATATTTTGTGTTTATTGTCAATTGAGTTACTTTTCTGAGTTGACTACTCTGTTTAAAAATAAACAGATTTTTATTTTCATTTTTTATTGTTAGTTTTCTTTTATACAGTCCATAAGGATATTTATGGAGCACAAACACATAGAACACATTAATCATTATAAAAGTTGACTATACATTAATATAACCAAAATACAATTACTATACATATATATATATATATATATATATATATATATAATTTGTCAATCATTTACACACATAAATATTAATTTGGTTACAAACAATATAAAACAATTGAAACACTTTATATAATATATTTTTATTTAGAATACATATCTCCCCCCAAAAAAAAGTATAATGTCCATTAGGGACATGACACATGTAATGATCGCTTTTATTAATTCATAATGAGGCCAACTACTACCTTATTAATAGAGATGGCCAGTTTGCAGTGTTCTCCAGCGAACACATGCTATCTGCCATCTTAACTGACAAGTCCGGCGAGGCACAGGCAAGTTCTTACCTGTGCCTGTGTGCGAGCCGGTCTGAAAAGAAATGCGGTCTCCAGAGGTTGTTCTCGGAACTGCCTGCTCCCGGAGACCGCATTTCATTGCAGACTGGCTCGCGCACAGGCACAGGTAAGGACTGACCTGTGCCTAGCCGGACTTGTCAGTTAAGATGGCAGATCACATGTGTTCGCTGGCGAACACTGCGAACTGGCCATCACTGCTTATTAATGATGATGGTAATACATGCATACATTTAGTTATTACATTTTCACTTTATATTAATGAGGCATTAGTACATATTTCACATACCGTGTGTTAAACAATATATGTAAGCAAAATATGTAATCCAGCATTCTCAAAGTGCAGCATTTATAAGTGCATTGAAGATATTCAGGCGATACTTAGGAGGCAATCTGGAGGTGGATACAATCTAAAAAAGTAAGATTTGTTTGTTAAAAATCTTTCCCCTTTTTAAAATGGCAGACCTGGTTCTGTGCAGGAATTGTTGTGCTTTTATTTCAGGTTCAACTCTTCGGAGGTTTGGATGCTGTCTGATCTGTAGACAGCTCTCCGTAATGCAGCAGGAAATTGCATTTTTTAAATCTGAGATTTGTAAATTAACTGTTAAACTCAGGCTGGGAACATTGCAATGCCACTGCCACAGAGGCCCCCTAGAAATGGAAGATGGGTTACTGCAGGTTCTGGTAGACTTAGAGTTGTGAATAGAAGACATGTCTCACAGCCTGTGGCTCTCCATAATTCATTTTCAGCACTTTCAGAGCGCAATAGCAACATGAAGGATGGCTCAGGCACAGTGGGTGAGGAACAATTATCTCTTATGCCTAAAGTATACAAGACTGCAGTCAAAGACAAAGAGGATAAGGTGAGGACTGATAGTAAGCAGCTGTTGGTGGGCGATTCTATCATAAGAGTAAGAAGAAAAGCGGATCCAGCTCACCTGCTTTGCAAATGATCAGCAGTCGGGCTCCTCCTGTGCACGGAATATAAGGTGAGACCTTGTATGTAGCATATACCAGAAGAAAAGGAAAAATCCTGCACTTTTAATGTTGATTTCAAGCCATATCTTCTTTATTCCGGTGGATACAAATATTACAGCTGTTCACATCACATGTGGTAAAAACAAGCAGTCTTGTGTCAGTCGACGCGTTTCAAACTTAGCAGTTTTTGTAGTCATGAATTCATGAAGTCATGAATAAAAACTGCTAAGTTTGAAACGTGTCGACTGACACAAGACCGTGTGTTTTTACCGCATGTGATGTGAACGGCTGTAATATTTGTATCCACCAGAAAAAAGAAGTTGCGGCTTGAAATCAACATTGAAAGTGCTGGATTGGTATAATCTATCATAAGAGGTGTGAAGTTTGAGGAAAATGGTTTTGTGAGATGTCTCCATGGTGCTACCGCTAGCAGGGACAGACGACATATCCTTAATATTGTTAAGCAAGCAAAGCAGGAAAGGGAGGTGTATGTTATTGTCCATCTTGGGACAAATGATCTGGCTTGCAATGAGGTTTCAAATGTGAAGGAAGCTTTTCACACACTTGGTAATGATATACGGGAGGTTGCAGCGACTGTTTCATTCTCTGCAGTTTTGCCTGTGCATAACCTTCAGCATGACAGGCAGATGCGCATTAAGGATTTCAATGTATGGCTTTGTGAATGGTGTCTGAACCAAGGGTTTGGCTTTGTGTCTCATCTTAGCTCTCATTGTAATGGAAAAGAACTGTACAAGAAAGATGGTTTGCATCTTTCTCTCAAGGGAAGGAATGTCCTCAGTGAACAGTTCAAAGTATTTACTAAGGAGCATTTAAACTAGAAAAGGGGGGTAAAAGAGTGATAATTCAGCAGTCCGACTGACCCCCAGAACAATGCCAGAAGATGCCAGTAGCACATAGGTTAAGAAATGACAAGCTCAGAGTTTTGTCTACAAATGTTCGCAGTTTAGGGAATAAGATCAATGAACTTGAGTCTATAATTGCATCTGAAAATATAGATTTAGGGGCTGTTACTGAGACATTGCTTAATGGGAGTAATGACTGGGATATAACAATACCAGGGTTCTCTCTATATAGGAAAGACAGGGAAGGCAAGAAAGGGAGAGGGGTGGCCCTGCATGTGGAAGATAGCATAAAATCTAATTTAATACAAGTTAGTGAGACCAATTTAGAGTCAGTTTGGGTTACGTTGCAGCTTGATAATCATAAGGTAACTCGTGTAGGTGTGATATATGGACCACCTGGCCAAGTCAAAGAATTAGATGATCTACTAGTTGAGGAAATAGCTAAAATGACATTGAAAGGGGAAGTTATCATTATGGAAGACTTTAATCTTCCTCATGTAAACTGGAAAACCAAAATAGCTAGTTCTGCCAGGGGTACAGATATTTTAAATTCCCTACTGGGATTATCTCTACAGCAAGTAGTTGAGGAGCCAACCTGGAAGGAGATCATTTTAGATTTTGTATTCACAAATGGAAATTTGGTATCTGATATTACTGTAGGAGAAAGCTTGGGATCTAGTGATCACCAGTCAGTGTGGTTTACTATAAGTACAGTGACTGAGTCACACCATACAAAAACAAAAGTTTTAGATTTGAGAAAAACAGACTTTTCTAAAATTGGATTACAGGTATACGAGTCCCTATCAGATTGGAACAGTGGCATTATTGAAGGCAACAGATAATTGCATTAGGCTTTACAGTAAAAGCAAAAAAAACACTGTGGTACTCAGCAGAAGTGGCCAAAATTACTAAAAACAAAAAAATTGCATTTAGTAATTATAAAAAAAAACAAAAAACAATGAGGATGACAGGGAAATTTATAAGATTAGGCAGAGAGAGGCCAAGCAAGTTATAAGAGCTTCTAAAGCACAGGCAGAAGAGAAATTAGCTCAGTCAGTGAAAAAAGGTGATAAATAAATGAATACATAAATGAAAAAAAGGAAACTAAAACAAGGAGTTTCCAAATTAAAAACAAAAAGAAGGAAGGTATATGGAAGAAGATAAAGAACTAGCTGACTGCCTCAATGAATACTTCTGTTCAGTTTTTGCAACACAATTTTACAGCCCCTGCTGCATCTGCATGTATGAAATTCAAGCGTTATATACAGCTGTCATATTCTGTTAGTAAAAAAAAAAACACCCATTTTGGGCAAACAACTTAATTTTGCAGCCTTTGCTGCATATGTCATTGTGAGATACACCCTTTAGATACTGTGGTTCTATTCTGCTATTAAAAAAAACCCATTTAGTGCAAGATCCTAAATTTGAGAAATATGAGGAGAGCGTCAAATAAGGGACGTGGCCCCGGTCGTGGTGCTGCTGGTGGAGCTCCTGTTGCAGGGAGAGGATGTGGTTGATCTGTGCCAGCTACATGCACAAGTAAAACCCCTTCCTCAGGTGCGAGTAGGCGTCAGAACCTGCAGCGGTATTTGGTCGGGCCTAATGCTTCTCTACGAATGGTGAGGTCAGAACAAGTACAGGCGATAGTAGATTGGGTTGCTGAGAGTGCCTCCAATTCCTTCACATTGTCTCCCACCCAGTCTCCTGCTGAAATATCAGAGTTGGCACCTGCAGCCGATGTCAATCAGTCTTTCACCTCACCCCCTTGCAAATCAGCCAAGCAGTCTGAGCCCCAAGTCATGCAGCAGTGTCTTCTGCTTTTTTAAAGACTCTGTTAGCAGGGTTCCCAGAAGTGGAAGAGATTGAGTGCACCGATGCCCAACCACTTATGTTTTAAGATAAGTATATGGGAGGACCATCGCAGCATGTCTCGGATGATGACGGATCACAGGTGCCAACTGCTGGGGCTTTTGAAAGTGTGCAGACCGACAAGGAGGGCAGGGGTGAAGACTGGGTGGAAGATGATGTGAAGGACGATGAGGTCCTCGACCCCAGATGGAATCAAGGTCATGTGAGTGACCTGTGTAGTTCGGAGGAAGAGGTGGTGGTCGCACAGTCACCAGCACAGCAGAAGAAGGAGCATGGTTGCAAAAGCGGAGCGGCCACCCCCTAGACAGTATGCTTGCTACTGCCCACTGCAGCAAGAGACCGAGCACACCAAAGCCAGCTCCAAGGAGTTCCCTGGTTCAGCAGTTCTTCAGACAATGTGCTGATGACAAGACACGAGTGGTTTGCACGCTGTGCAATCAGAGCCTGAAGCGAGGCATAAACGTTCTCAAACTGAGCACAACCTGCATGACCAGGCATCTAAGGGCAAAGCACGAGCTGCAGTGGAGTAGACGCCTAAAAAAACAAGAAAGGTCTCTAGCTCCTCCTGCTTCCTCTTCTGCTGCAGTTGCAGCCTCTTCATCCACCTCTGGAGTGACAGTGCCCCCTGCCACCCCGCAAACAGAGGATCTGCCAGCAACACCACCATCTGGGTCACCAAGCATCTCCACAATGTCCCATGGAAGCATTCAGCTCTTCATCTTCCAAACACTGGAGCGGAAGAGAAAGTACCCCCCTACCCACACGCGATCCCTGGCCCTGAATGTCAGCATTTCAAAATTACTGGCCTTTGAAATGCTGTCATTCCATCTAGTGGAGACAGAGAGTTTTAAAAGCCTTATGGCGGTGGCTGTCCCACAGTACGTCGTGCCCAGCCGCCACTACTTTTCCAGGCGTGCTATCCCTTCCCTGCACAACCAAGTGGGCGACAAAATCAGGTGTGCACTGCGCAACGCCATTTGTGGCAAAGTGCACCTCACTACGGATACGTGGACCAGTAAGCACGGTCAGGGACGTTATATCTCCATAACAGCACACTGGGTAAATGGCGGCTGGGCCTGAGGCAGATAGCATTTTGGCGCATGTCCTTCTACCACCGAGGATTGCAGGGCGCTTCAGTTTGCTCTCTGTTGCTTCCTTCTCCTACTCCGCTTCCTCATCCTCTACGTCTCCTCATCCAGTCAGCGTAACACCTTCACCACCAACTTCAGCACAGCCAGGGGTAAACAACAGCAGGCAGTTTTAAAACGTATCTGTTTGGGGGACAAACCCCACACCGCGCAGGAGCTGTGAACGGGCCTTGAACAACAGACCGATGAGTGGTTGGTGCCAGCGAGCCTCAAGCCCGGCCTGCTGGAGTGCGATAATAGGCAAAATCTCGTAGCAGCTCTGGGACTAACCGGTTTGACGCACATCCCTTGCCTGGCGCATGTGCTGAATTTGTTGGTGCAGAGATTCCTTAAAATTTACCCCGATATGTCAGAGCTGCTGCATAAAGTGCGGGCCGTCTGTGCACACTTTCGGGATTCTCACCCTGCTGCTGCTCATATGTGACGTGCCCACAAGGTGGAACTCCACCTTGCACATGCTGGCCAGACTGTGCGAGCAGCAGCAAGCAATAGTGGAGTTTCAGCTGCAGCACGCACGGGTGAGTCGCTCTGGGGAACAGCACCACTTCATTACTAGTGTTGAGCGCGAATTTTCGAATTGAATTTTCTTTTCTCGAATATCGTAACTTAGAGATTTCGCGAATATTTAGAATATAGTTCTATATATTCGCGAAATCGAATATTCTTTTTTTTTTATTGTTATATTTTTTTCTTTCCCACTTCCCTAAAGTTGTTTTTACCTGTCCTTAGGATTCCTGGCTTCCTGGCTGCTCCAGTCAGTGCCCGTTGCCGCTTCTGCCGACTTCTGTGCTCATGGAGCGTCCCCATCACCATGGGAACGTCTCCATATACTAGAATGTACTGTCAGATTTGAGAATTACGTTGAAATCGCAATTCGATTAATTCAAGTTATAATAATCGAATTGCGATTTCAACTTAGCACTGCTGTATTCCATATTAGGCTAGAATTAACGAATATGGAATATAGCAGTACTAAGTTGAAATCGCCATGCGATTACTTCGAGTTATATTAATCGCATTGCGATTTCAACTTGATGCTGCTGCTGGGTCTCTTTAATGGAATGGGTCTAGAATTAACGAACTTAACTGATATTGAATCTAGCAGTGCTAATTTTTAATCACAACTAAACCAGGTCCAAGTTGAAATCGCAATTCGATTATTATAACTTGAATTAATCGAATTGCAATTTCAACTTAGCACTGCTATATTCCATATTAGGCTAGAATTAACGAATATGGAATATAGCACTATATGTGTATTTTACGAATATTCGTAATATTCTAAAAGACGAAGTTAGAGCAATATTACGAATATTCTAAAAGACGAAGTTAGAGCAATATTACGAATATTCTAAAAGACGAAGTTAGAGCAATATTAAGAATATTCGTAAAATACACATACAAATTTAGATAATATACTGCTATAGTAATTTTTTTAATAGTGTACATATTTTCCAAAACTCAAGTTCAGAAGAGGCAAAAAAAATTAGAGAAAAAAAAAAAGGATTATAGCACTATATTAGCTAAATTACAATCTATATGTGTATTTTACGAAATTTCGTAATATTGCTCTAACTTCGTCTTTTAGAATATTACGAATATTCTTAAAGACGAAGTTGGAGCAATATTACGAAATTTCGTAAAATACACATATTAGCCTAGCCATAGTCAATTAGTCATAGGAACGTTGCCTTATACGATCAAAAGAAAAATCGCAGTACGCGATTAATTAAAATCGCATATCATTCGCGATAAATGGAACAATTACGAATATTCGATTTCGACGAATATAACACAAATATTCAATCGAATATTCTCGAAATAACGCGAAATCGAATATGGCACCTCCCGCTCATCACTATTCATCACCAATGACTGGGCCTCCATGCAAGACCTGTGTTCCTTGTTGCTCTGTTTTAAGTGCTCCACCAACATGGCCAGTGCAGATAACACCATTCTCAGCGTTACTATCCCACTTCTATGCCTCCTTGAAAAAACGCTGCTGGCGATAATGGAAGATGATGTGGCACAGGAGGAGGAGGAGGAAGAGGGATCATTTTGTAGGGTTTCGGGCCATTCATTCACAAGTGGCTGCGAGGGTGGGTTCCTGCACCCACAAACGCCAGGTACACAATTGTCCAGCCAGGGCACAGTTCTGGAGTATGACGAGGTGAAGGATGAGGAGGAGGAACCATGTTCACAGCAGAAGGGCACCCAGACCAGCTCATGGCCATCACTGGTGCTTGGCTGGGGGGACACAGAGGACACAGACGATACACCTCCCACAGAGGACAGCTTTTCGTTCCCTCTGGGCAGCTTGGCACACATGAGCGATTACATGCTGCAGTGTCTCCGCAATGACCGCCAAGTTGCCCACATTCTAACTTGTGCTGATTACTGGGTGGCGACGCTGCTTGATTACAAGGACAACGTACTGTCCTTAATTCCCTCACTGGAGCGTGATCGTAAGATGCGCGAGTTCAAGCGCACACTGGTAGACGCGCTACTGGTGGCATTCCCACCTGACAGCGGGGGCACAGTGGAAGCACAAGGTGAAGGCAGAGGAGGAGGAAGAGGTCGCCAACGCAGCTGGGGCACCGCCAGCACCTCAGAAGTCAGGGTTAGCATGGCCGAAATGTGGAAAATCTTTGTTAGCACGCCACAACAATCAGCACCACCAGCTGATATGGAACGTCTTCGCAGGAGGCAGCATTTCAGCAACATGGTGGAGCAGTATGTGTGCACATGCCTACATGTACTGAATGATGGGTCTGCCCCCTTCAACTTCTGGGTCTCCAAATTGGGCACATGGCCTGAGCTTGCCCTTTACGCCATGGAGGTGCTGGCCTGCCCTGCAGCCAGTGTATTATCTGAACTTGTGTTTAGCACGGCAGGGGGCATTATCACAGACAAGAGCAGCCGCATGTCCACAGCCAATGTGGACAAGCTCACATTCATTAAAATGAACCAGACATGGATCCCACAGAACTTGTCCGTACCTTGTGCAAAATAGACATGTATACTGGCCTTACCCAGCCATTGTTATACTACAGCGCAATTGCTCATTGTTGTATTTTTTATATTTCCTACTCTTTTGGGGTGTACTCTAATTAAAAAATATATATAAAAATTAAAACCAAAAGCCAGTGTTGGCTACCTCGTCCTCCTCCACCGCCGCTTCCACCTACACCGCTATGTCCACTGCCTCCTCAAAATCATACTCCATATAAACCTTCACCTCATAAATCAAGTTTTTTTATTTATTTGTACGTATTTTATTTTATGTCATTTCACTAATTTGTCTGTTACATTTTTGGGTGAAATTCACCAATTTTTGGGTGTGATATGCCACTGCTATACCTAGTAGACAGGTTAAAAAAATTCACTAAATTGTCTGTTACATTTTTTTAGTGAAATTAACCAATTTTTGGCTGTGATAGACCCCTGCTCTACCTAATTGACAGCTAAATAAATTTGACTAATTTTTCTTTCACATTTTCGGATGACATTCAACAATTTTTGGCTGTGATAGACCCCTACTCTACCCAGTAGACAGGTTAATAAATTTCACTATTTTTTCTGTTACATTCTTGTGTTGACATTTTACAATTTTTGACGTGACTAAACCCCTGCTCTGCATAGGTGACAGGGACCGAAATTTTTAAAAGTAATCTGTTCCATTGGTGGGTGACATTAACCCATTTCTGGCGATTAAACACCCCTGCTCTCCATAGGCGACAGGCACTTAAATTTCTAAAATTCATCTTTAATTGGCCCTTTCCTTCGATCCTTCTGCTTTAATAATTTGTCCCACATTTCAGCTTCATCCCATTGCAGCCATTGACCTCCCTTGGATGAGGTCTCCCTTTCTCATGCTCCCTCTCTGGCGTGGAACCCTGAATCGCCTATAACCGTGATCAACATGGTCGGCTCAGAAAAGAACATCGAAAGTTGTTAGAGAAGATATCCAAATGGATGGTGGACATCACAGGCACGTGCGCTCAGGCTAACGTTTCCAAATCCAAAATTCCCCAGTGACAATCCGTACAATTTTTTATTAATTATTCCAATAACAGGGCATCTTAAGAGTCCTGTATTGCTATTTATCATCACTACCTCCCCAAGTCCAGAGTGGGTAATTCCCGAGCGCCCCCTCCTTTCCTTCGATTCTTCTGCTTTAATAACTTTTCCCATATTTCTGCTCGATCAAAATTAAATTTCATCCATTGATCTCCCTTGGATGTGGTTTCTCTTTCACACACTCTCTCTCCGGCGTAGAACCCTGATTCGCCGATAACCGTGGTCAACATGGTAGGCTCAGAAAAGAACATCGAAAGTTGATAGAGAAGTTATCCAAATGGATGGTGGACATCAATTATCAGGCAGAAGTTATCTAGAGTCAACAAAGCTGCAGCAGGGCCTCTCCTGTCTAACGTTTCCTAATCCAAAATGCCACAGTGACATTCCCTATAATTTTTAATTAATCATTCCAATAATGGGGCATCTTAAGAGTCCTGTATTGTTATTTATCGTCACTACCTCCCCGAGACGGGAGTGGGTAATTGCAGCGCGCCTGCTGCCTTCCTTGCATGTTTCCGCTTCAATAACTTGTCCCACATTTCCACCGGATCAGATTTCATCCATTGACCTCCCTTAGATGTGGTATCCCTTTCTCAGGCTCCCTGAGGCTCCTCTCTGGCCTGGAACCCTGATTCCTCGTTACCTGTGATCACCATGGTAGGCGCATAAAAGAATATCAAAAGTTGATAGAGTAGATATCCAATTGGATCGTGAATATCACTGGGACGTGTGATATGGTGGGGCAATATGTTTGCACACTCCTACACAAACTGACTGATGCTTCTGCCCCCTGCAACTTCTGGGTCTCCAAATTGGGCACATGGCCTGAGCTTGCCCTTTATGCCTTGGAGGTGCTGGCCTGCCCTGCAGCCAGTGTATTGTCTGAACGTGTGTTTAGCACGACTGGAGGGGGTTATCACAGGTTATATTTCACAATGTTTTGGGGTGTACCCTAAATTTAAAAAAATATAAATAAATTTAAAACCAAAAAGCAATGTAGGCTACCTCCTCCACCGCCACTTCCACCTACACCTGCCACATCCACCACCTCCTCAACCTCCTACTCGATATGGACCTCGTCCTCCTAGATCAAGATTATTATTTTTATGTATTTTATGTTATTTAAAAGTCATTTCCCTATCCACATTTATTTGTAGAGCACTTGCCATGCTCTTAACCACATTTTGATGCCATTACATTTTTACAGCCATTTTAGTGCTCAAAAGTTTGGGTTCCTATTGACTTCAATAGGGTTTGGGTTCAGGGTCAAGTTCGGGTCCCGAACTCGAACTTTTTTGTGAAGTTCAGCGAAACCTGTCGAACCCGAACCGAATGGAGCGTAATTCCGCGATGGACATGAACTTTACCAAGTATCTTCTCCATTCCTGAAACAACTTCTGCGTATGTTTTTCTTTTGTTTAAAAAATCATTGATCTTTCCATATAGAACAAAGCTTTTAACTGGTGGAGTATTTCTGCAATAGTGGGTAATTCCGGTTGCAGCCACCTTTGTAGTATCATTCGTTTAGTAATAATACAAAGTGAATGGAACAGCTGGGGGGGGGGGGATGTTTTCCTCTTTCCTCCTCTGCATCGTAGTGGAATAGGTACAATAAAGGGTTCAGTGTAAATCTTTGTCCCCATATCTCAAATGCCACATCACTAATAGCAGACCATAGCTGAGTACATTGTGTACAAGACTATAATCCATGGAAAAGGTCTGTATATCCCAGTCCACATTTGGGGCAGTTTGTTACGCGATCAGGCCTAAGTGGATGAGGTGGAATGTTAAAACCGTAGATCGCTTTGTGCATGATGCGTAGCTGGGTGTCTCTCCACACCTCATTAATAATAAACTTACGCACCTTCAGCCATCCTTTTATTATGCACTGAGATACATTTTCAGTGTTCAATTGTTCCTCCCACTGACTAAAGTCGCCCATTTTATTGTACCGTGAGTCTTCCTGCCTTAGACCATAATAAAGATGAGAGACTGACGTTTTCCCACCTCCAAAACCTAATAGTTTGTCTATAGTATTCTGTCCTATTTCTTTGTGTACCATAACCAAATTGGAATGTATAGCTATTTTAATTTGTGCAAACTGGATCATTTGAAATCTGGTTAAGGAGTATGTTTCTATTAATTCCTCACGGTTCAACCAACGGGGTTCTGAGGCGTGTAGTAGGTGTTTGACCAACCAGATCCCTTTATCCCTCCACTCCTTAAACAAGCTATTAGTACGGCCCGATGGAAACTCTGGGTTCCCCCATAGCAGAAGGTGCTTTGAAATCCTAAATGGTAGCCAGTACGCCCTGCGTAGTATGCGCCATGTTGCTATTGTGTCTTTAAATAGGATTGAAGACTTGATATAGGTTGGTAAATTGGGTAGCCTAGCATGTAGTAGGGCACTCAACGACCAAGGAGCGCAATATGCCCTTTCTAGTGATAGCGCCGAGTAATGACTAGTGTTATTAACCCAGTCCGCTATATGCCTAGCCATACAGGCAAGGTTATATCGCCTGACATCAGGAAAGGCAATGCCACCTAGTTCCTTGGGAGCTATTAACTTTTGTATATTAATCCTGGGGCGTTTGCCGTGCCATAAGAATCTAACAAAAGCAATAAAACGGATTTTATTAATGTCATTATGCTTTAATAGTAGGGGGATTGTCTGTAAAGGGTAGAGTAGTTTTGCCATTGACATCATTTTTAACAGGTGATTTCTGCCCATCAGTGAAAGGGGAAGGTCGTGCCACTGTTTTAATTCCCTGAGAATCTTTTCTATTAAGGGGGTAAAGTTCAACCTATATATAGATTCCATATTTCTTCCTATTTTGATACCAAGATATGTGATAAAGGTTCGGGCTATAGGTATTCCTTCTATTGCCATTATCCCGTTCCCATCAGTCCTATCATTCAGAAATAGTATTTCACTTTTGTCACTATTGACTTTCAGTCCCGAAAATGATCCGAAGCTGGATATTGTTTGAAGCACCTTAGGAAGATGTCTGGCCGGGTCTTCCATAAATAGCACTATGTCATCTGCGAATAGAGCTACCTTCATGCTACGGGAACCAATCTCTAGCCCTTTATAGAGTTCTGGGGAGTCAAGACATCTGGCCAATGGTTCGATAGCTAAATCAAATAGGAGGGGGGACAGGGGACACCCTTGCCGCGTTCCTCTTCCTAACGCAAACTCCCAGTCATAGAAACTCAGTCATAGAAATCCTGGCTGTGGGATTGGAATAAATCGCCGTCAAATAGGTACGATAGCTACCCCGAAAACCCAACACGTCTAGTATTTGGTTGAGCCACGACCAGCTTATGCTGTCGAAGGCTTTTTCGGTATCCAGTGTGACCACTGCTGGGGTTAGGCCTTTGTATCTAGGGGATTTCGCCAGCAACACTTTTCTTATATTCGTTACCGCAGATCTCCCCTTAACAAATCCCACCTGCAATGATGACACTATGGAAGGGAGAATTTCCGCCATTCTATTTGCCAGAATTTTAGAAAGTATTTTCATGTCCTGGTTGATAAGGGAGATTGGCCTATAAGATGCTGGATCTTCAGCATCTTTACCTTTTTTATAAATAAGGGATATCAACGCTGTATTCATCTTATCAGGGATACCCTGTCCCTCCAGGACAGAGGAGTATAGAGTACTTAAGGTAGGAGTTATTTGCTGATTTAGTGCTTTGTAAAAATCAGATGTATAGCCATCTGGGCCTGGAGCTTTCCCCGTGGGAACGATTTTATGGTAGCTTGTATTTCCGCCGCTGTGATTGGGGCATTTAGTACTAACAATTGATCTTCTGAAAGTGTAGGCAATGACAGCGTTTCCAAAAACTGCCGTCCCAACTCCCTATTATTTTCTTTCTCTTCATAAAACTTGGCAAAGTATTCCCCCATAACCTTGGTTATCTGTTAGGGATTGTGTATCCTAGTATTTTCGCACGTACGAATGCTGTGAATATGTGTCTTCTGTCTCCTCCCCTTCGCCAGTGACGCCAAAAGTTTGCCAGACTTATGTCCAAATTTATGTAAATCTCTATCTAGTTTAGTTTTTCTACATTGTTCTTTTTTTTCTACCCAGTCCTCAAATTCTCTCTGGGCTGTGGACCATTGCTCTTTATGTATAGAGGTTTTATCTGCTAGATAAGTACTGTATGCGTTCCTCAGTTTCTCACTAGCAGCTTGATATCGTGCTCTCGCTAACTTTTTAATGGAGGACACATAGGCTATTAGACAGCCCCGCAGGACAGCCTTCCCTGCTTCCCAAAACAGTGTAGGCGTATGCACGTGTTCCTGATTGTCCCCAAAATACTCGATCCACCAACCCTGCAACAACTGTTGAAAGTTGTCATCTGGCAGGAGAAAGCTAGGAAATCTCCAGATATAGTCCTGTCCCCTGGGGAAAAGATCTGTAAGTTCGAGTAAGAGCGGGGCGTGATCTGATATAATCAGATCGCCTATGGTAATTTTGTTCACCTTACCTAAAGTGCTCGGGGACAAGAACAGGTAATCTATCCGTGACTAGCTATCATGGACATGTGAGTAGTGTGTATACTCTCTGCCCTGCGGGTGTCGCAACCTCCAGCAGTCCTTTAAACCTGTGAATGCTGCAAAGTCCTGTAGTGTGTGCACCTGTTTTTTATTTCCGTCATTTCTCCTGTCTTCAAGGGTATGCATCACTAGATTAAAATCACCACCTACTACTATCTTATGTGGATGAGTATCTCTCGCTAATTTGCTGCTTACTTTTTCTAGAAAGCTTTTTTGATCTCGGTTAGGTGCGTATACATTATATATGCTATAATCTCCAAATGGACCAGAGATATGAGTGTGCAATAATCTGCCTTTTGAGTCTGAGTCAGTGGCATTCAGTGTATGTGGAATATGGCGTCCTATCAACGTCAGTACTCCTCCCTTCCTTCCTACTGCCGCTGATCCATAAATCGTACCCACCCAAAGCTTTTCCATTCTGGTAAAATCGTCCCCAGCAAGATGTGTTTCTTGCAGTAACGCTATATCAGCTTTCAGCCTTTTAAGTTGCCTGAGAACTTTCATACGCTTATTTGGAGACCTCAACCCCTTTACGTTCCATGAAATGACTTTCATGTAATTCCCCTACAAGTTGTGTTGTGACTTTGGTTATTCTGTATATTATAAAGGGAGAAGAGCAATGCCCATCTCCAACGGAGAGACCACCTCCCAGCAGAGCAATCCCTCCCTCGCCGCATGATCTCTTTGCACATTTCTAATTCACCTGTAACAGGTATCCCTGTAACCTGAAGAAACAACATAAACTGCAAAAATATAACAGACATAGATAGCAACAACATATATACTCTATCTGGATCACCACTCCAGTAGTATAGACCTTCCTTTTTTCTGGTATACACGGTTAACTAGTGCGCAACTTTATCTCACCGTCAGTGTAACATTCTTGTTAAAGTCCCCTTTTCTGTTTTACCGTCCATGAGAGGAGAGGTCAGTCCACCTGATGAGTGACGTGCTGTCTGGCATAGGACCGCTGTTCCTTCGGCGATCCACGGTTCGAGGATTTAGAAGAAGTTGGAATTCGACTCCAGCTGTTGTTCATGTTGGGATCCTCAGGTGTCTTTTGCCGCTGTCTTTTCACCGGATCTTCTTCGTCTTCATCTTGATTCAAGAAGTTTTCTGCTTCTTGGGGTTCAGTGAAATGGCAGAATGTGCCGTCTCCCTTATTAATTTTCAGCACTGCCGGGTACAACAATTGGAACTTGATTCCTTTTCTGTAAAGTCCTGTGCATATTGCGCTGAAAGCCCTGCGCTTTTTCGTAGTTTCTACTGAGTAATCAGCAAATAACAATGCTTTATGTCCACGGATAATCAAAGTCTCCTTTCTCACCCTGTAGGCCTTCAGAATGTCCTCCTTGTCCGAGTAATCCAAGTACTTGCAGATGACTTGGCGTGGTCTTTGTCTTTCAGACGGAGAGGAGGGTGACTCTCTTAGGGGTCCCACACGATGCGCCCTCTCTACTTTTCGCCTCCCTTGTAGGCCTAATGCTTGCGGCAGGTCCGATTCAAATAAACGACGTAGGTCTTGTGGCGGTATTGATTCCGGGATCCCTACTAGCTGTAAATTACTTCTTCTGGACCTGTTCTCAAGGTCCTCTACTTTTTCCTGTAACTTGACTACTAATTGTGCCATGTCTTTGTGCTGCCTTGCTGTCTCTGCAGCATCCTCCTCAATGCAATCCACCCGCTGTTCTAGTTCTTGAAATCTGTGGTCATGCAGTGCCACTTCCTCTTGCAGCTTATTTAATGCTGACTGTATGGTAGAGGACAGCGAGGCTATGAGGTCTGGGGCAAGCTGTTTGGCTACTTCTATCGCCAGCTGTTTTAAATCTGTGGATCCCCCTGCCCCTTCAAACATATCCACTTGGGTGCTTTCCTCACCCACCGCTTTCTGGTCTGCGTCCGGCACCGCTGGTGATGGGGTCGGTGCCATCTTGAGAAGCTCCCTGTTTGCCACGGGAGCAATGCGGCTGGGGAGAGTTGTTTTGTGCCCGCTCCGGAGCAGGTATCTCTCCATGCGCTTCGTGGAGGCTGCGATCGGCAAACTTGTGCCTCCACTGATCGGGGAAGCCGGCGGAGCGGGTCTGCTGTAACCGATGGTGAGGAGCTGCGGTTACCGCGTCCTCACATAACAGCGCCGGAACCGGAAGTCCAGTATTTATTTTTAAACACAATTACACCAAGAGTAAAGGGATTTTCCAGGAAAAAAATATCGTTCAAACAGGTCTTTTAAATATATATTTTTTTCACTGGAAAACCCTATTAATGGGAATAAAATTAAAAGTGAGCATTTTCTCTGTAGCCACTTTTAAGTGAGCCTCATATGTTTTCAGAAAAATAGGTGAGGCAAAAGATTTACATAACATAAAAATGACTCTAACAAAAATGATCAGGTTCATTGTCAATTTGCAAAATACAATCTTATGCAATAAATATGCAAAGTAGGCCTTTGGTGCCATGAGGGCATCCTTTCTCTTTTAGCACCCAAGCTCTGCTATTTTCTAAGGTCAGCTCCATGGTGGCTGCTTTGATTGACAGGACCAAGTAGAGGCAAAGCAGCGAGGGAGGGGCTGGCCACAGACAGGAATGAGTATTGGGTGCAACAAGAGCAATGATGACCCCCTTATTGTGCCAAAGGCCCAATTTGCATTGTCACGTACGCATCACTGCATGCCGTGACCATTGATGGGTCTGCCAGGGGCCATACTACCTCTAAGCACAAACTCTGCGCACACCACACTCTCAGACAGTAAACTGAGCGTAGATCACCCCAAACATGCACAGACCAAACACAAGCTGCCACCACCGACTGATGTAATCACACTTTCAGGCTATGGATTCTTTAGTGAAACAAGACAGACTTATAAAGTGAATATTTTATACACAAAAAATAGTGCAGTGCTTACAAAAAACTAATGTAAAATCAGACAAAGTAAAAATAATGTACAAAACAGTAAGAGTAAAATGAATTGGGAGAAAATACAATACAGCTTGGATGTGACTCTCACAAGGTGTTACAAATAAAATATGTCCTTGCAACAGTTTTAACCCCTTTCCAACCAGCGCCACAATAGTACGGCGCTGCGGGAAGTGACTTCTCGAGCAGCGACGTGATACTACGGCGCGCTGATTGGGCGGGTGCAAGAGCTGCGCCCGCCCGATCAGCTGCAGGGGAACAGCTGTTCCCGTTAGCCCGACTCCTGCTGTATGCGCTGTCATTGGTGAAAACCCTCACTGCTGACCGCAGAATGTGCGGGTTGTGTGAGGGAGGGAGCTCCCTTCCCCATCGGGTCCCAGCGCTGCTGTGACAGGTACCTGATGGCAGCCGGATGCCTTCCATAGGCATCTGAGCTGCCTTCTAAGTAAGCCTGTGAGATCCAGCCCCCCTGGATCTCACAGGCAGGAAGGCTCTAAGTGTTACACTACTTTCATGGTTTATTGCTCGGTCATACAACTTACCACCCAAATGAATTTTACCTACTTTTATTCTCACTGATAGAGCTTTCATTTGGTGGTATTTCATTGCTGCTGACATTTTTACTTTTTTTGTTATTAATTGAAATTGACAGAAATTTTTGCCAAAAAAATGACATTTTTCACTTTCAGTTGTAAAATTTTTCAAATAAAACTACATTTCTATATAATTTTTTCTCTAAATTTATTGTTCTACATGTCTTTGATAAAAAAAAATGCAATAAGTATATATATTGGTTTGCGCAAAAGTTATAGCGTTTACAAACTATTGTACAAAAATGTGAATTTCCGCATTTTGAAGCAGCTCTGACTTTCTGAGCACCTGTCATGTTTCCTGAGGTTCTACAATGCCCAGACAGTAGAAACACCCCACAAATGACCCCATTTCGGATAGTAGACACCCTAAGGTATTCGCTGATGGGCATAGGGAGTTCATGGAAGTTTTTATTTTTTGTCACAAGTTAGCGGAATTTTTTTTTTCTTTTTTTCTTACAAAGTCTCCTATTCCACTAACCTCTGACAAAAAATACAATTTTACATGAACTCACCATACCCCTCACGGAATACCTTTGGGTGTCTTCTTTCCAAAATGGGGTCATTTGTGGGGTATTTATACTGCCCTGGCATTTTAGGGGCCTTAAAGCGTGAGAAGAAGTCTGCAATCCAAATATGTAAAAAATGCCCTGTGAAATCGTAAAGATACTCTTTAGAATTTGGGCCCCTTTATGCAAATAGGCTGCAAAAAAGTGTCACACATGTGGTATCGCCGTACTCAGGAGAAGTAGGGCAATGTGTTTTGGGGTGTATTTTTTCATATACTCATGCTGGGTGAGAGAAATATCTCTGTAAAATGACAACTTTGTATTAAAAAAAATGGGAAAAGTTGTCTTTTACAGAGATATTTATCTCACCCAGCATGGGTATATGTAAAAATACACCCCAAAACACATTTCCCTACTTCTTCTAAGTACGGCGATACCACATGTGTGACACTTTTTTGCAGCCTAGGTGCGCAAAGGGGCCCAAATTCCTTTTAGGAGGGCATTTTTAGACATTTGGATTCCAGACTTCTTCTCAAGCTTTAGGGCCCCTAAAATGACAGAGCAGTATAAATACCCCACAAGTGACCCCATTTTGGAAAGAAGACACCCCAAGGTATTTCGTGAGGGGCATGGTGAGTTCATGTAAAATTGTATTTTTTGTCACAAGTTAGTGGAATATGAGACTTTGTAAGAAAAAAAAATATATATCATTTTCCGCTAACGTGTGCCAAAAAAAAATATATTCTAGGAACTCGCCACGCCCCTCACGGAGTACCTTGGGGTGTCTTCTTTCCAAAATGGGGTCACTTGTGGGGTATTTATACTGCCCTGGCATTTTAGGGGCCCTAAAGCGTGAGAAGAAGTCTGGAATATAAATGTCTAAAAATGTTTACGCATTTGGATTCCGTGAGGGGTATGGTGAGTTCATGTGAGATTTCATTTTTTTATCACAAGTTAGTGGAATATGAGACTTTGTAAGAAAAAAAATAATAAAAAAATCTATTTCCGCTAACTTGTGGCAAAAAATAAATAAATCTTCTATGAACTCACCATGCCCCTCAAAAGTGATCTTTATAGCGCCGTAGCGATTTTACTGCGTTTTTGCAGTGATCAGAAAAAATATATATTCTGTCACTGCGGTGGGGCGGACTGAACGCAAGTGTGCGCAAAAGATCAGGCCTGATCGGGCAAACACTGTTTTTTTTTGTAGAGCCTATAGAACATGTCCTATTCTTGTCCGCAATTGCGGACAAGAAAAGGCATTTTCTATATAGTTCTGGCAATGTGTGGATCTGCAAAATGCGGAAAGCACATTGCCGGCGTCCGTTTTTTGCAGATCCGCGGTGTCAGTGTTTTGTGGATGCGCAAAACACATACGGACGTCTGAATGGAGCCTTACAGGGGGGTGATCAATGACAGGGGGTGATCAGGGGTTAATAAGGGGTTAATAATTGACGGGGGGGGGTGTAGTGTAGTGTGGAGCTTTTTGCTACTTATTACAGAGCTGCCTGTGTCCTCTGGTGGTCGATCCAAGCAAAAGGGACAACCAGAGGACCAGGTAGCAGGTATATCAGACGCTGTTAACAAAACAGCGTTTGATATACCTTTCAAGGGTAAAAATAAAAAATCGCATCTACAGCCTGCCAGTGAATGATCACCGCTGGCAGGCTGTAGATCCACTCGTTTACCTTCCGATCCCGTGAACGCACGCTCCTGTGTGCGCGCGTTCACAGGAAATCTCGCCTCTCGCGAGATGACGTGCCGGCGCATGCAGGAGGAACAGACCGACTGCCCGCAATCCTGAGTTAGGCGGTCGGGTAGTGGTTAAGTAATACATTTTTTTTTAAATAGGGAAAAAAAAGAAACGTATACATATTATGTCCATATCGACCGGCTCTATAAAAATATCACATAATCCACCCTGTCAGGTGAATGCAGTAAAAATATAAACAAAAAAAACCTGTGTCAAAACAGCCATTTTTGGTCACCTTCCCTCACAAAAAGTGTAATTCCAAGCTATCAAAAAGGCGTATTAAGCCCAAAATTGTATCAATCAAATCCCACAAAAAATGAGATCCTACCTAAGAAAAGGGCAACACAAAAACGAGATTTCATTATGTTCAAAATGCATTTACTGTGTAAAATGATAGACATATTAGGTATCGTCACGTCTGTAACAACTATAAAAATTATCACATGAGATGCCCCCTCAGCTAAATGCTGTAAAAACATTTTTTGTTAAAAACTATGACAAAACAGCCATTTTTTGTCACCTTGCCTCACAAAACGTGTAATGCCAAGCGATCAAAATTGCCAGAAAAATAAAAAAATAGGGCAGTCAGAAATTGGTAACACAAAATTTAATTCTGTTCAGAAATGCATTTACTGTGTAAAACTTTACAAAAATAAAAATAGACGCATTAGATATTGCCGCGTCAGTAACAATCTGCTCTATAAAAATAGAGCATTACATGCCCCCTCAGGTGAATACTGTAAACAATAATTTTTTTTAAACTACGCCAAAAGAGCCCTTTATACCAAGCGATGAAAAAGTCTTATGTACCCTAAAATGGCCCCACAAAAATAAGCCCCCACATAAGACAATCACTCAAAAAATAAAAACCAATGGCGCCCATAAACCAATCCATCAAAGTCTGCACTGCAAAAGCCATATGGCGCTCCTTCTGTTCTTAATCCTGCCATGTGCCCCCACAGCAGTTTACCACCACATATGGGAGAAAATATTCAGGAGAAAATAGGTAAGAAATTTTGGGTGCTTTTTCTCCTGTTACCCTTTGTGAAAATGAAAAATTTGGGGCTAAAGCAACATTTTATTTATAGAAATGAAACTTTTCATTTTCATAGCCAAGTGTTTTCAAATTCCGTAAAATGCTTAGGGGGTCAGAGTGAGTGCTCAGTACTCTCCTTAATATATTCTTTGAAGGGTGTAGTTTTCAAAAATGGGTCACTTTTTGAGGGTTTCCACTGTAGCGGTACATCAGGGTCTCTTAAAATACAAAATGGTGCCCGAAAACCATTCTAGCAAAGTCTGCCTCCAAAATGCATGTGGCGCTCCTTTCCTTCTGACCACTGCCATGTGCACATAGAGTAGTTTACCACCACATATGGGGTATTTCTGTAAACTGCATAGTAAGGTTTAGTGTGCTGTTGACCCTTGCTGTATTGCAAGAAAAAATTGGTTAACACGAAAAATCTGCATAAAAATGAAATTTAAAAATGTCATCTCCATTTTCCTTTGATTCTTGTGGAACATCTAAAGGGTTAACAAAGTTTGTAACATCCTTTTGAATAATTTGAGGGGTGTAGTTTCTAAAGTGGGTCATTTGTGGGTGGTTTCCATTATGTAAGCCCCTCAAAATCACTTTATAACTTTATTGGTGCTTAAAAAAATGGTTTTGGAAATTTGGTTGAAAATTTGAAAAATGGCTTCTAAACTTCTAAGCCTTCTAATGTCCTTAAAAAAATAAAATGACATTTACAAAATGATGCCAACATAAAGCAGACATATGAGGAGGGATGACTGATAACCATTTTATGAAGCATTACTATCTGTCTTAAAAGTAGAGATATTCAAATTTAGAAAAAAAAAATTATAAATAAAGGAAAAATATATTGACTCAGATTTAGCACTCTTGTGAAGTACAATGTGTCAAGAGAAAACAGTATCAGAATTGCTTGGATAAGTAAAAGCGTTCCAAAGTTATTATTACATAAAGTGGCACATGTCGGATTTGAAAAAAATGGCCTGGGCAGGAAGGGGAAAACTGGCCCGGGGTAGAAAGAGTTAAAAAAAACAGGATTGGTTTCCAGTTTCCACTAGGCCTGGTCATTGACTATACAAATTCCAGTTGGAATGGAATTAACGAGGGGAGTGGAGAACATTGAATATTGAAATCTCTTTGTTAGAAACTTTTCCAATCTCCTACCAAAAATAATTCCCTTCCTAGAATTAATAGGGTATGGACAGTAAGGGGTTTAAATAGAGCACAGAGTATCAGGATCAGAACTTGTTAGGTCATGACTCAGCGCTCCATTAATCAGAAACACTAGCACATAGAAATATATCAGCTGAGCAATCAGCCCATTGCAAATCTCCTCCAGTACATGCCCGCTGTGGGGAGAAACAACATTGCATCCTGTTGCTAAGGATGCTGTCGAGTCACCAGGGGAGGGGCTTAGCAGTGTGTCTCTCCCGGCACGGCTGCACCGAAGCCAGGATTTGTGCCACTGGAGCCCAGACAGGTGAGTTTGTGGCAATGTGTCTATGCAAACAGTTGGATAGGGAGGTAGCTGGTGAGTCCCTTTAAATCCTGGCAAAGCATCAATCCATTACCATTTTTCATACAGTATTTTAAAACAAGATCTTCAGTTTGGGTTCCAAAAAGAAAGGTCTTTGAGTAACAATTTAGTTAGGGCAGATATTACACATAGAGATAAATTGTAACATTGTTTCTGTTTAGGCTGTGCTTCTCGACCTTACCCCATCTACCAGAAGGTTCTAACTCAGCTTCAAACTGTACATAAGGAGAGCAGTCAGAACCCCTAGTTGTGTTCAGAGAGAGACCAGTGCTTAGTAGGAAAGACTGCCAGATTGAATGAGTGACCAAAAGAAGATGCTGTGATGGGAATGCTGAACCACAGACCCCTATTACTTACGAGCCCAGTGACGAGGGAACCAGCGAGATGATTAAGCCTCAGACCCTGGGTCACCAACCTTTTGACCAGGTTGTCAGCAGGACAACTGAGCCACAGACCCTGAGCCACCAGCCTTTGTACAGGGAGCCAGCTTTCTGAGACAGAGAGAGAAGAGGATAGCTAGCTCAGGCCTTTCCTTAGCACAAAACCTTCTTCTGCCAGGGAGGAGACTGGAGAAGAGAGCTCAATGCCTTGTCTATATTATTTGGAGTTCCTCCAATCTATTAAACCCAGCGTCTTTCGAGCAAATTGGAACAAGCATTCATAAATTAGTTTTGTCAGATGATTTGAATGCTTCATGAGAATGAAAGATACATGATTATCAGCAGTACATTGCCCTGAGTAATCAGTGATGTGCTGCAGATAATTACTATCAGTAGACAAGATTGAGGAAGGACTGACTGCACTAGCAATCATTCCTCTCACATTTCCTTTGCATTGGCATGTGCAATAGTCCAATGCAAATGAGCACCAATGTACGTGTTTATCGTTCACTGGTGCTCATCCTACCCAAATATCGGGCTGTCTATAGGGCCCTTAGACTAAACATTCTGAAAATGCACCAGTTAGTGGATGATAAAACTAACTTATCTTTAGCTTGTCTAACTTTATAACTTTAGTAGATCATTTGTATTTGAACAATATACTGCTGCTAGGGAGTTTTGTTAAATCTGATGTAAGCAAAAGAGATTTAACAGGTAGATTTATATTTGTCCCAATCTAATGTTTCCTTAAAGATAAGTGGCTGAATGTCACTCATCTCCCACTAATACTAATTAACATGTGTTTTCAGTGGCAGATATGATGGCATTAAGCATAAATGTTGCTCCCAAAGTTAAAATCACATATTGTACCATTGCTTTGTGTTGAATTTGAATTGATAATTCCAGCTATCTGGCTTGTCTGATGTTCTTTTATGTAAAAGATAGACCTAGACAAGTGCCACACACGTGCTGTGTAAATCTGAGAACCTTAAATCACATTTATGGACCAAAATACTGGGACACCTACAGTACACATTACACCTACAGGAACTTTTATGACATCCAATTATAAATCCATAGGCATTAATATGGAGTTGGTCCCCCCTTTGGAGCTAAAACAGCTTCCACTCTTCTGAGAAAGTTTTCTGTAAGCTTTTGGAGTCTGTCTGGGATTTTTTGCCGATTCATCATGAATAAATACAGGCAACACATCACAAGCGCAACTAGAGAAGGCAAAACACTTGACCACTGTTACACTACGACTAAGAATTCGTATCACTGTCAGAAGATGTCACAACCTTTCGTCATGGTCGTGACTTCTTGTGACCGCATGCAGTTGCCTGCGGTCTAGGTGTGGTTGCCGCTGGCAACATTGGATATGTGGCAGCAGCGCTGCCTGAGCGGTGTTAGGCAGCTTGCTGCGGTAGGCATGCGGTTGCACCTGGCAACCTCTCCTTTAGGTGTGCCTTTTATTGGTGGGCACAGTGTGTTTGTTGTGTGTGGACACTGTTCCTTTTACTGGCTGTCTTCCCTTCCCTTCTGTGGTGTAGGAAGGGTTAACTCCCTTCCCAGTGTGTCTGTGAGTCACTGGGTGTGTCTGACCGGTGGGTGGGGCCACTTGGCCTATAAAGCCTCAGTTCCTGGCTTGGTTCAGTAGGTTGCTCTCAGCCATGCTGGCTGGAGCAGCCTCCTGTTTCCACCATCTACCAGTGGGGACCATCCTTCTGGTCATAAAATCTCTGTTGGGAATTTTTATGTTTCACGGTGTTATCTAGGTGTGTGTGGGGTTTTATGTTAGTGCAGCTTGTGGTCCTGGGTTCCTGTGGGATGTCTGGTGTGTGCTGTGTTCGTTGGTGTCTGAACTGCAGCACCTGCACATGGGATCCAGGGTTTGTTGTCTGTGGCAGGTGAGTGATGTGTTGGTCCCATTTGCCTGTCACTGCCATAAGTCTGTTATTGTATTTCCCCTGTGTTGCTTGGCCGTTGAGACTCCTGCTCCCCCGTGCCTAGGAGGAGCAGGTCGTCTCACTCTGTCCCCTAGTACAGGGCCGACTTGAGGGCTCGTAGGGACTTTAAGGTTCCGGCGTATGAGTCCTCCTACCACCAAGGTCGGCTCATACAGATAGGAGACAGGGTCAGCGTTAGGGACGCAATAGGAGGTGACCTGCTCCCTAACTCTGTGGTTTCCCCCATCGCCAGCCGTGACAGAAGAGCAGCTCTGGAGAACTCTGATCATGCTGTGATACAGCTCATCCATACTGTCTATCCTCGTACTGTTTTGTTTGTGTCTGTCAAGTAACTGCCAAGTCAAATTCCTTGTAAGTGCAAACTTAATTGGACAAATAAATTGATTCTGATTCTGAAGAGCATTTCTGGAGGTCCAAAAATGAAGTTGGATGCAGGGGCGTACATAGAAATCACTGTGCCCCATAGCAAGAATCTAAATTGGGCCCCCATTTCCCTTTCATAGCCACTCCCACTATCCATTCCAGGCCTCACCCTTTGTTCCATGAACTATTCTTGGGCTGCGTTTAATAATTTATGCCATCAGGGCCGGTTTGGGATTACAAAACAGCCCTGGCACACAAAAGAGGTATAATAGATGCAGTGTGTACAGATGTATAGTATATACAGCAGTGTACTGATATGTGAGGTACGAGGTATAATAGATGCAGTGTGTATAGATTTATAGCATATACAGCAGATAACTGATATGTGAGGTACGAGGCATAATATATGCACTGTGCACAGGTATATAGTATATACAGCAGTGTACTGATATGTGAGGTACGGGGTATAATATATGCAGTGTGTACAGGTATATAGTATATACAGTAGTCATATGTGAGGCACAAGGTATAATAGATGCAGTGTGTACAGATATATTGTATATAAAGCAGGTACTGACATGTGAGGTACGAGGTATAATAGATGCAGTATGTACAGGTATATAGTAAATATAGCAGTGTATTGACATGAGGTACGAGGTATAAATTACAGCTCGTACCTCACATATCAGTCCACTGCTGTATATACAATATATCTGTACACACTTCATCTATTAAAACCTGTACCTAACATACTGTATCAGTGCACTGCTGTATATGCTATATACAGTTGTGTTCAAAATTATTCAACCCCCAACGCTGTAAAGGGTTTTAGGGAATTTAGTGTACATTTGTAATTGTGTTCAGAATGAAATCTTACAAGGACTTTTTAAAGAACCAAATGCAACTAAAATGACATCAATTGTTTTTGTAATACAGTATTACATTTTTTTTTGTGTTTTCTTCATTGACACAATTATTCAACCCCTTAAAGACTACCACTCTTAAGAACAGAGGTTCATTCAAGTGTTTTCAATCAGGTATTGAAAACACCTGTGGATGTCAAGGAGCAGCAATCAAGCATAATAAGCACCAATTAGGCAGATTTAAAAGGACTGTGATACTCAGCTCCTTCTAGACATTTACTGGTGTGTTTACAAACATGGTGAAGTCAAGAGAATGGTCCAGGAAGACAAGAGAAGAGGTGATTTCTCTTCACAGGAAGGGCAATGGCTATAAGAAGATTGCAAATATGTTAAACATACCAAGAGACACCTTGGAAGCATCATTCGCATATTCAAAGCAAAGGGCACTGTTGAAACGCTACCTGGTCATGGCAGAAAGAAGATGCTGACTTTGACTGCTGTGCGCTACCTGAAGCGCAAAGTGGAGAAAAGTCCCCGTGTGACTGCTGAGGAACTGAAAAAAGATTTGTCAGATGTGGGTACTGAAGTTTCAGCTCAGACAATAAGGCACACACTGCGTAATGAAGGTCTCCATGCCAGAACTCCCAGGCGCACCCCCTTGCTGTCTCCAAAGAATAAGAAGAGTCGACTGCAGTATGCCAAAAGTCATGTGGACAAACCACAAAAGTTTTGGGATAGTGTTCTGTGGACTGATGAAACAAAATTAGAACTGTTTGGGCCCATGGATCAACGCTATGTTTGGAGGAGGAAGAACAAGGCCTATGAAGAAAAGAACACCTTGCCTAGTGTGAAGCATGGCGGGGGGTCAATCATGCTTTGGGGCTGTTTTGCTTCTACAGGTACAGGAGATATTGGATGAAAATGTGATGCAGTCCGTCACAAACCTGAGGCTTGGGAGATGTTGGACCTTTCAACAGGACAATGATCCCAAGCATACCTCCAAGTCCACTAGAGCATGGTTGCAGATTAAAGGCTGGAACATTTTGAAGTGGCCATCGCAGTCACCAGACGTAAATCCGATTGAGAACCTCTGGTGGGACTTAAAGAAAGCAGTTGCAGCGCGCAAGCCTAAGAATGTGACTAAACTGGAGGCTTTTGCCCATGAAGAGAGGGGGAAGATACCCGTAGATCGCTGCAAGAAACTTGTGTCAAACTATGCTTCACTTTTAAAAGCTGTTATAACTGGAAAAGGATGTTGTACTAAGTACCAAGATTGAATGTCACTTGGGGGTTGCATAAAACTGATAATGATGTGAGCACAGAAAATACATTTGTGGTTATTTCATTATAAATGTTATATTTGTCTGACTTACAAGTGTCTCTTTGATTTAATTGTAAACAAGATGACTGAAATTATCAAAATCAATTTCAAACTGGCCAAAACACTCAATTTCAGTGGGGGTTGAATAATTTTGAACACAACTGTATCTCTACATATTGCATCTAATACTGTGTAATATATGCAGTGTGTGTACATATATATATAAAATATATATAAATAGAGCAGTGTATTGCTGTGAGACATACAAAGTATAATACTGTAGATGCAGTGTTTACAGAAATATGTGGTCAGTTACATTATGGTCACTGTGTGTGTGAGGTACATGAGGTAGTGGTCACTGTAAATGTCTGAAGTATTATACATGAGTGAGCAATGATTAAAAATAGGGCATGGGAGTGAGGTAAATGATAAGAAGCGGAGGATCTCCTCTTACCACTCCATTCCAGTCTGTATGGATCAATGCAGAGCTCATTGTGAACTTCTAATAATTGCTGTTATGGGTTGAAGGACCTGTGATGATGTCATCACAGGTCCTGGCAGATGTACCTTTCAAACCTAGGAACTACACTATTATTGGTGCAGTTCTTTTGCTAGATCCTGCAGGACCTGTGATGTTGAAGATGATGTCATCACAGGTCCTGGCAGATGCACTGCTCTAACCTGGGAACTACACTTTACACTGTGCAGTTCCCTTACAGGACCTGTGACTGACATCATCAAAAGTCCTTTAGCTTTAGAAATATAGACAGGAGCAATTAGGTGGCGGGGGCCTCTCCTCCACTGTGGGCTTATCTTACTCATGGGCCCCATAGCAGCTATGTGGTCTGCCTATATGGTGGGTACGCCACTGGTTGGATGAGAGGGCTTGGCTCCCAACCTCCATTCCAATTCATCCCAAAGGTGTTCATTGGGGTTGAGGTCAGGGCTCTGTCCAGGCCAGTCATGTTCTTCCACACCAAAGTTGCCCAAACCATGTCTTTATGGACCTTGCTTTGTGCACTGGGGCCCATAGCATTATCTCCCTCCACCAAACTTTACAGTTGGCACAATGCAGTCAGGCATATAATGTACTCCTGGCATTTGCCACATCCAAACTTATCCATCAAACTGCCAAAAAGAGAAGCATAATTCATCACTCCACAGAATGTTTCCACAACTCCAGTCAAATAGCATTATGCTCTACAGCACTCCATCCAATGCTTGGCATTGTGCTGTGATTTAGGGCTTGCATACAGCTGCTCGGCCATGGAAACCAATGTCATGAAGCTCCAAGAACACAGATTTTGTGCTCATGTTAATGCCAAAGGAGGTTTGGAACGCTACAGTTATTGAGTCAGCAAAGAGTTGGAGTGTGCTTCCTAAATGCTTCCGCTTTTCAAGTAAACCACTCACATTTGACTAGAATATCTAGGAGGGAAGACATTTCACAAGGTGACTTGTTGCAAAGTTGGCATCCTATTAAAATATTAGGCTCAAATTCACTGATCTCTTTTGAACAATGTACTCTTTCAAAAATGTTTGTACAGGCAGACTACATGGCTACGTGCTGGATTTTATACACAAGGCATTGGGATTGGATGAAACACCTGAATTAGATTATGAAGAGGACAACATGTACCTCAATACTTCTGTCCACATAGTGTATATAATATATTACGTACTTAGATGAAGGGCAGGATATCTGGGTGGCACAACAAGATTTCATGGAGAAAGCAGACATGTCATTCCGAAAGTAACCTGACACCACACCTACACCGTAAAACAATGGATTCAACGTTTTATGTTTTCTCCACTTGATGTCTCATATGTTTCTGGTAGCAAATTATAAGATTGCACAAGCACAGTTTTGGAACATTGCCAAGGGAGTGGCAAAGTGCTTATATATGGAGGTACAGCATAGCACAGCTCAGATCAGGAACCGGTGGACATCAGAAAACAAGGTATCTAGCCTATTCTTACATTATTTTCCAAACTGTGGGGGTACATTTTATTATATAATATAATTTTGCTTTGATAACTGATGATAATAAACTAGGGATTCCCAGTGAAACAAACAATGGAGCTTAGATTCAACTCTGCTAGGAAAACAAGGTGCACAAGTCTTGCTACCAAACCAAAAAATCCAAGACATTATTTAGAATTATAACCATAGAAATGCAACTGTGTAAAGCTGAAATGTACCTAAATGCATATTAAAATAAAGATTATTATAAAAAAAAAAAAAAAGCGTGGTATCTATTATCGCTGCCATTATCAGTTCAGTGTCTCTTAAATGGGTTTTCCAGGCTCCTGATATTGATGACCTATCCACAGGATAGGTCATTAATATCCAATCAGTGAGGGTCTGACACCCCCACAGATCAGCTGTATTCTCCAGTGCTGGAACTAGCTCTTGAATGGAGCAAGAAGCACAGCTCAGGCCAAAGTGTAGTGGCCATGCTGGCTAATTGCATCTCATCTACAATTGAAGTAAATGGGCTGTAGTAACCCAAAACGACCACTACACTTTGAACAGAGCTGTGCATCCTACTCCATTGAAACTGCTTTGTTCCTACTCTGGAGGCTGCAGGGAACAGCTGATCATTGAGGTGTGGGATGTCAGACCCTTACCGATAGGTCATCGATATCAGGAACCTGGAAAACACATTTAAGGATTGCGTTTTTTTCCAATTATACAACCTTTGGAATTTCTTTCCCACTTCCCACTACATTCTATGGAATATTAAATGGTAGCATTGGAAAGTACAACTTGTCCCTCAATAGATAAGCCCTCACACAACTATGTGAATGGAAAAATATAAAAGTTATGGCTCCGGGAAAGCAGGAAGCGATAAATGGAAACGAGGAGTCAAAAAAAACCTCTGGGGTATAAAAGGTTAATCTTGGACAACCCCTTTAAGCAATTCAGATTTAAGTTGCTTTCCAATTTTCAACATACTCCAAAATAAAAAGATAATCTCCATGAAATTAGAGCTAGTTAGTAAATACAAACCTAAGGCCAGTATTTTGGTCAGTATTTGTAAGCCAATACCAACAGTGGAACGAACAAACAGAGAAAAAGTATAATGGAAAGATTTATCGGTCTTCTATGTTTCAGACCCACTCCTCATTTTAGCTTACAAAAACAGATGCAACACATTGACAAAAATATTGTGTGAAAGTGCTTTTAGGCCAAATATATATATATATATATATATATATATATACATATATATATATACACACACACACACACACACACATACATATATACACACTATATATCTTTGAGGAAGGCTCTAGCATTGAGCTGAAACGTTGCATTGCCTGTATTGGTTAATACATCCTCTTTTTTCATTTTACTTTTTGGAGTGCTGTCCATTTTTCCAGTTTTTTATACTGGGTTTGCTCATTCCCAATAGGGCCATCTCATCAAGAGAATGCCAAGAGTGTGCAAAGCAGTAATCAAAGCAAAAGGTGGCTACATTGAAGAACCTAGAATATGACATTTTTTAGTTGTTTCACACTTTTTTGTTATGTATATAATTCCACATGTGTTAATTCATAGTTTTGATGCCTTCAGTGTGAATCTACAATTTTTATAGTCATGGAAATAAAGAAAACTCTTTGAATAAGAAGGTGCGTCCAAACTTTTGGTCTGTACTGTGTATATATATATATATATATATATATATATAATATAAATTGTAGTGGTTTTGTGGTGCTACCCTGCTTTACCACAATGGCCAGATATGTATTGTTATTGGCTGTGACATTATAAATTCATATTTATGTATTGCATTAGTAAAAATTAAGTTTAACAGATTTAGAGCATTCCAATTGAAT
Organism: Bufo gargarizans; assembly: GCF_014858855.1. Lineage (NCBI taxonomy): Eukaryota > Metazoa > Chordata > Amphibia > Anura > Bufonidae > Bufo > Bufo gargarizans. The sequence continues at coordinate 308,853,014 of NC_058084.1, forward strand.
CTTCCAGCACTTTACTGCTGTGACGTCTTTTCCCTTACTTTCCAACATGCTTGTTTTCAGTTCCTTAGCTCACAAGACAGATAAGCAGGCATAAATCACACTTACAGAAAGGCAGGAGGCTCCTGTGATGTTCAGAAGCAGTATTGAAGCAGTTCTTTTATCAGGCTCAGGATCTCAGCTAGCTCTGACATACCCCCACTTCCTCTCTGTTACCAGGGTTGGTCATGACTTTTAGCTTTTTTTCAGGGGAATGCAGTCAGATTTTTTTAATGAAGCGATTTTGAAATTTGTTAGTTACACTATTCTCTATTAAATGAAATGCTGTTTTCAAATGTTCAAAATACTTCAAAATAAAGAGATAATCTCCACGTAAGTAGAGCTTCTTTAGTAAGTAATGCTCCATTTGACCAGTTCACACTGACTCATTTGATATTCTACTATACTATGTGATGGGAGTCAGCACTCCTTTTCTTTGATATGGAGCTCTATTTTCCAATTTTCCCACCTTCCTATATATACAGTATGTAGAGGTTTGGTAATATATTGTATTTTCTGCTTTATAAGATACACTTTTTTCCCCCAAAAGTGGGGGGAAGTGGCAGTCCATCTTTTCAAGTGAATGCTAGTGAGCACTTTCATGATGGAAGTGCTCACTAATATGCAGGAGGTGTGGGGAGCTGTGATTGTAGCACTGCTAGTGCTGCAAGTACTCACTGTTCTCTGGTCTTCCTCTGGGTGCCAAGGCCCACGCTGCACATGTCCTGACTGTGTACAGCATCAGGATGAAGTGTATGCATTGTACGCCGTCAAGTCACAGTACAGTGCGGGCCCCGGAGAAGACCAGGGAGCAGTGAGTGCAGGAGAGACTACTGGCTTCTCAGAGTGGCAGTGGAGAAGGAGAGGTAAGTTATTTTATTTTAACTCTGGTGCGGGTCTGATCTGAGGTCTGATATGTGGGTCTGATCAGAGGTCTAACATGGGGTCTGATATGATGTCTGATATGACAGTCTGATCTCAGGTCTGATATCGGAATCTGATCTGAAGTCTGATGAAAATTGGAGGTCACATTTGGGGGCTCTGATAAAGATTGGGGTCCATTTTGAGGTCTGATGAGGTGATGAGAATTTTTTTTTTCTTATTTTCCTGCTCTAAAATCTAGGTGTGTCTTACCAGCAGGTGCGTCTTATAAAGCAAAAATACATTATATATATTGTATATCTTCAACATGGGACTGCCATTAGGTGGAGAAGACTGAAAACATATAGAGGCATGTGTTTTTTCCACTTTTTTGTCCCAAATTCACGTCAGTAAAAAAAATCAATGCACTTGGCCCTCAAAAGCATACAGTGCAATACTATATGAACCTAAGCATTTGCCCAATGCTCATGGGTACAATGTAAACCAGGGATTTCAAACTTGCGACCCTCCAGTTGTTGCAAAACGACAACGTCCATTGTGCCCGAACAGCCTATAGCTATCAGAGCATACTTAGTAAAAGTAAATCAATATTTGTTGAATTGACCAACCTTTGCCTTCAAAACGCCACCAGGACCTCTTATTCTTCTTTGTACGAAGACAGTTCTTAATGGTATTGGCTGTATGTTTGGGGTCCTTGTCCTGCTGTAGAATACATTTTAACTAAAACTACTATTTTTGAAAGCATTTTTACTTTGGAGAATTTTTTCCACACCTATCCAAAATTTTTGCAGAGAACACTGTAGGTCATATAGTGTTTTTTTATTTGCCATTTCTTTCTATAGTGAACATACATATATGCCCACCATTTATTTTCTGAGGACAGGGACCTGGAACCCCTCACCCTCAAGACCCGATCACAGTTTCTAAGAAATAGTAACTAGAAAACGTTTTAACTAGAAGATCCTTAAAGAAATATTTCATGTGCTTTGTGCTTCCACAAGAAGATATTTTAGTGCTATTTTTAGTGTGACAATTCTTGTAAATAATATTTAAATCTTTAGTACAGGGTGGAATATGTTCTCAAAGTATTGTCATTAGAGGAGCCACCTCTAATGAAACATCTTTCAATGTTAGGTTGTTCTTCTCGTAAATCCAGGTCTATTGCGAAAGATAATATATGTATGGCCTAACCCATAAGAAAAGGCTACTTGTTGCATTTGCACCCAATATACATACCTCTCATTACTACAGTATCTCGACTAGAGATAAGTGAATCAATTCTAAACAAAGCAAATTAAACCTGAATTTTCAAAGACTTGCATTAAATCTGAATCCGAATTTATTCACACTGGCAGACATTTGCCACCAAAAAGTGAAACATTTTCAGACCATTTAAAAAAATTAAATAAATCATAAAAAAACTACAATGCAGTTTGTTCATAAAGGGCATCTGTCAGCAGATTTGTACCGATATAAATGGCTGACCGGTTACATGTGCACTTGGCAGCTGAAGGTATCTGTGTTGGTCTCATGTTCATATGTGCCCGCATTGCTGAGAAAAATGAAGTTGTAATATATGTAAATGAGCCTCTAATAGCAGTAATAACGTGATCATGCCTGGCCCTGTTAAAGTGCAGAGGGCGCAGCACTTAGAGAGAACGGACCCTCTAGGTGTAACGGCAACCCCCCTCTTGCTCCTAGAGGCTAATTTGCATATATTAAAACTGTCTCTCTCTCTCTCTGTGCAGAGGATAAAATATAGTTGACCCCAGAGGGGAGGATCCAATGGTGAGCTGCCCATAACTATTTTACCCTTTTCCAGGCTTGTTTCCCTGAAATGCAACAGTGTTTCAGAGTAGAAAATAGGTGCCTGTAACAAGAGAGCCTACTTGAATTTCATGCTTCCCATGGCAGAATTTTCTTTATTTCTGCATAAATTTTACCTAAAACAAAAAAGTCCTAAAAGTAGATAATTGATTTAAAAATATTTGACTTTGCCATTTATTTATAGAGTAAAATGATCCAATATCATATGTCTGTGAGTGACAAAAGTATGTGAACCTTTGCCTTTAGTATCTGGTGTGACTTTCCCCATTTGCAGCAATAGCTGCAAGTATACATTTCTGATTGATTAGTCCTGGGTATCAACTTGGAGGAATTTTAGAAATTTTACAATTTCCTGGTATAATTCAGAATTCATTATTTCATCAATATTGGCAGGCTATACTGGCCTAGTTGCAGCAAAAGAGGTCCAAACCGGGGTTTACAGACAGGATGAGGTATTTATGCTGCAATGCATTGTTTTCCTTTGTTTAAACATAACTTATCATTTAACCCTTTAAGTACCGGGACCATTTTTGTTTTGCATTAAAAAAAATTCCTTCCCACATTTCAAAAGCCATAACTTTTTTTATTTTATGTTCATATAGCCATGTGAGGGCTTAGTTTTTGTGGGATAAGTTGTATTTTTTAACAGCACCATTTAATTTACTATGTTTGTTATTGATGAATGGGAAAAAATTATTTGTGAGGTTAAATAAAAAATATAAAAACTCAATTCACCAAGGCTTTTGGGGTTTTGACATTAGAGTTCACTGTGCGCTCAAAATGACATGGTGTCCTTATTCTGTGTCTCAATATGAATACGGTGATGCAAAGGTTTTTTGTTTTACTACTATTTAAAAACCTTTAAATACAATATACATTTTCTTTTCATTGCCATTTTCTGACAGCCATAACTTTTTAATATTTCCATCCCCAGAGCTGTATGAAGACTTGTTTTTTGCAGAATGAACTGTAGTTTTTATTGGAAACATTTTTGTTGCATGTATGACTTTGTGATAACTTTTATTCAATTTTTTGGGGGGAAAAGGTAACAAAAAAAATTGTGAATCGTGTGGATTTTTTTTCGGTTACGGTGTTCACCGCACAGGAACTGTTAAAAAATATTTTAATAGTGCAGACATTTTCGGACACGGCCAAACTTTATGTTTATTTTTTAGTGTTATTTTATTGTTAGATGTAAAATTGGGAAAGGGGAGTGATTTAATCTTTTGCCAGCTTAGAAGGAAGCTTACCATGGCAGGCTTGGAAAGCTTCAGAAGCATCCATGCTCCCATAGTAACTGATCAGAACCCTGCAATTTCACTTTGGGTGCTCCAGTCAGAAGGCAGAGGGAGCAGAATCCCTCTGTCTAACACCACAGATGCAGCGATCGGTATTGACTTGAGATGGGGTTAAATGACGGGGTTCAGCGTGATCACTGTTCCCCGTCATTGAGGCTGGGTGCCTGCTGTATGATACTGTCAGCACCGGCCACGTATAGAACAGGCTCACCGCAGCAGTCTGCTTTATAGATTCTCTTGACCACTGTGCCATATCGGTATGTAACGGTGTTTGAAGGTGTTAAACTAAATAGTTCTATTTTGGTTTCATCCATCCACAAAACAATGTTTAAATAGCCTTATTTAGCAAGCTGCAGACCTTCTCCTCGCAATCCTGACAGGCACACCATTGTTGTTTAGTGTCTTTCTGATGGTGGACTCATGAACATTAACATTAGCTAATATGAGTGAGACCTTTAGTGGTTTAGAGGTTATCTGGGGTTCTATTCTGACCCCTGGACTATTACATGCCTTGCTCGTGACATGATCTTTGTTGATTCACCAATCCTGGGGAGGTTAAATAATAGCCTGGAATTTCTTCAATTTGTACACAATCTGTCTGAGTGTGGATTGGTGAAGTCCAAACTCTTCAATGATTTTGTAATTTTTTTCAGCCGGATGCGCATCAACAACTCTTCTTCTGTGGTCCTCAGAAATCTCTTTTGTCTGTGCCATGATACGCTTCCATAAATGTGTTGTAAAGATCAGACTTTAAAAACCTGATGTTTAAAAAACAGGTTGCACACTTATATCTGATTGTCATCCCATTGATTGAAAAAAAACTTACTCTAATTTACCTTCAAATTATCTACTAATCCTAAAGGTTCACATACTTTTGCCACTCACATACATCGACTATTTTTCTCAATAAATAAATGATCATGTCTAATATTTTTTACTCATGTGTTTGATTTGGTTCTCTTTATATACGTTTAGGACTTCATCTGTGACAATCAGATGTAGTTTTATGTAAAATGTATGCAGAAATATAAAAAATTCTGAAGGGTTCACAAACATTCATGATGCACCTATGTAGGTTTTTTAGATCCCTTATGTAATCTATACTTGGCAGATTACAAATGCTCTTTGTCTATTGTGTATACAGAAGGCTTTAACATTTTACTCTATGCTGGTGAATTAGGACATGAGCAAACATACTTTTTGCAGCATTATTGCAGGTGTAGAACTACGTGTATTGTTGTGGAGAGGAAACAGTCACTGTAATTACTGGCCTGTGGGATAAAAATAAGCCTTGCAACAGAATATTAATAGTGTATTGTTCCTATTGCATCAGTCAAGCAGGTATAAGCTGACTGGCTTTATTAAGTGCATGACAACTATATTGCTTGTTTACCATTGTAATAGAGGACAAGCTTGTGAAAAAAAATATATAGGAAATCTATCTGATCATTAATAGTAATATGTATCTATCTATGGATCTATCCTCCTACTGTAGATGGTAAGCTTTTGTTAGCAGGATCTGCACTTCTTTAGTGTGACTTATTAATTTGTTACTCTGTAATGTCTGATTTTGTTTGTACCTGTAACCCTTGATTGTAAAATGATGCCAGTGGCGTAGCGTGTGTTGCCAGCACCCGGGGCAAGCCAAGTATTGCGCCCCCTCTACCTGTGGCCACGCCCCTTTTTTTTGCGGATAATGCAGTAGATGTCACCTGCAGTCCTACGTAATTTGATGTTATTTTTGCATTCCCTTTGTTATAGTCTCAGCTATATGTTAATTTGCATTTTGTCGCCAACCAATGAAATGTTGTGTTCTGTACCCGAACGCTTCCAGTCTTTTGTCATATGTAACTTATGAAAGTCCAGCAATACAAATGCAACGCTTATACAGAGACGGGGTATCGGCGCATAAGAATATATATAGTCCAGCAGGGGTACCCTGTTCATAAATTAAATAACTAAGTTTAATAGAAGGTTTAAGAATTTACATATACACAGACACTAACAGTTCTATGCAGTTAATCCACACAAAGGCCAGAGTATGAGTGAATACCTACAGTAAAGGTACATAGAACGGGAGGCTGGGGAAGAGTATCCCTAGCACTGATTCCCTAAACTGGTCCTCTGCCCAGGGACGTCTCCTGGTGGTGGGGGCGCCCTGTCCACGTGCCTAACCTCCAGCTCCTAACTATCCCTGGTGAGGTGAATGATGGAGTGTGAGGAAATGCGTGGTAACTGAATGGAAATCTAGCACAGATAGAAGGATTAGTTACAGAGGTGTCCACTGCATACAACCCTCGTGGCGTAACCAGGAGGTACAGGGTGCACCTAGAGGATAAAAATTTACCAATAAACGCACAATTGAATATTAAATTAGGATAAATGACCTACAAGCCCCGACGCGTTTCACCCTTAACAGAGGGTTCATCAGGGGGTTGCGTATAGTAGGTATGTAGAGATCCTGGGATCCTTGCCAGTGGTTATGGCCGCCCCAGTTCAATGATACGTGCGTACATACATAGCAAGAGTAAACAATCCTTAATGACCCACCAGACCCAAACTGGTTAGACGATTGCCATACAGTGGTTTACATACGGTTTAGTGACGGCACGGTTAGTGGACTCGTCTGCCTATGTACACACTGAGGAAGCTCCTAACTGGGAGCATATGTCTGACTGGCTGAAGTGCACCACAAAGGATATAGGTGCCCAAGTTAATCACCCAGGATGCCGGGCTCACCACCCAGAAGATACATGGTGTGGTCAGTAGTGTAGAAGTTTGGGTCTGAGGTAACTTACAAGCAGATGGCCTGCAGTATACCAGACCTACCACCAGTATTATCCCTTCCTATACCACCTGCCCGCCTGGTCACCCCACACCTAACACTCAGGGAGTACTGTCACACTGACTGCGACACTGACTGTCACTCGCTGTCAGTGTCCCTCATTCAGGCTAAGATTGGAAACAGTGGGAATGGGAGACACTGCACTGCAACAGCATTACTTTCATAATGTAAGTGAATATTTTTTTTATTTGCATTTTTTTTATCTTTGTTTGGATAACCCCTTTAAACTCACAGAACTTTTACGAGCCATAATTTCAAATTTATGCTTTTTAATTGATACCAGCCTTTGAAATCCTTGTAAAATATAACACTAAATATAAATGTGGGTTAATGTATAAATATCACCATTGAAATTTTGCTCTCAATGTTGCATTGTGTCACTGTGGGAATTACCTATTAACCAGTTGCCTACCACCACATAACTTTATATGTCATGAGAGTAGGCAGTTAACTATACCCCAACATATAAAAGCAGATCGCTGTGAACTTGTTGTTATTAGACAGCTGCAGTCACAGTGAGAATCCCTAAGACCAGTGTGCCACAAAGATTCTTTTTGACGAAAAATATTTAAAGCCAGCAGGGGTCACTCTTACAACTATGCTGCTGGTGTAACTATAATGAACTATAGTGAACTATAGTGAACTATAATTCTGCTGTCTGTGACTTAACTCTTTATTTCTCTCTGTGGCAAAAAGGGGTCAATTCACTTTTTTCATAAATAGAAAGTAAAAAAAAAAGAAAATAAATTATAAAATATAAAAGTTATAGCTATAGTTGTTAGTTTTAGCTTTTCCTTTCATAATTTATTTTTAAATATAGGTATTTACTTTACCTATATTTAGTATATTGTTTTCTTTGTATGCGTAAACTATACAAACATATGCAAAAAACAAAAGCTTAAAATGTCCAAATTTCCCTAAGATAAATACCTTAGGGGGTCAACATAAAAAAAATAGTCACTTTGAAGGAGTTTCTAATGTGTTGTCACTGTACAATATCTGTTCTGTTGGTATGATACCATAGAACCAGCAATAGAAAAATGAAGTTACTCCATGTATTCTACTTCCTGTCCTGATTTTTAATTACTCTTTTTTATGTGGACTTTTAGCATAGCAAATAGCTTTGCTTGACTTTCTCATTCAGACCATTACTGCAGCCAGAGAGGGAAGGGAATAGTGGACACAATTAGAGCATCACACATTAATAAAAATAATCTTCATTTATATAGTGCAAACATATTATGCAATGATTTATAATCCAAGGAGTAATGTACAAAAAATAAAATAAAAATTCATGCATTACATAGCAACAAACAAGTCATCAATTAAAACAAGAGGAATGAGGGCCCTGCTCATGAGAGCTTATATTCTATCTACAATCTTGTTATAACCATCAGGTGAGAACCTGCTGCGCCACGTGACTAACTGCCTACGATGTCTAAGCACACCCCTCATTCTTCACATGATACCTCTGATGGTTAGGAGAGACTTTTCCAAGAGGAGTACCAGGTGCTACCTTAGAGGGAAATTGGAACACAAAGGAATCAAGACCAGAGTGCGAACCCACTGGACTGACCGCCAGGTGACACAATACACCCAGTGGATGCTAGGAGGCCAGAGGCTTATCAGACGAAAGCATAGTCAGGGTATGAAGGCAGAAGTCAAGGCAGGCGGCAGTCAGGCAAAGTCCATAAACGTAGATCAGGGTCAGGGCAGGCGGCAATCAGACAAAGTCTGTAAAACGTAATCCGAAGTCTGATACCCAGAATGACAAGAACCAAACAGAACACCTTCACCCAAACAGGAAACTGTAGAAGGAGGCGCCTTTAAATACCTCCTGCAGACCAGCTATAGGCAGGGGAAGATAGAGGACATGCGCAGACTGCCTCACAAAGGGAGGAGAGCCACGCCTGCACACACCCTAAATACACACATGGAACTCATGGCCAGAGTGCAAGCTCTTCTCAGAGCAAGGAGGGAAATGCTGGTGGCAGGAATTCAGACCACAGCTAAGAACCCCATTGCCCACGCCTGTCGGCACTGCCTGCAGCAGTAGGAAGTAGTGAAGAAGCCCTGCACCCATACCTTTGTGTGGGGACAGAATCACAGGTACGGGTAGCTGGGCTCTTCCAGGGCATCTTTATCCAGGCCTATCAGGAGAATAATTTTGTTGTCATAATTTCATCTACAATCTACTAATATACTAGCAGATAACATATTCCCATCACAGCAGCAGTAAACAATCGATTACCTATGTTATTTGTATAGGAGTTCTATCTGTGCTAACTGCTGAAGAACAAAAATGATTTACAATTTTCAGTGGTATAGTACTGCTGCAATAAAAAATAAAAAAAACAACCAAAAATTCAAAAAAAATTATCTATAAATATTGTTTCAAAAATACCCCTTCCTGACAGAACAGTTCTTTATACTTGTAACTGAAAATACTGTTGGAATATGTATATAATGACTAAGTTTAGTACCATCTGTACTTCCTCTACAGGTCTAGAAGTTGTTCAAAATGGACATATGTGCTTCAAACAACCAGTTGGCTGTTGATGTTTTAAGAGAGATTGGTGGAAGTAATGTCGGTCAAAATATTGTTTTTGCTCCTCTGAGCATAGTAACTGCACTTTCAATGGTATATCTAGGGGCTAGAGGTAACACTGCTGCACAGATGAGCAAGGTAAGTTATAAAAATGTTACTGTTACTTTGTCAAATTATATAGAAAAATATACACACCTAGGTTTTAGAGTAGAACAATAAGAAAAAAATATTTTCAATTACACCTCAGGTCAGACCAGCAGTCAGACCCCCAATGTCAATCAGACCTCAGATCATACCCCAATGCCTCAAATCAACCCCCAACCTTCAGCCACCTATCAGCCTCCATATGTCAGCCATCTATTAGCCCCATATATTCAGCCATTAGCCCCCATATATTCAGCCATCAGCCCCCATATATTCAGCCATCAGCCCCCATATATTCAGCCATCAGCCCCCATATATTCAGCCATCAGCCCCAGCACAAATAAAAAAAAAAAAAAAAGAACACTTACCTCTCCTGCTCCTGGACGCCACCGCTCCTCACCATCGCGATCCTCTTCATCCTGCTGTCGGCTGTGTATCGCGGCACACAGTGTGAGGACACACAGTGCCCTCACGCTGTGCGCAGCCCTGGACAGCCGATAGCCAGGCCGAGGACCAGGAAGCGGTGAGTACATAGTCTTCGCCGCTTCCCAGTCCTCCAGTACTAATGAAGCGCTTCCATAATGGAAATTTGGGGGGAGAAATTGTGTCTTATGGGGTGAAAAATACAGTAATCTTGGAGTTATGGAAAATAATGCACTAAACAATAGATGCAAACATAACATATGGACTAAGTCCTCACTCTAATAAAATCTGAGACTCTTAGCCAATACATTTTTATCAAAAAACATCTGCGCCCACCTACCCAGCGCCAAGGTGGTCTCAGGTCAGGCAGGTCCTACTCTATACCTACCTATGCAGTTGTGCATCTATGCTCAGGAGGGAAAACCCTGCACATATAGTGTGCTGCTCCTATTTACCTCTGTGTGCATCACTAACCCATGATAGGAGGAGCACACACCTATATGTACAACTTTAATCAAGGTTGCCTCTTAGATAGGTGGGGCAAAAGTACACATGAATGCTGCTCCCAAAATAGAAGGGCATTCACACCTGAAGGTGCCACTCCTTCAAGACAAATAAAAAAAAATCACGGAAAAAAGATACAAAAAACATCTTGCACAGTATGATAGTAAATATGCAGATGTGCATGGATGTTTTGTATAGTTTTTTCCGTGATTTTTTAAAAATGTAATCTTGGTGATAATGCTAAATTACTATATGTCCCAAGACTTCTTTAAAAGGTCTAACATTAACTTATAGGATAGCTGCCTTCTAACCAGTGTCACCAGAATCACAGTTTTCTTTTCTTTTTAAATAGCTAATTTGCATATCTTATGGAGGGAAATGTATTAAAGTTGTCCAACTTTTAAGCATATCCCATGACATGTCCTGATCATCGGTGGAACAACTTAGACACAGTTGCGATGACAGGTACACCATACAGACAAGAGTAGACTCTGGTAAAACTTCTCAATATCAGTGAAGGTCTGAATTCTGAGATCCCCATCAAACATTAATGCTTAAAAGTTTAGACTTTTTTTGTTTTGCCCCACAAAAAGTAATGGCATATCTCTAGGAGCCATCAATTCCTGATCTATAGGGTCTGACTGCTGGGACTCATAATAATCCCTATTCACTCGAATTTAGTTGTGTTGCAGGTTGGTAGAGGGCAGAGAGGGCTACTAAAATATAGTTTTTTACAGTTAGTACTGAACTGAATTGAGTCTTATAAATCTGTAGTCATTGAGTTACCTCTTACTGCAGGTAGTCCCAATGACAATATCACAGCAATCAGTTGAGGTAGTTTATTGGTGGGCCCCATAGCAGTTACATGGTTAAGCTACTTTCACACTGGCGTTTTGGCTTTCCGTTTCTGAGATCCGTTCAGCGCTCTCACAAGCGGTCCAAAACAGACCAGTTTTGCCCTAACGCATTCTGAATGGAAAAGGATCCGCTCAGAATGCATCAGTTTGCCTCTGTTCTGTCTCCATCCTGCTCTTGAGGCAGACTCCAAAACTCTGCTTGCAGCGTTTTGCTGTCCGTTTGACGAAAATTAGCCAAACGGATCCGTTCTGACACACAATGTAAGTCAATGGGGACAGATCCGTTTTCTCTGACACAATCTGGCACAATAGAAAACGGATCCGTCCTCCATTGACTTTTAATGGTGTTCAAGACTGATCCGTCTTGGCTATGTTAAAGATAATACAAACTGATCCATTCTGAACGGATGCAGACGGTTGTATTATCTGAACGGATCCGTCTGTGCAGATCCATGACGGATCCGCACCAAATGCGAGTGTGAAAGTAGCCCTACCTTTATTTTAGGTATGAAGCCTAAGCTTCCGTTCACATGCTTCGGTGAGGTGCCACTAAGACCTTCCCTCTGGAAACTGAGGTTCCACTAACTCCTTTGTTCTGAAAATTGATGATAACTTCAGTGTCAGTCAAACTAAAAAAACAACAGCAGCTCTTAGGCCTCATGCACACTACCATTTACAGCTCCTTTCAACCTGTACAAAGCCATAATACACTGACCATAGATGTTTTTCATGCTAATGGAATCCCTTCTAACCTACAAGCAATGTTTTTAGGGAAGAACATCATCATAATACAGTTCTGCACAGAGATGCCATATAGTGGCACAATGAGTGCCTACAGCTCTGCAGCATGGACCCAGTGTGCTGACACTTTTTTTTTTTTAAACAAAAAAATATATATATTTAATCACTTATAATACACCAGTGGTCCCTCAAGTTACAATATTTATTGGTCCCCAAACGACCATTGATTGTATGTTGAAACTATTGTAACTTGAGTCCATATTATAACTCTATGGAAAACTAGTAATTGGTTTAAAAGTCCCAAAATGCCATCCCAAGATAAGAGAAAATGAAGATTTAAGAAAAATAAAGCATGTCCTTACAAAAACAGTAACAGTCAGGAATGGCTTAATGTAAGCAGTATATCACTTTCTATGATGAGAACAGGAGCTTCCCCAGGGTCCTTTATAGTATACATGTACCAGAAACATAACATGGAGCTACCCTTCCCAGGTTTACATAGGGGCAGTTCACCCTGACACATGTAAAGACCACCACAGGACATGTAGTACTGCACTGTGCTGTAGAGAGGCGCTACTAGACAACCAATACAGGTGTTTTACCACAGAATTGGCCAAGTCAATTGGTTGGGGGTCTTATTATTAGGTATTGCATGTTGAGTCTAGTTGGAACTTACAATGGCCAAGGAAAGGCCATTGCATGTTGAAAATATTGTATCTTGAGGGATCACTGTATCCCATGAATTCCCTAGTTTCATTCCTAATTTACCTTTAAACATAAAGCTTAGTTGCCTGCAGCAAAGTAACTTATACAAGACAACTAGCTATGGCATTCATCCTTATACTTTAATTATTAAAACATATCAATTCCAAGCTCCTTTCCAGAGCAATTGGTATACTTTTCTTGAAGTGGCGATGCAATGTTATTTATATTAACTACCTTATTTATGTCATAGATATTTTGTAATAACAATAATAATTCAAATCAATTATGTTATCGTTTCAGGTTCTTCATTTTAGTGATGACAAAGAAGTCCATTCCAATTACAAAAATCTAATGCGTGAATTAGCAGGAAATGGAAATGATTATATAATGATGAATGTCAATAAGTTATTTGGGGGAAATACTTTTCAGTTCCATCCAGTAAGAAAGTATTTAATATTTTTTTATTAGACTTATATGCTGTCATCTAAGGCTACGTCTACACGACGACATTTGTCGCGCGACAATTTTTATAATGGCAGTCTATGGTGTCGCACTGCAACATGCTGCGACTGCGACGCAACAGTCTCAGAAAATCCATTCGAGATGGATTTTTCTGCGACTGTTGCGTCGCAGCATGTTGCATGTTGCAGTGCGACACCATAGACTGCCATTATAAAAAGTGTCGCACGACATTAGTGCACCAAATGTTGCGCTACAAATTTTGCAATGTAGTTGTGCCCTGTCACGAGACAAATGTCGTCGTGTAGACGTAGCCTTAAGGTTGTTTGAATGAATAAATGTTGCTCTACAGATGCTTTCCCACGGTCAGTGTTTTATCAGTGATTGTGAGCCAAAACCAGAAGTGGAGGCTGCACATACCGTCAGGTCCATAAATATTGGGACATCAACACAATTCTAACACAATTCTAATTTGAAATGAAACAAGATGTGTTTTAACTGCAGACTGTCATCTCTAATTTGAGGGTATTTACATCCAAAATGAGGTGAATGGTGGAGGAATTACAACAGTTTGCATATGTGCCTCCCACTTGTTAAGTGACCAAAAGTAATGGGACAATTGGCTTCTCAGCTGTTCCATGGCCAAGTGTGTGTTATTCCCTCATTATCCCAATTACAATAAGCAGATAAAAGGTCCAGAGTTCATTTCAAGTGTGCTATTTGCATTTGGAATCTGTTGCTGTCAACTCTCAATATGAGATCCAAAGAGCTGTCACTATCAGTGAAGCAAGCCATCATTAGGCTGAAAAAACAAAACAAACCCATCAGAGAGATAGCAAAAACATTAAGTGTGGCCAAAACAACTGTTTAGAACATTCTTAAAAAGAAGGATTGCACCGGTGAGCTCAGCAACACCAAAAGACCCGGAAGACCACGGAAAACAACTGTGGTGGATGACCAAAGAATTCTTTGCCTGGTGTTGAAAAGACCCTTCACAACAGTTGGTCAGATCAAGAACACTCTCCAGGAGGTAGGTGTATGTGTGTCAAAGTCAACAATCACAAGAAGACTTCACCAGAGTGAATACAGAGGGTTCACCACAAGATGTAAACCATTTGTGAGCCTCAAAAACAGAAAAGCCATATTAGAGTTTGCCAAACGACATCTAAAAAAAGCCTTCACAGTTCTGGAACAACATCATATGGACAGATGAGACCAAGATCAACTTGTACCAGAGTGATGGGAAGAGAAGAGTATGGAGAAGGAAAGGAACTGCTCATGATCCTAAGCATACCACCTCATCAGTGAAGCATGGTGGTGGTAGTGTCATGGCGTGGGCATGTATGGCTGCCAATGGAACTGGTTCTTTTGTATTTATTGACAAAGTGACTGCTGACAAAAGCAGCAGGATGAATTCTAAAGTGTTTTGTGCAATATTATCTGCTCCTATTCAGCCAAATGCTTCAGAACTCATTGGACAGCGCTTCACAGTGCAGATGGACAATGACCCAAAGCATACAGCAAAAGCAACCAAAGAGTTTAAGGGAAAGAAGTGGAATGTTATGCAATAGCCAAGTCAATCACCTGACCTGAATCCGATTGAGCATGCATTTCACTTGCTGGAGGCAAAATGTCCCAAGAACAAGCAAGAACTGAAGACAGTTGCAGTATAAGCCTGGCAGAGCATCACCAGGGATGAAACCCAGCATCTGGTGATGTATATGCGTTCCAGACTTCAGGCTGTAATTGACTGCAAAGTTTGATTAATGATTATTATTATGTCCCATTACTTTTGGCCCCTTAACAAGTGGGAGGCACATATGCAAACTGTTGTAATTCCTACACCGTTCACCTGATTTGGATGTAAATATCAAATTAACGCTGACAGTCTGCAGTTAAAGCACATCTTGTTCATTTCATTTCAAATCCATTGTGGTGGTGTATAGAGCCAAAAATGTTAGAATTGTGTCGATGTACCGTGTAAAAGCAGACTTATAGATGGATAATTACAGTAATAAGAGAAATCATAATTACAGTAATAAGAAAAATCATACCATCATAAAAAGATAATTGTACATGCTAAAACACCACAGAATCAGCTAAACTTTGCTCTGCTCATACGTGCTCTGAAAGCCTTTTATAAAGATCACTTGGGTATCTCAGCGTCAGTTTAAAGGGACACTGACAGGGCCAATAAGCATATTGAGGTATATATATGTGACTACAGGTCTTATAATGGGTATTGGAATCATATAAGTATCCCCCTGTCCACATTATACAAACAGTAAACTTTAAGTTTTATAACCTGCTCCAAGGTCTGCAATCTGCCCAAGGGGCGGCGTTTCACTTCTCTTGCACCCAGCCAGCCTCCCCAACTGCCGATTTGAAGCGCCGCCCAGCTCATGAATATTCAGTTTGCTGGGCGGCTTCTGCGGTCCCCGCTCTGAAGCGCTTCGCTTAACAGTGCCCGGCGCATGCGCCGGATCTTGTGAAGTCCGGTACAGTAAGCGCCGCCCAGCTCATCAATATTCACTTCGCTGGGCGGCGCTTACTGTCCCCGACTTCACAAGATCCGGCGCATGCGCCAGGCACTGTTAAGCGAAGCGCTTCAGAGCGGGGACCGCAGAAGCCGCCCAGCAAACTGAATATTCATGAGCTGGGCGGCGCTTCAAATCGGCAGTTGGGGAGGCTGGCTGGGCGCAAGAGAAGTGAAACGCCGCCCCTTGGGCAGATTGCAGACCTTGGAGCAGGTTATAAAACTTAAAGTTTACTGTTTGTATAATGTGGACAGGGGGGATACTTATATGATTCCAATACCCATTATAAGACCTGTAGTCACATATATATACCTCAATATGCTTATTGGCCCTGTCAGTGTCCCTTTAAAGCTGTAGGAAAACTAGTCCATGTACTAGCCATTGTGCTAGTATAAACAGACCCTTGCATAAAATTCAGGACCGGAAAATAAATTGTATGGCAATTTCTACAGTAAGGCTACAGTAGCATTCGTTTAGTAGCATTTTTCATACTATTTTTAATGCTGGGGTGAATGTTACTTTAACGTTTATAGCAAAATATTTAAAAAGTCTGCATATACAATGTTTTGTTTTCTGTTGATTTTTTTGTGTTTTATTTTTTTTTTTTATTTGTGTCATTTTTTCAAAGTCAACATTCTCAGGGTATGACTTTTTTCCTGCTAATTGACACATTTTTTACGTACGACTTTAAAACTCCAGAAAACACGTTTCTTGATAAAATACAAAAACACCACCGAAAACAGTGTACAGGCTCAAAAATGTGGATTGGATGAAGACAAAAAACACCATCGTGTACATGAGCCCTACAACACTTGAATTTCATATATAAGAAGGAGGAAGTATGTTCACACCTCCAGGATTAGGGTTGAACGATTCATGCTTCTGATCTGAAGTTGGCTTCGGTACTGAGGTACCATCCAGAACTGAAGCAGACTTCGAATCTCTATTTTAAAAGGTTTTAAAATCTGCAGATAGGAATGCCAAAGTTTTCCTACACAAAGCAAATAAATTGTAAATGCTGTAACAGAAACAGCAATACAAAGTTTTTTTTAACGGAATCGATTAGGAATCTATGATCAAAAGCTCGATTCGCTCAACCCTAGTCAGAATGTCTGCTGCAGCAGCAACCGTATTCATATAATAAATGACACCGACATTGAAGTTCTGCAATACAGTAAATTGGGCAAGTGTGAATCGGTGCCAAAAGCTTATTAACATAACTCCAATAAACACACATAAAAGTGATGTCTCATGAAGAAAATCTTTCCATATGCTGTATAGAACATGTGGATGTAATAGAAGGAGTTCTTGGGTTTGGAAACTGAAGAGAGAAACTTCTCACAAAGGGTGGCTCTCTTTAATTTGAATGGTTGGCAAGTAATAATACATACACTCAGCAGTGACCACTGCTGGAGAAATGTATGATAGGTCGTAGATAGGGATTTCAGAAACCCAAACTTGATCATACAATCCTTTTAATAAATGCCTTGTATGTAGCTCTGTACTTAAAGGTATGGTATCATCAGAAAATGACCTACCTATTGTTTAAAATCACATAGTTTTAAAGAATTTTTGATGATGTTGTTTTTAATTTTCCATGTCAATATCTATATTTAAACAAAAAACATAAAATCCTGCAGGTTTCGCACTGACCACTAAGCCTAATAATTGGAGCCACTTCTTGGTCTGTACAGATCACTTTACTGCAGTTACCTGCTTATCTGTAAACAGAGGTGATATCATTACAGGCTGGATTAGAATGACAGATAAGACTGGATCCACCATTCACAGTAGATGGTTGTCAAAGCTTATATACTCCTTCCATGTACAATAACCTCTGCTCGCGGCACAGAGCATGCCCAAAAAACTCTCCCATAGTGTCCTCTCCTGACCATTGTGTCGTAAAGCAATATTCTTAATGCTTTCTAAATGCTGTTACGAACAGCTCAGGCAAGATAACTGCCCCAATAATCATGTTCAGGTAATAGAATAAAAAAAATCTGTAATCAGAAAATAAAAGCTGATTAGTGGAAAAGGAATATGTGTTTTTAACAGACAAAACAATTATAATTTGGGGACACATTTTCTTTAAATGCATATTGAGTCTATATTAAGTCAGAAAGTTCAAATGGACGTTCAGGATATCTCATCTGCCATGTTTCTTTTATGATCAAATTCTATATAAATAAGGTACAAAGCTATTGATGATATGCATTAGTGGAGTAGATGGCTGCCTAAGACGACACTGAGAGATGAAGGTAAAAATATATGTAATTGCCTTTAATTTCCTGTGGCAGTATGGTAGGCACCAGGACACTGAAGGGAGCCCTAGTGCCTACCTACCTGCTTTCCTTTAGTGCATACGTGTAGGTGAGGCAATAAGGTTATCAGTCCAGAGGTATAGACTTTCAATGTGTAACAGGTGCCTAATGTACCTGTATAAAAGAAAGGAGTGGGATGGAGCTGGGGAGGCGGTACGTTAGTTGGAGAAATCTACTACAAGAAAAGATAGGGAGTAGTCCTCTCTGCATCGAGCGATTGCAGGAGCACTGTATGTAATATAAATAAACTGAGGATTGACTGGAAGGGGTTAATTAGGGGAATCATTTCCCATCTGACTTTTATCATGTGAAACTAAGGTTGGTAAAAAGCTTTCTGTTACATGGCAATCAAGAGAGTCTGTCCTCCTCCTAAAAGGATCCCTACACAGTTTGCACCTGCTTATTTAGAACTGCGGACTGCTGTTTGTCTGTCCATGTCCACTGTTTCATATCCACTTCACATGTTTTGTCAGACATTTGTGAATGACACGGAGAATTTGTATGATGCTCGTTTGGAAAAACTGGATTTTTTGAATAACCCGGAAGCATCAAGGAAATGCATTAATGACTGGATTACTCAGCAAACACGAGGTGCGTTTAACATTTTATTCATAACATTAAGATTATTGATGATGCATATTTATCCTTCAGTATTTAGAAACTCAAAAGTTCAAGGTTTTGTAATGTCATTGAAAATCAAAAATGCAGTCTACAAATCCATATTCTTTCAACTCTCATTTTTTCAAACCATATAGACAGGCTTCAGCGAATCAATCTTCAGGATCACAGATCGATTTGTTCAAATACTTCGATTTTAATGCTTTATCCGTACAGCATTAAAATGTATTTGCTCTGTGGAGCCAAATTTCTTCTTGCCCGAAGTCGCGCAGGACTTCAGTTGATTCTTACTGTATGCATATCTGTGTAGTGAAAAACTATTTAAAGTAGTAATCCAAACTTTGCTTTGGTACTGAGGTACTAGCCAGTACCAAAGCCTAGTTCAGATTGCCATTTTAAAATTGTTTTTTAATACGCAGATATGCATACAGTAGGAATTAACCAAAGTCTTGTACAATTTCAGGCAAAATGAACTTTGGCTCCATGTAGCCAATATATTTCAATGCTGTACGGATACAGCATTAAAATCAAAGTATTTGAATGAATCAACTTCGGATCTATGACCCCATGTTGTAGGCGAGTACACATTGACAGAAGGTAGGCCAACACAAGCCCAAAAAAGGGAGGGACAACTGAAGTCGGCCGGGGCCAGCAATACCGTAGTGCAACACAAAGTACCGCCCCAGTAGAACAAGATACCACAGCGCAGAATAAAATACTACCCAATCACCATACAGAGGATGGCGAAACTGTTTAATTCAGGAGGGCACCTGCGGCTGCTGGGCATCGACCCACGGGGACATTTCCATGTAGTGTCTAAGGCCAATCTGTCCCTGGTGTCCGGTTCATTTTTTAGAGTTGATCGGAGATGCTGAAAAGAAATGAAAGCAATTGATATGCAGTGAAAGAAGTGAAATAAATGACAATGGAAAGTAAGAAGCAGGCAAATAGAATGCGGTTTGAGACAATACTAGTTCCGCACAGATGGAACACCATCTGCCTTTTGGTGGCTGGAGCTCCACTGAATGTAGCCTAAAAGCTCCTTTACACTGGACAACAAGTGGGGCAATGATTGGGAAGGAGTGTTTCTAGGAACACTGCTTGCTGTTGACCTTAAGGCCTATTGCACACATTTATGTTCCTATTTTTGCATTCCGTATATGAAACCATTCATTTCAATTGATCCAAAAAAAATAAAAAATAAAAGGAAGGTACTCAGAATGCCTTCCGTTTCCGTCTTTCCATATTTTTGTTCAAAATTAGAACATGTCCTATTATTGTCCGCATAACGGACAAGGATAGTACTGTTCTATCAGGAGCCAGCTGTTCCGTTCTGCAAAAAACTGTAAGCACACGGACTTCATCCATATTTTTTGCGGACTGCAAAACACTGAAAAAAAAAACAAAAAAACATACGGTCATGCGCAAGAGGCCTTAGTCACACAGTCAGTGTTTGGTCAGTGATTTCCATCAGTGATTGAACAGTGATTTTGGCTATATGCACACGGCCATTGTGTGGTCTGCGGACCGCAAATCGCAGATCCGCAAAACACGGATACATATAATCAATGGATATATGAGCTGTCTATGGAGAACATGGACAACACCCACCCACCATTTACTGATGTATAAAAGAGACCTTGGGGTGAAGCCACACTATGCAGTCATTGGCCACCATGTGCAGATGATTTTACCCAGGGCAGATTTAGGGTACCATAGGCTTGAGCTGCCCCCATGTACAGCTACTGTTGACTAACAGCTATTTCTGATGTCCCATATACACAGGAAATGCTATCAATCACTGTACAGCTAAAGGCAGAACTCGCACAAGTCATAAATAGTGATCTGCTGCTTGTACCTCTTCCCGACCAGCGCCGTACTAGTATGGTGCTGGCTGGGTCTTTAAACATGGCTCTCTCTCTTGAGCAGAGCAGGTGCCATAGCCATGGGGTGCTTGCTGTTTCATACAGCAGACATACACGGCTCAAGTCCGCAACTGGCAATAATGCTGGTCTCAGACATTTAATGCTTCGGATGCCATGTTCAAACCTCACCACGGCATCTGAGCGAATGCAAACCTGGAAGCACCTCCTCTGTGTATGCTCTGGCTTTCTCCAGCAGTAATCAGAGGAGCCGGAGCTTGTGTGCAGCAGCCCCCCCATCATAGAGAATGACAGGAGGTTGCTGCATAGTATTTCCTATGGAGCCCTCGACTGTAGCAGGGCTCTATAGGAAACTAGTACATTTCTCATAGACTCCAATGCTAATGCATTGGGGTGTATGAGAATAGCAAGCTAATGATTGCTTGTTATAGTTCCCTGTAAAAAAAAAAATGTCAAAAATAAAAATAAAAATTAGAGATGAGCGAATTTCCGCTTATGAAATTCGTTCACACTTTGTTGGTAAAAGGTGAATTGATTAATGGATTCTGTCACCATGGACCATAACGCAATTCTATGACAGAATGCATAACGGAGTACCTTTAGAGGCATTCCGTTATTTATTCCATCGTAATTGAAGTCTATGGGCTGCAAAATGGATCCGTCACATTTCAGTTATGCTCCCCTGCATAATGGAAACGGGACAGATCCATTTTGAAGCCCATAGACTTCTATTATGACGGAATGAATACTCCCCTGCATAACGGAAACGGGACAGATCCATTTTGAAGCCCATAGACTTCTATTATGACGGAATGAATACTCCCCTGCATAACGGAAACGGGACGGATCTGTTTTGCAGCCCATAGACTTCTATTATGATGGAATGAATAACGGAATGCCTCTAAAGGCATTCCGTCATAGAATTGCGTTATGGTCCGTGGTAACGGAATCCATAACGCAATTCACCTTTTACCAACAAACGAAGTGTGAACGAATTTCAAAATATGAAATTCGTTCATCTATAATATTCATGTTTTTAAAAAAATATAAAAATTCAAATCACCTTCCTTTCCTCAAAATGAAAAATATAAAAAAATGCACATGATGTGTATCATCATGTGCAAAAACACCTATACTATGAAAATATTAGAATATTTTCCCCATACGGCAAACAACAAAATGGAAATGTAAAAATTGCCAATTCGCCATTTTTGGTTGCTTTATTTACCACAAATTAAATAATGAGAGAAAAGAAGAAATGAATCGCACATCCACTGCTAATGCTATGATCTCATCCCTGCAGGAGACAGCCCTGAATAGTGCATGTGTACTACCTCCATGCTACATGCTAAATGAGGCATTTGTGTACATTTTGATCAAAAGGCAATAAGCCCACTCACCACACCAAGGTTGCCTCTATGAGTGGGTCCTAACCTAAAATTGGCGCGGCGCTACACGGCGACCACCAGCGCTGTGGCGCCATCCCGGCCGGCGGCGGGACCCAGTGGCCAAACAGCACCCCTGCTGCCTGACCATGCCATACCTAGCTCTGGGCCCCACCAACCAGCCAGCCAGAAAAACAGCACAGTGGCCCCCATGCAGCACTGCACCATGTGAGCAGTTGTCAACTGCACCATGTGAGCAGTTGCCAAATCACCTGGCTAGTGGAAGGAGTGCAGATCCAGGGACAGAATTCTATGTATTAAATAATGGCAGAATGGGAGCGCTGGTGGTCTCCGTGTAGCGCCGCGCCAATTTTAGGTTAGGACCCACTCATAGAGGCAACCTTGGCGTGGTGAGTGGGCTTATTGCCTTTTGATCAAAATGTACACAAATGCCTCATTTAGCATGTAGCATGGAGGTGGTACACATGCGCTATTCAGTGCTGTCTCATGCAGGGATGAGATCATAGCATTAGCAGTGGATGTGCGATTCATTTCTTCTTTTTTATCATTATTTAATACATAGAATTCTGTCCCTGGATCTGCACTCCTTCCACTAGCCAGGTGATTTTAATTTGCCCAGTATTCTGTAGTAAGGGTTAAATTAGCCTAGCATGCTCTCAGGTGGAGTTCCTGTGAGCTTCAGAGCAGGTGAGCTTTGACAACTGCTTACATGGTGCGGTGCTGCATGGGGGCCACTGTGCTGTTTTGCTGGCTAATTGGTGGGGCCCAGAGCTAGGTATGGCATGGTCAGGCAGCAGGGGTGCCGGGATGGCGCCACAGCGCTGGTGGTCGCCGTGTAGCACCGCGCCAATTTTAGGTTAGGACCCACTCATAGAGGCAACCTTGGCATGGTGAGTGGTCTTATTGCCTTTTGATCATAATGTACACAAATGCCTCATTTAGCATGTAGCATGGAGGTTGTACACATGCGCTATTCAGTGCTGTCTCCTGCAGGAATGCAGGGATGAGATCATAGCATTAGCAGTGGATGTACGATTCATTTCTTCTTTTTTCTCATTATTTAATTCATTTACCACAAATAATTAAATTAAAAGGGATAAAAAAGTCATACACACTCCTGAATCGTATCAATGAAGTACAGATCGCCCCCGCAAAAAAATAAATGCTCACAGAGTTCCATACACATAACTATAAAAAGTTATAGGGGGTCAGAATATGGTGACAAAAAATATAAAACTATTTTTTTTCCCAAGGTTTTTTCCCCGCAAACAAAAAGCTATACGGCTATGTGAACGGAAAAATAAAAAAAATTATGGCTCTGGAAAGGCAGGAAGCGCAAAATGAAAAAAACTTCTGGGGTAGAAAGGGTTAATTCATCCACGATGTGTATATGGAGCAGTGTGATTCATTGCTATTTAGGGGGAAATCAAATCTTCTACGCATAGTATTCATATGTCTAAAACTATGATCATTACCACATCCTGAATAATTAAAGATGATACTGATGTTAATTACAGATTGGAATGCGGATGCTCATTAGATATTGGTGTCCTGACACTGTATTTGTTGGGTTTAGTGCATTGATATGGTGGTAAAACTAAGCCTAGCACATACAGTACATAAGGTACCGAAACCAAGCCCTGTACATAGATGTAGCAACAGATTAAGGTCTCATGCACAAGACCGCTGTGTGCATCCGCGGCCGTTGTTCCGTTTTCCGTTTTTTTTTCCGCGGACCCATTGACTTTCAATGGGTCAGTGGAAAAATCGAAAAATGCATTGTTTGGGATCCGCGTCCGTGATCCGTGTTTCCAGTCCGTGAAAAAAAATGACCTGTCCTATTTTTTTCACGGACTACGGTTCACGGACCTATTCAAGTCAATTGGTCAGTGAAAAATCAAGGATGCACACAAGATTGTCATCCGCGTCCGTGTCCGTTTTCTCCTATCATTTCAAAGGCAAACTTGACTTTGGTTTGACTTGGTTTTTTATTCATTTTTCATGTCCGTGGATCCTCCAAAAATCAAGGAAGACCCACGGAAGAAAAAAGGGACACGGATCACGGAACAACGGGAACAGTTTTTGCGGACCGCAAAAAAAAAACGTCCGTGTGCATGAGGCCTCAAGCTCATTGTAAATATACAGTAGCAGAAGAAAGCTAAGTGCATAACTACGGTAACTTGTCGTGTTGAGCAAATCAAAGTTAACGAAGGGGAAAAATTTGATTAGTCACAAAAGAGAATTTCCTCGCGCTTCGTGGAAGGAGCGCCCTCTGGCTCCAGCTATCACCCACAGTCTAAAAGAGGTTGCATCACTTCAGCAAACGGCATTTATCATGTAGAGAGAGTTAATACAAGCCACTTACTAATGTCTTGTGATTGTCCATATTGCTTCCTTTTCTGGCTGGATTAAATTTTCCATCATATTATACATTGCTCGTTTCCATGGTTATGACCACCCTGCAATCCAGCAGTGGTGGCTATGCTTGGACACTATAGGAAAAAGCAGCCTATGTGAGCTCACATGGTCC
The DNA here is from genome assembly GCF_014858855.1 of Bufo gargarizans. Classification (NCBI taxonomy): domain Eukaryota; kingdom Metazoa; phylum Chordata; class Amphibia; order Anura; family Bufonidae; genus Bufo; species Bufo gargarizans. Next base: position 308,877,578 of record NC_058084.1, read on the forward strand.
CAGCCACAAGAGAGGCCAGCACTTTTTCCTATGGTGTGCAAGCACGACCGCCACTGATCAAGGGTGGTCGTAATTAGGGATGAGCGAATCTACTTCGGATGAAACATCCAAAGTCGATTCGCATAAAACTTTGTTCCAATACTGTACGGAGCAGGAGCTCGGTACAGTATTAGAATGTATTGGCTCAGATAAGCCGAAGTTTTTACTTTGCGAAGTTTCACGAGACTTCGCGTAATAACTTCATAAATTAATTTTGGAACCGAACCTGTGTTCGGGAAATGTTTTTTTTTTACAGTACAAATTAATTTATTAACAGGATTTATTAGTTGTATTAGTAAAATAAATTTGCTGTTCAGCGGTGTAGTTTTATGTTCTAAAGCCTTTTGTGGAGTGTATAAGTGGCAAAAGTAAAATATATTCGCCGTTCAGCACTGCAGTTTTATGTTCTAAAGCCTTTTGGGGAGTGTAAGTGGAAAAAAGTAAGATATATATATATATATTTGCTGTTCAGCGGTGCAGTTTTATGTTCTAAAGCATTTTGTATCATGTATAAGTGGAAGAAATAAGGCCTATTTGCCGTTCAGTGGTGCAGTTACATGTTCTAAAGCCCCTTTTTTGCATGTATAAGTGGCGCAAAAAAAGTATTTGCCGTTGTGTGGTGAAGTGAGAAAATGACAGACTTTTTTGGGGTGTTTTAATTTCTTATTTATTTATTTATTTGATATAACAGTATGTCAGACAGAGAAGTGCCAGGCCCTGCACAGGGGAGTGACAGAGGCCTAAATGTTTCTGGCGCAGGTACAGGTCGCAGCAGAGTAAGGGGCCGTGGCAGCAGGAGTCGTGGCAAGAGGCCGCAGCTCCCAGTGTCATCTAGCGGTCGTGTCTTGACCAGCAACCCAGCGGTACTTCACTCCAGTCATCACATCATCCATCACATGATCTTTTACCATGGTGATGTGACATCACCACAGGTCCTGTTCCTGCACACAGCAAAGAAAAAAGACATGCGTCTATAGAGATGCCGGCTCCGCGATCAAGTGGATTAAGGAGAGTTAAATTTTTTCAAATTTTTTTTTAACCCATCCAGCGCTATTGTACTATGCATTCTGTATTCAGAATGCTATTATTTACCCTTATAACTAGGGATGAGCGAACTCGAACTGTATAGTTCGGGTTCGTACCGAATTTTGGGGTGTCCGTGACACGGACCCGAACCCGGACATTTTCGTAAAAGTCCGGGTTCGGTGTTCGTCGCTTTCTTGGCGCTTTTGTGACGCTTTCTTGGCGCTTTTTGAAAGGCTGCAAAGCAGCCAATCAACAAGCGTCATACTACTTGCCCCAAGAGGCCGTCACAGCCATGCCTACTATTGGCATGGCTGTGATTGGCCAGAGCACCATGTGACCCAGCCTCTATTTAAGCTGGAGTCACATAGCGCCGCCCGTCACTCTGCTCTGATTAGCGTAGGGAGAGGTTGCGGATGCGACAGTAGGGCGAGATTAGGCAGATTAACTCCTCCAAAGGACTTCACTTGATTAATCGATCGATCTGCAGCTGTGCATCATTGAGCTGCTGAAATTCAAATGCTCACTCACTGTTTTTAGGCTGCCCAGACCGTTTGTCAGTCACTTTTTTCTGGGGTGATCGGCGGCCATTTTGTGTCTTGTGCGGTGCTGCGACCAAGTGCATCCAAGCTGCGACCAAGTGCATTTAACCCTCAATGGTGTGGTTGTTTTTTGGCTAAAGCCTACATCAGGGTGAAGCTGTCACACCAAGTGCATTTAACCAGCAATAGTCTGTTCATTTTTTGGCCATATACTACATCAGGGGCAAGCTGCGCCTGTCACCAAGTGCATTTAACCCTCAATGGTGTGGTTGTTTTTTGGCTAAAGCCTACATCAGGGTGAAGCTGTCACACCAAGTGCATTTAACCAGCAATAGTCTGTTTATTTTTTGGCCATATACTACATCAGGGGCAAGCTGCGCCCGTCACCAAGTGCATTTAACCCTCAGTAGTGTGGTTCGTCAAGCTGTGACACCAAGTGCATTTAACCAGCAATAGTCTGTTCATTTTTTGGCCATATACTACATCAGGGGCAAGCTGCGCCCGTCACCAAGTGCATTTAACCCTCAGTAGTGTGGTTGGTCAAGCTATCACACCAAGTGCATTTAACCAGCAATAGTCTGTTCATTTTTTGGCCATATACTAAATCAGGGGCAAGCTGCGCCCGTCACCAAGTGCATTTAACCAGCAATAGTCTGTTCATTTTTTGGCCATATACTACATCAGGGGCAACCTGCGCCCGTCACCAAGTGCATTTAACCCTCAGTAGTGTGGTTGGTCAAGCTATCACACCAAGTGCATTTAACCAGCAATAGTCTGTTCATTTTTTGGCCATATACTAAATCAGGGGCAAGCTGCGCCCGTCACCAAGTGCATTTAACCAGCAATAGTCTGTTCATTTTTTGGCCATATACTACATCAGGGGCAAGCTGCGCCCGTCACCAAGTGCATTTAACCCTCAGTAGTGTGGTTGGTCAAGCTATCACACCAAGTGCATTTAACCAGCAATAGTCTGTTCATTTTTTGGCCATATACTAAATCAGGGGCAAGCTGCGCCCGTCACCAAGTGCATTTAACCAGCAATAGTCTGTTCATTTTTTGGCCATATACTACATCAGGGGCAAGCTGCGCCCGTCACCAAGTGCATTTAACCCTCAGTAGTGTGGTTCGTCAAGCTGTGACACCAAGTGCAATTAACCAGCAATAGTCTGTTCATTTTTTGGCCATATACTAAATCAGGGGCAAGCTGCGCCCGTCACCAAGTGCATTTAACCAGCAATAGTCTGTTCATTTTTTGGCCATATACTACATCAGGGGCAAGCTGCGCCCGTCACCAAGTGCATTTAACCAGCAATAGTGTGGTTATTTTTTGGCCATATCCCAGTCTAATTCTGTCACTAAATCCATACCGGTCACCCAGCGCCTAAATACTAGGCCTCAAATTTATATCCCGCTAAATCTCTCGTTACCGCTGTCCTGTTGTGGCTGGGAAAGTTATTTAGTGTCCGTCAAAGCACATTTTTTGTTCTGGGTTGAAGTACAATTCCCAATTTAGCAATTTCATAATTTAGTGGTTCCTGCTATATCAGAGCTATTTGAAATCTATCCCTAAAAGGGTATATAATATTCAAGGTGCACATAGGGTCATTCAGAATAACTTCACACACACGCTACTGTGCATTTCCAAGTCTAATTCTGTCACTAAATCCATACCGGTCACCCAGCGCCTAAATACTAGGCCTCAAATTTATATCCCGCTAAATCTCTCGTTACCGCTGTCCTGTTGTGGCTGGGAAAGTTATTTAGTGTCCGTCAAAGCACATTTTTTGTTCTGGGTTGAAATACAATTCCTAATTTAGCAATTTCATAATTTAGTGGTTTCTGCTATATCAGAGCTATTTGAAATCTATCCCTAAAAGGGTATATAATATTCAAGGTGCACATAGGGTCATTCAGAATAACTTCACACACACGCTACTGTGCATTTCCAAGTCTAATTCTGTCACTAAATCCATACCGGTCACCCAGCGCCTAAATACTAGGCCTCAAATTTATATCCCGCTAAATCTCTCGTTACCGCTGTCCTGTTGTGGCTGGGAAAGTTATTTAGTGTCCGTCAAAGCACATTTTTTGTTCTGGGTTGAAGTACAATTCCCAATTTAGCAATTTCATAATTTAGTGGTTCCTGCTATATCAGAGCTATTTGAAATCTATCCCTAAAAGGGTATATAATATTCAAGGTGCACATAGGGTCATTCAGAATAACTTCACACACACGCTACTGTGCATTTCCAAGTCTAATTCTGTCGCTAAATCCATACCGGTCACCCAGCGCCTAAATACTAGGCCTCAAATTTATATCCCGCTAAATCTCTCGTTACCGCTGTACTGTTGTGGCTGGGAAAGTTATTTAGTGTCCGTCAAAGCACATTTTTTGTTCTGGGTTGAAGTACAATTCCCAATTTAGCAATTTCATAATTTAGTGGTTCCTGCTATATCAGAGCTATTTGAAATCTATCCCTAAAAGGGTATATAATATTCAAGGTGCCCATAGGGTCATTCAGAATAACTTCACACACACGCTACTGTGCATTTCCAAGTCTAATTCTGTTAGTAAATCCATACCGGTCACCCAGCGCCTAAATACTAGGCCTCAAATTTATATCCCGCTGAATTTGAATACAATACATTGGGCCAAATAATATTTTTGTTGTTGTGGTGAACCATAACAATGAGAAAAACATCTAGTAAGGGACGCGGACGTGGACATGGTCGTGGTGGTGTTAGTGGACCCTCTGGTGCTGGGAGAGGACGTGGCCGTTCTGCCACATCCACACGTCCTAGTGTACCAACTACCTCAGGTCCCAGTAGCCGCCAGAATTTACAGCGATATATGGTGGGGCCCAATGCCGTTCTAAGGATGGTAAGGCCTGAGCAGGTACAGGCATTAGTCAATTGGGTGGCCGACAGTGGATCCAGCACGTTCACATTATCTCCCACCCAGTCTTCTGCAGAAAGCGCACAGATGGCGCCTGAAAACCAACCCCATCAGTCTGTCACATCACCCCCATGCATACCAGGGAAACTGTCTCAGCCTCAAGTTATGCAGCAGTCTCTTATGCTGTTTGAAGACTCCGCTGGCAGGGTTTCCCAAGGGCATCCACCTAGCCCTTCCCCAGCGGTGAAAGATATAGAATGCACTGACGCACAACCACTTATGTTTCCTGATGATGAGGACATGGGAATACCACCTCAGCATGTCTCTGATGATGACGAAACACAGGTGCCAACTGCTGCGTCTTTCTGCAGTGTGCAGACTGAACAGGAGGTCAGGGATCAAGACTGGGTGGAAGACGATGCAGGGGATGATGAGGTCCTAGACCCCACATGGAATGAAGGTCGTGCCACTGACTTTCACAGTTCGGAGGAAGAGGCAGTGGTGAGACCGAGCCAACAGCGTAGCAAAAGAGGGAGCAGTGGGCAAAAGCAGAACACCCGCCGCCAAGAGACTCCGCCTGCTACTGCCCGCCGCCATCTGGGACCGAGCACCCCAAAGGCAGCTTCAAGGAGTTCCCTGGCATGGCACTTCTTCAAACAATGTGCTGACGACAAGACCCGAGTGGTTTGCACGCTGTGCCATCAGAGCCTTAAGCGAGGCATTAACGTTCTGAACCTGAGCACAACCTGCATGACCAGGCACCTGCATGCAAAGCATGAACTGCAGTGGAGTAAACACCTTAAAACCAAGGAAGTCACTCAGGCTCCCCCTGCTACCTCTTCTGCTGCTGCCGCCTCGGCCTCTTCTGCTGCTGCCGCCTCGGCCTCTTCCTCCGCCTCTGGAGGAACGTTGGCACCTGCCGCCCAGCAAACAGGGGATGTACCACCAACACCACCACCACCACCTCTGTCACCAAGCGTCTCAACCATGTCACACGGCAGCGTTCAGCTCTCCATCTCACAAACATTTGAGAGAAAGCGTAAATTCCCACCTAGCCACCCTCGATCCCTGGCCCTGAATGCCAGCATTTCTAAACTACTGGCCTATGAAATACTGTCATTTAGGCTGGTGGACACAGACAGCTTCAAACAGCTCATGTCGCTTGCTGTCCCACAGTATGTTGTTCCCAGCCGCCACTACTTCTCCAAGAGAGCCGTGCCTTCCCTGCACAACCAAGTATCCGATAAAATCAAGTGTGCACTGCGCAACGCCATCTGTGGCAAGGTCCACCTAACCACAGATACGTGGACCAGTAAGCACGGCCAGGGACGCTATATCTCCCTAACTGCACACTGGGTAAATGTAGTGGCAGCTGGGCCCCAGGCGGAGAGCTGTTTGGCGCACGTCCTTCCGCCGCCAAGGATCGCAGGGCAACATTCTTTGCCTCCTGTTGCCACCTCCTCCTTCTCGGCTTCCTCCTCCTCTTCTTCCACCTGCTCATCCAGTCAGCCACACACCTTCACCACCAACTTCAGCACAGCCCGGGGTAAACGTCAGCAGGCCATTCTGAAACTCATATGTTTGGGGGACAGGCCCCACACCGCACAGGAGTTGTGGCGGGGTATTGAACAACAGACCGACGAGTGGTTGCTGCCGGTGAGCCTCAAGCCCGGCCTGGTGGTGTGTGATAATGGGCGAAATCTCGTTGCAGCTCTGGGACTAGCCAATTTGACGCACATCCCTTGCTTGGCGCATGTGCTGAATTTGGTGGTGCAGAAGTTCATTCACAACTACCCCGACATGTCAGAGCTGCTGCATAAAGTGCGGGCCGTCTGTTCGCGCTTCCGGCGTTCACATCCTGCTGCTGCTCGCCTGTCTGCGCTACAGCGTAACTTCGGCCTTCCCGCTCACCGCCTCATATGCGACGTGCCCACCAGGTGGAACTCCACCTTGCACATGCTGGACAGACTGTGCGAGCAGCAGCAGGCCATAGTGGAGTTTCAGCTGCAGCACGCACGGGTCAGTCGCACTACAGAACAGCACCACTTCACCACCAATGACTGGGCCTCCATGCGAGACCTGTGTGCCCTGTTGCGCTGTTTCGAGTACTCCACCAACATGGCCAGTGGCGATGACGCCGTTATCAGCGTTACAATACCACTTCTATGTCTCCTTGAGAAAACACTTAGGGCGATGATGGAAGAGGAGGTGGCCCAGGAGGAGGAGGAGGAGGAGGAGGAAGAGGGGTCATTTTTAGCACTTTCAGGCCAGTCTCTTCGAAGTGACTCAGAGGGAGGTTTTTGGCAACAGCAGAGGCCAGGTACAAATGTGGCCAGCCAGGGCCCACTACTGGAGGACGAGGAGGACGAGGAGGAGGTGGAGGAGGATGAGAATGAAGCATGGTCACAGCGGGGTGGCACCCAACGCAGCTCGGGTCCATCACTGGTGCGTGGCTGGGGGGAAAGGCAGGACGATGACGATACGCCTCCCACAGAGAACAGCTTGTCCTTACCCCTGGGCAGCCTGGCACACATGAGCGACTACATGCTGCAGTGCCTGCGCAACGACAGCAGAGTTGCCCACATTTTAACCTGTGCGGACTACTGGGTTGCCACCCTGCTGGATCCACGCTACAAAGACAATGTGCCCACCTTACTTCCTGCACTGGAGCGTGATAGGAAGATGCGCGAGTACAAGCGCACGTTGGTAGACGCGCTACTGAGAGCATTCCCAAATGTCACAGGGGAACAAGTGGAAGCCCAAGGCCAAGGCAGAGGAGGAGCAAGAGGTCGCCAAGGCAGCTGTGTCACGGCCAGCTCCTCTGAGGGCAGGGTTAGCATGGCAGAGATGTGGAAAACTTTTGTCAACACGCCACAGCTAACTGCACCACCACCTGATACGCAACGTGTTAGCAGGAGGCAACATTTCACTAACATGGTGGAACAGTACGTGTGCACACCCCTCCACGTACTGACTGATGGTTCGGCCCCATTCAACTTCTGGGTCTCTAAATTGTCAACGTGGCCAGAGCTAGCCTTTTATGCCTTGGAGGTGCTGGCCTGCCCGGCAGCCAGCGTTTTGTCTGAACGTGTATTCAGCACGGCAGGGGGCGTCATTACAGACAAACGCAGCCGCCTGTCTACAGCCAATGTGGACAAGCTGACGTTCATAAAAATGAACCAGGCATGGATCCCACAGGACCTGTCCGTCCCTTGTCCAGATTAGACATTAACTACCTCCCCTTAACCATATATTATTGGACTCCAGGGCACTTCCTCATTCAATCCTATTTTTATTTTCATTTTACCATTATATTGCGAGGCTACCCAAAGTTGAATGAACCTCTCCTCTGTCTGGGTGCCAGGGCCTAAATATATGCCAATGGACTGTTGCAGTGGTGGCTGACGTGAAGCCTCATTCTCTGCTATGACATGCAGACTAATTCTCTGCTGACATGAAGCCAGATTGTCTGTTACGGGACCTCTCTCCTCTGCCTGGGTGCTGGGCCTAAATTTATGAAAATGGACTGTTGCAGTGGTGGGTGACGTGAAGCCTCATTCTCTGCTATGACATGCAGACTGATTCTCTGCTGACATGAAGCCAGATTGTCTGTTACGGGACCTCTCTCCTCTGCCTGGGTGCTGGGCCTAAATATATGCCAATGGACTGTTGCAGTGGTGGCTGACGTGAAGCCTGATTCTCTGCTATGACATGCAGACTGATTCTCTGCTGACATGAAGCCAGATCCTCTGTTACGGGACCTCTCTCCTCTGCCTGGGTGCTGGGCCTAAATTTATGAAAATGGACTGTTGCAGTGGTGGGTGACGTGAAGCCTGATTCTCTGCTATGATATGAAGACTGATTCTCTGCTGACATGAAGCCAGATTCTCTGTTACGGGACCTCTCTCCTCTGCCTGGGTGCCGGGGCCTAAATATCTGAGAATGGACTGTTCCAGTGGTGGGTGACGGGAAGCCAGATTCTCTGCTATGGGACCTCTCTCCAATTGATTTTGGTTAATTTTTATTTATTTAATTTTTATTTTAATTCATTTCCCTATCCACATTTGTTTGCAGGGGATTTACCTACATGTTGCTGCCTTTTGCAGCCCTCTAGCCCTTTCCTGGGCTGTTTTACAGCCGTTTTAGTGCCGAAAAGTTCGGGTCCCCATTGACTTCAATGGGGTTCGGGTTCGGGACGAAGTTCGGATCGGGTTCGGATCCCGAACCCGAACATTTCCGGGAAGTTCGGCCGAACTTCTCGAACCCGAACATCCAGGTGTTCGCTCAACTCTACTTATAACCATGTTATAAGGGAAAATAATACAATCTACAGAACACCGATCCCAAGCCCTAACTTCTGTGAAGAAGTTCAGGTTTTGGTACCAAACATGCCGATTTTTCTCACGCAAGTGCAAAACGCATTACAATGTTTTGCACTTGCGGGGAAAAATCGTGCATGTTCCCGCAACGCACCCGCACATTTTCCCGCAATGCCCGTGTGAAAGAGGCCTAAGTGTTTAATAGAACAGGTTCTGTAGACATCTATGTGGAATAAGCTGCCGACGCTAATATTGACCTGTAAGGCCTATTCACACAACCGTATGGCTTTTTCAGTGTTTTGCGGTCCGCAAAAAATATAGATGACATCGTGTGCATTCTGTTTTTTGCGGAACAGAACATCTGGCCCCTAATAGAACAGTACTATCCTTGTCCGTTAAAAAACGGCTATATCACAATACCTTGCAGTAACATGCATAGGGAGTCTGATGTGGTAGTGCAATTATACTGTGAGTTGGTATGACATGCAGATGACAGGCGTCGCTCTTAGAATCACTGCACACTTCACTTATTTGGGCAGTTACAGGGCCAAAACTGACCAAATTACTCAAGTGTGAACTCACCCTTAGGCCTCTTGCACACAAACGTTTTGTTTTGTTTTTTCCATTTACGTTCCGTTTTTTGCTTTCCGTATACGGACCGTATACAGAAACATTCATTTCAATGGGGCCGCAAAAAAAAGGAAGTTACTCCGTATGCATTCTGTTTTACGTATTTCCGTTTTACCTTCCTTACAAGGATAGAACATGTCACTTATTTGGGCAGTCCCAGGGCCATAACTAACCAAAAAACTCAAGTATGAACTCAGCCTTACAGGTCGATGATAGCACCAAGAAGAAGCGCACTACTTTTACACCGTCATCAGCTAATTCCACATAGATGTCTACAGAACCTGTTCTGTTACACGCTTATACAAGTAGAGCCCCCCAATAGAGTCCAGCAGTAATATTGCGTTGACATCACTGATTATTTTGCCCTTCCTCTGATCCGTCAGAACAATAACCCACAAAAGTGGAGTGGATCCAAAACAGATGACATGTGAACAGAATATTTACAGGTCTTCTGCGTTTTGTACCCACTCCTGCTTTTGGCTACCAAATCACATGCCAATTCTGATGGGACCATACAGGCATTACAACTGCTACACAGACAGGATCCATTGTCCTTCTCATTTTACCTTCGTTCTGAAAGATCAGAAGAAGGGTCAAATAAATGATGATGTCAGCCAAGCCAAAAATGCTAAATAGTGGCCCAGTAATGAAGTGAGGAGGGTGGGAACAGCATGACATAGTGGTGAGGTGGAAGCAGCATGAGGAGACCACAGAGTAGCCCAAAGAGTGTGGAGGTGGCTGCAGCATCAGGAGGCCACAGAGTGGCAAGGTGACATAGTGTGGAGGTGACGGCAGCATCAGGAGGCCACAGAGCTGCAAGGTGACAGAGTGGAGGTGGGTGGCAATACCAGTACCCACTGAAGATGGTGGGTGAAAGAAGGAGCACTTGGCATCAGATGTGGGCATCAGGCGGGTGGCAGCATCAGATTAGGAGCTGAGGCAGGTAGCCAGAAGAAACCGGTCTCCTTTGTCAAAGTGTTGGTGTAACACCATGGATGATCTAGTCTGATGCATCAGGAATTGGTGGATGGAAATCCTAGCTGATCCAGGCCTTATTCATCTTGACAAAGGTCATTCTCTCCACATTTTGGGTGGACAGGCGAGTTCTCCTTGGGGTAACTATGTCCCCCGCCACACTAAACACCTTCTCTGATGCCAAACTACTGGCCGGGCAGGACAGCTTTTCCAGGGCAAATTCGGCCAGTTGCGGCTACAAATCCAGTTTGGCTGCCCAGTAGTCTAGCGAATCTTCAATGACGGCTAGCAGGGTGCACTCCAAGTATGCCACCACCTGCTGGTTCAGGTTCTGCTCCAGGTCTGGAAGCTTCTGCTGGTGAGTAGTTTCTTCACTAGGTGGGTGAAGAAAGCTGCTCATCAGAGACTCTAGTCTTAGGCTGTTGCTGATGGAGTTGGTACGGCTCCTGCCACCCCACCACTCACCAGCATCCATGACAGTGGAACATGAGCGCAAAGGGCATCCCCGGTTAGACCTGTGAGAGGATGGACGATGGTGCAGATAGGCAGCAGCCAACCGACTGCATAGGATGTGTCTATAGTACTTCAGTTTATCCTCCCTCTCAGCGGGTGTAAAAAAAAAAAAAAGCCCCCATTTTGGACCGGTAGCGAGGGTCCAACAAGGTGGAGAGACAGAAGTCATCTGGTGACTGCCAATTCGACTGTCACTACCCATGCAAGAGAGCACGCAGAGGGCCATTTGCGCAAGTGACTCAGAGGGACTCCCTGCCTCCATCTCCACTGCATACTGCCACGGGGTGACTGGGTACTCTGGCTGCTCCTGCTCCTCCTCTCCTTTCACCTGTGTAGAAAAACCACCCATTTCGCTACACATTGCTTGTGCTCCAATGTCCTCCTCCTCCAGTTGAGCCCCCACAGGAGATCTAAGCGCCACATTTACTAGCATCTGTTCCAGGACATCAAGCAGTGGAATGACGTTGTTCATCCCGTAGTCCTGGCGACTAACAAATAATGTGGCCTCCTCAAAGGGCCTGAGCAAACGGCAGGTGTTGCGCATAAACTGCCACCGGCTGACATCGAAGTTACACAGGAGTACTCCTGTCCGCTTGGATCATCAGGAAAACGTTGATGGCCTTTCTCTGTTCGTACAGTTGGTCCAACATATGGAGAGTGGAATTCCAATGGGTGGAAACGTCGCATATCAGCCTATGTTGGGGGATGCCGTTCCGCCGCTGCAGCTCAAGGAGGGTGTGCTTTGCAGTGTATGAGTTGCTGTAGTGCATACAAAGTTTCCTGGCCATTTTTAGTCTTGCAGATGGGTGGAAGTCTTCAGGAACCGCTTGACAACCAGATAAATACATGTGCCATACAGGGCACATGGCTCAGCCTTCCACAGGGCCGACATAATGTTCTTCCCTTTGTTGGTCACCATGGTTCCGATTTTGAGTTGTCGTGGAGGAAGCAAGGATTCGATTTCTTGCTTAAGGATATGGAGGAGTTCCTCCACTGCGTGACTTCCTTCGTCCAGGCAAACGAAATGCAGAACAGCGTGACACCGCCATGCCCTACACATGTGGTATGCTGGAGGGGCATTGTCCCTGAAATGGAGGCTGAGGACATGTTGGAGGATGAGGAGGCAGAGGCGGACATTGACTGTGAACCAAAGGCGTGGCAATGTGAATGCGGAAGCGGCGTAACCTGGCCAAGTTGCTGGTTTGGCTGTGCAGGAACCACATTCATCGAGTGGCCGTAAAGGACATGTACTGTCTCTGACCGTAGTTAAAGCTCCACACATCAGCGCTGCCATGCACTTTGGCAAACACCGACAGGCTCAAGGACTGGCCCACCTTCTGTTCTACATATTTGTGCAGGGCTGGTACTGCCTTTTTGGCAAAGAAATGATGGCTTGGGACTCTCCAGCTCGGCACAAGCCATAAGTTCTCTAAAAAGGTGCAGAGTCCACAACTTGGAAAGGGAGGGACTGCAGCATCAGCAACTTGGCCAGGAGCATGTTCAACTTCTGCGCCGTTGGATGAGTGCTTGCATTCTGTTGTCTCTTGGCAATCGCTTAGGTGATCGATTGCTGACAGAATGCTTCATGAGAAGTAGGAGGAGCAGGAGCATCAGGACCGGAAGATGATGGGAAGGACACACATTTCCCTTCGGCTGAGGTGGTGAAGCCTTGATTGGCTGAAACTGGATGCGTGCCAGTGGGTGATGCTGCGGCATGATAAACCACCACATTGGAGCACGGTTCTCCCAGGCCACTTTTTGGCGACGCTCCATATGTTGACGGAGGGCCATAGTGCCAACATTGACACCCTGGCCACGCTTCACCCTCTGCCCACAGATGATACATATGGCTACGTTCACCTCCTCCGGCGGCTTAAATATAAAAAACTGCCACACCACTGAGTAGTTAATTTTACCCCCAAAACTATGCACTGACTGCTGCCACAGCTGCCTCCTTGAGCTCCTGCACTGCTACTTCCCGTGCAGGTAGGCTCCCACGAAGCGGGTGGTCTACCCTGGGCGCGTTTGGCTACCGACCTCCCACTGCTGCCACTCTGCTGACTCCTGGCCACGTTAGCGACTTGCTGGCTCCTCAGCTGACGTCACGGGCAAGCTGCCACCCTCTTCTCCCGATGATGATGCAGCCCTTTCACTGATGTGCTCCTCAATCGTCTCTGGGTCAGGAGCCTGACCGCTCTCAACACCAGCTCCCACACCACTCTCCTCATCACTACCTGCCCGTCTAGAGGAGGAAGCGGCAGTTTTCTGTCATTGTATGTGAGGTGAGATGTTAAATAGCCTTTTGTTCAGGCAGGCTGCTATTGTGTCCAGGACTGGCAGAGGGTATGAGATATGTTATGCAATGTACTGCATTCCACAAGGAATGAGGTTTGTATAATATCTATGTTTAATCTGTGATGTATCAAAAGTCAGATTATGAAAAATCCCTTTCAGGCCCCTTTTACACGGGCGAGTTTTCCGCGCAGGTGCAATGCGTGAGGTGAACGCGTTGCACCCGCACTGAATCCAGACCCATTCATTTCTATGGGGCTGCGCACATGACGCATCACTTATGTGTGGTGTGAAAATCGCAGCATGCTCTATATTGTGAGTTTATCACGCAACTAAGGCCCCATAAAAGTGAATGGGGCTGCGTTAAAAGTGCGGATGCGGTGCGATTTTTTTCACGCACTGTTGCTAGGAAACGATCGCGATGGAGACCCGACCATTATTATTTTCCCTTATAACATGGTTATAAGGGAAAATATTAGCATTCTGAATACAGAATGCATAGTACAATAGCGCTGGAGGGGTTAAAAAACTAAAAAATAATTTAACTCGCCTTAATCCACTTGCTCGCGCAGCCCGGCTTCTCTTCTGTCTTCAGATCATGTGATGACCGGAGTGATGTCACCACAGGTCATTTTCCTGCACAGAGCAAAAAAGAAGACAGAAGAGATGCCGGCTGCGCGAGCAAGTGGATTAAGGTGAGTTAAATTATTATTATTATTATTTTTAACCCCTCCAGCGCTATTGTACTATGCATTCTGTATTAAGAATGCTATTATTTTCCCTTATAACCATGTTATGTCTACCCAGCACCTAACCCAAACAGAAGTTCAGGTTTGGGTACCAAACATGCCGATTTTTCTCATGTGAGTGCAAAATGCATTACAATGTTTTGCACTCGCGCGGAAAAATCATGCATTTTCTCGCAACGCACCCGCCTCTTATCCGGGCAAAAAACATGACGCACGTGTGAAAGAGGTCTTACGTTCTGTAAGGCTTATCAGGCTTTTCAACAGATAAGTGCAATGCTGGACGGCGAATATATTTTTATTTTGCCTCTAATGCACGTCAAAAAGGGATTTAGAGTATATAACTGCACAGCACAAGGGCAATTAGGCCCTAATTTTTCTCAACTTTTACACAACACAACAGGCTTTTCAACAGATAAATGCAATGCTGGAAACCAGCCCTCTCTCTGAGGTGCAACATACAACAAGGGAATATCTAGCAGACATGCTGGACTCAAGATAAACAGACCAGAACGTCACAACAATAGACATAAATACACCCCGGACAAAACCCACACCAAACACCAAAGGGTAGGATGGGAAGGAGACACTGGGAAGACCTTGATGACCACAAGGGTGGCCCTCACTGGACAGATGGTAAAGCCAGGAGCAGTGAACCACCAGCACACATCAAGCCTGGAGGAACACTGAGCTACAGGGATCCAGCAGAAGCTAAATAGCCCAAGGCGACCACACCCACACCAAGAATACACATTAACCCCAAGTTAGGCTTAGTTCACACGAACGTGTGTGATCTGTGGCCGTATTGCGGCCCGCAAATCGCGGGTCGCAATACACGGCCACAGTTCCGTGTGCATTCCGATTCACGGATGCGGACCCATTCACTTCAATGGGTCCGCAAATCCGGAATAGCGGAACGGCCGCACGGGACGGGACCCCTCGGAAGCACTACGGAGTGCTTCCGTGGGGTTACGTCCCGTACCTCCGTTCCGCAAAAAGATAGAACATGTCCTATCTTTTAGCGGAACGGGCGGATCGCGGACCCATTAAAGTGAATGGGTCCGCGATCCGATGCGGCTGACCTACGGCCGGCGATCGTGCATTGCGGCCCGCTGTTTGCGGGCCGCAGCACGAGCACGGGTCACACACGTTCGTGTGAACTCGGCCTTAACCAAACACAAGGAAGAAGGAACTGAAAAGGAATTGCACACACAAGCAAATGGCAACAGCATGCATGGCAAGAAAGTTACGGCGCACATAGCAAAACCCGTGACCCTGCCACAACATGCCAAAACAGCAACACGTTGCCACCGGCAACAGCAAGCGTGGCAACAGTGTCACGGCGTACACCATAGGCCGTGACAACGGCAAACTGGACTTTAGAGTATATCACTGCACCGCACAAAGGCAATTAGGCACAATTTTTTTTTCAACTTTTACAGAGCACAACAGGCTTTTCAACACATAAGTACCACGCTGGATGGCGAATATATTTTTATTTCGCCAATAATACATGTCAAATAGTGCTTTAGAGTAAACGACTGCACTGCTGAAAGGACCTAATTTTTTTTCTATTTTTATATTACACAAAATGCTTTTCAAAAGATAAGTGCAAGCTGGACGGCTAATATATTTTTATTTAGCCACTAATACACGGCAAACTGGGCTTTATAGTAGATCACTGCACTGCACAAGGGCAATTAGGCCCTAATGTTTTTCAACTTTTACACAACACAAAAGGCTTTTCTACAGACAAGTGCAATGCTAGACGGCGAATATATTTTTATTTAGCCACTAATCCATGGCAAACTGGGCTTTAGAGTATATCACTGCTCTGCACAAGGGCAATTAGGCCCTCATTTTTTTCAACTTTTACACAACACAACAGGTTTTTCAAAAGATAAATGCAATGCTGGACGGTGTATATAATTTTACTTCGCCACTAATACATGGCAAACTGGGCTTTAGTGTATATCACTGCACCGCTCAAGGGCAATTAGGCCCTAATGTTTTTCTATGTTTATACTGCACAAAATGCTTTTCAAAAGATAAGTGGAAGCTGGACGGGCGAATATATTTTTATTTAGCTACTAATACACGGCAAACACAGCTTTAGAGTATATCATTGCATCGCTGAACGTCAATTAGGCCCTAATTTTTTTTAAATTTTACAATACACAAAATGCTTTTCAACAGATAAATGCAATAATACACTGCAAACAGGGCTGTAAAATATCTCGCTGTACTGCTGAACTTCTCTTAGGCCCTTAATTTTTCAACTTTTACACAACACAAAAGGCTGTTCAACAGATAAGTGCAATGCTGGATGGTGAATATATTTTTATTTCGCAACTAATACACGGCAAACTGGGCTTTAGAGTAAATTACTGCATCATACAAGGGCAAAAAAGCTGATTGCAGAGGAGCTCAGCCTCAATCTCCTTGACTGCAGGGGATATGCCATTTTTTTTTAGCCCTGGGTAACTTTTAAAAATGAGTTGTTTGAAAAAAATATTCACTATAGAAATAAAATGAAGGCTTCATTATAATTTGAGCATACTCTTATTTACTAGTGTTCATGTAATAATAATAATTCACTTTTTTTCTCTTCAGGCAAAATTCAACAGTTGTTACCAGATAAATCAATTTCGGAAAGTACAGTATTAGTACTTGCAAATATCTTATATTTTGCTGCAAACTGGACAAAACCATTTAATCAAATGAAGACTTATAAGGCTCCCTTCACCAAGATGTCGGTATGTCATAATTTGCTGTGCACTTAAAAGGGTTGTCTCACCATAACAAATTATCAGTTTTTGTCATCCTTGTGCCATCCGTAATTCACGGAAGTTGCTCAGCTGAAAATTAATTTCCCAAAAATCTCCTATTAGTCTTCAGTGAAAAACAGACACAACACGGATGACATCCGTGTTGTGTCAGCTATTTTCATGGACCCATAGACTTCAATGGGCGTGATTTTTACTGGCCCACGGTGCTATGTACCCCAAAGTGGTGTCACTTTGGGGTACATAACACTTTTTTATTGCTTTTTATCTAGTTTTAGCTAGTGAATAATAAAAAAAAGCATTTTTGACATTTTTTTTTTTTTTTACGCCATTCAACGTAAGTATTAACCCCGTCCCGCAAAATCACTTACATATACATGGGGTAATGTGGTGCCTTACCGCATTCCCATGTGCATGTACGTGATGGGATCGGGCTGGTGCAGGGGTGTTTCTGTGAACTACAGAATCAGAGTAAATAAATATTGAGTTTTGTTTGGCTGTTAACCCTTGCTTTGTTAGTGGAAAAAATGGATTAAAATGGAAAATTTGCCAAAAAAGTGAAATTCTGAAACTTCATCTACATTTTCATTTAATTATTGCGAAACACCTACAGGGTTAACAAAGTTTGTAAGATCAGTTTTGAATACCTTGAGGGGTGTAGTTTCCAAAATGGGGTGATTTATGGGTGGTTTCTAATATGTAAGCCCCAGAAAGTGACTTCATAACTGAACTGGTCCTGAAAAATTAGGTTTTGGATTTTTTTATTTTTTTATTTAAGATTTGCTTCTAAACTTCTAAGCATTCTAACTTCCCCAAAAAAATAAAATAAAATATTTTGACAAAATTTTGCCACTATTACAGGGAAATGAGACCTGCACACCCGTCAATGGTGGGTGCTCATAGAGGCCAAGTGTCAGTCTAATCCAGGCATGTCCAAACTGCGGCCCTCCAGCTGTTGCAAAACTACAACTCCCAGCATGCCTGGATAGCTTACAGCTATTATGGCATGCTGGGAGTTGTAGTTTTGCAACAGCTGGAGGGCCGCAGTTTGGACATGCCTGGTCTAATCCAATGGAAAAATCTATGGCACACCAAAATCTTTTTTTAAGTGATGCTTTAATACGTAACGTGTAGATTTACATCATTTTTTCTTTACATCCATCCGGAAAATATATCAACTGGCTGAATAGTCCCTTATCAAGGGATCTAAAAAGAATATGAAACAATATCTATAGAAAATTTGGTTTACAAAATGATAATAAATGGTAATAAAGTTTCAATATAAACATATAAGATAAAAATGTGAGCTATAACCGATCATGAATAAGAGTATAGATATGTACACACACAGAGAGACAGCATATATGTTTTGATATTATTCAATTGCATGTGGTCCCAAGAGGATATAGATATTATGACTGGAGATATTATGTGCTCAGTAATCAGACATCATGAGGAAGTAAGGGGAACGGTGGTGTATTACATCTGTTAGAGGTCATACAGAGACAACATTCTATGTAATGAACGGCACTCACACAATAAAAGGGACCAGCCATGACCTCGTAGTATAAAAGAAGAAAATTGCACAAGCATAGTCATACATGATCACAAGGGAACAGTGGAGGATGATAATGTTATACTAAAGTCCAGTGGCTAGATAGTATGTGGTAGTTATACTCCTATGTTTTAATGGGCACCAGAAAACCACCATTAAATGTTGATTTGTGCTCCACTTCATAGTAATGTACTTCAGACCAATATACCCTCTAATAATTTCATCAATAATTTAGTTATTTTCCCCTTCCAATTATGTAAAAACACTCTAGGCATGTCCTCCTACACAACAGGCATCCGGATTCCATAATAGCACATCCCCTTCTAACCATACTTAGATTGCTAGGATTAGGTCCGACTTCTTGCTTTTTTCAGCCTCAGAAGAGGATATGCGCATGTGCACACCCCCAGGTCACGTGACGCCGTCCTCCCTGTGTGTCGCTTCCCGGGAGACAGTACAATCTATCACTATTAATAGGCGGCGCGCTTGCTATGGCATCCGCATCCAGAATACACCTTCCTCCACCATCAGGCCACAGGTAACATCTCCTCCCTATACTAGGAGGCTACTGCTCAATTTTCATTAAATAGAACATTGTTTTCTGGTGGCCATTAAAACGTAGTAGTATACCTATCACATAATGTCTAGCCACTGGACCTTTAGTATAACATTATCATCCTTCACTGTACCCTTGTAATCATATATGACTGTGCTTGCATAATTTTTCTTCCTTTATACTACAACGTCATGGCTGGTCGCTGGTGCCTTTTATTGTATGAGTACCGTTCATTACATAGAATGTTGTCTCTGGATGACCTCTAACAGATGCAATACACCAATACACCATGGCTCCCCTTACTTCCTCATGATGTCCGATTACTGAGCAGATACAGTTGTATTCAAAATAATAGCAGTCAGACATCACTAACCTGAAATATTTCTACATGGAAAATAATTTACTAGCAGGTGCAGTAGAGTAATATAAATCCAACAGACCCAAAAGCCATGACATGCATGCTGCTGATTCTGTGTAATTTAATCACTAATTGAAAGGGGCATGTTCAAAACAATAGCAGTGTAGAGTTCAATGAGTGAGGTCATTCATTCTTTGAAAAACAGGTGTCAATTATTTCCCTTATTTAAGGTAGGAAGACAGCAAATGTTGTACATGCTGGTTACAGTGCATTTCTCTTTGAAATTCTGAGGAAAATGGGTCATTCCAGACATTGTTCAGAAGAACAGCGTACCTTGATTAAAAAGTTGATTGCAGAGGGGAAAACATATAAAGAAGTGCAGAAAATGATAGTCTGCTCAGCTAAAATGATCGCAAATGATTTCAAATGGCAACCAAAACCTGAAAGACATGGAAGAAAGTGAAAAACTACTATTCAAATGGATAGAAAAATAGCCAAAATGGCAAGAACTCAGCCAACAATCAGCTCCAGGAAGATCAAAGAAGGTCTAAAGTTACCTGTGAGTACTGTTACGATTAGAAGACACCTATGTAAAGCCAAGCTATCTGCAAGAAGCCCCAGCAAAGTCCCGCTGTTGAAAAAAAGACATGTGCTGAAGAGGTTACAATTTGCCAAAGAGCACATTGACTGGCCTAAAGAGCCTTTTTGTGAACTGATGAAATTAAGATTGTCCTTTTTGGGTCTAGTGGCCAGAGACAGTTTGTCAGACGACCCGCAAACACTGAATTCAAGCCATAGTACACTGTGAAGATAGTGAAGCATGGTGGCGCAAGCATCATGATATGGGGATGTTTCCCATACTACGATGTTGGGCCTATTTATCGCATACCAGGGATCATGGATAAGTTTAAATACATCAGAATACTTGAAGAGTATGCTGCCTTAGGGTACTTTCACACTTGTGTTTTTCTTTTCCGGCATAGAGTTCCATCCTAGGGACTCTATACAGAAAAATAACTGATCAGGTATATCCCCATGCATTCTGAATGGAGAGTAATCAGTTCAGGATGCATCAGGATTAGTGTTGAGCGAACTTGTGTTTTAAGTTCAGCGTCTAAAGTTCGAGGTCAGTTTATCGAAGTATCCCGTTATGGATTCTAGATTCCATTATGGTCCGTGGTAGCGGAATCCATAACGGGATACTTCGATAACCCGAACTTTAGACGCCGAACTTAAAACACAAGTTCGCTCAACACTAATCAGGATGTCTTCAGTTCAGTCGTTTTGACTGATCAGGCAAAAGATAAAACCGTAGCATGCTACGGTTTTATCTCCGGGCAAAAAAACTAAAGACTTGCCTGAATGCCGGATCTGGCATTTTTACCCATAGGATTGTATTAGTGCCGGATCCGGCATTCAAAATACCGGAATGCCAGATCTGTCCTTCCAGTCTGCGCATGCGCAAACCAGTAAAAATGTGAAAAAAAAAACAAGACTGATCCATCTGTCTGCATGACAAGCGGAGAGACAGTTTCGTTCTTGCAATGCATTTGTGAGACGGATCCACATCCAGATGCGTCTCACAAATGCTTTCAGTCACATCCGACGACGGAACTGCCTGCCGGATCACACTGCCGCAAGTGTGAAAGTAAAACACACCAGTAAACGTGCAACATCTTGGTCCCAGACCAACAAGATTGACGTTATGGAGTGGCCAGCCCAATCCCTGGATCTTAGTCCCATTGAAAACTTGTGCGGTGACATCTAAAATGCAGTTTGAGGCAAAACCAAGAAATGGAGAAGAACTGTGGAATGTAGTCCAATCATCCTGGGCTGGAATACCTGTTCACAGACGCCAGAAGTTGGTTGACTCAATGCAACACAGATGTACAGCAGTTCTCAGAAACAGCGGTTATACAACTAAATATTAGTTAAGTGATTCAAAGGAAAGCAAAATCTTAGTGAATGTTTCAGTTTGTAAAGAATACAAACACTGCTATTTTTTTTTAACAGTCTTCACTTTTATTCAATTTTTTTTTAGAGGAACAACACAAATTTGATATATTTTTCTTCATGTTTGGATTTGGAATAAAATTTGTAATGTTCCCAATGCATTTGTGTGTATGGAAATAAAAGCTTTACTTCACTTTTTTAAACACACTGCTATTATTTTGAACACAACTGTAATATCTCCAGTCATAATATCTATATCCTCTCTTGGGACCACATGCAATTGTGCTTGAATAATAACAGAACATATATGCTGTCTCCCTGTGTGTGTACATATCTATACTCTTATTCATGATCGGTTATAGCTCACATTTTTTACTTATATGTTTACTTTGAATCTTTATTACCATTTATTATCATTTTGTAAGCCAAATTTTCTATAGATTTTATTTAGATCCCTTGATAAAGGTCGTCCTCCAATGGAAACTTTAGGACTATTCGGCCAGTTATATTGATATATTTTCCGGATGGATTTAAACACAAAATGATGTAAATCTACATGTTATGTATTAAAGCAGTGTTTCCCAACCAGTGTGCCTCCAGCTGTTGCAAAACTACAACTCCCAGCATGCCCGCACAGCCAAAAGCTGTCCAGGCATGCTGGGAGTTGTAGTTTTGCAACAGTTGGAGGCACGCTGGTTGGGAAACACTGTATTAAAGCATCACTTTAAAAAGATTTTGGTGTGCCATAGATTTCTCCATTAGTTTTACCACTGTCATGAAGTACAATATGTGACGAGAAAACAATCTCAGAATAGGCTGGATAAGTAAAAGCATTTTAAAGTTATTACCACATAAAGTGACACATGTCAGATTTGCTAAATTAAGCTCCTGAAGGTGAAAAATGGCTGTGTCCTGAAGGGGTTAAATTACATAATAATTTTTTAAACTCTCATCTACTTTGCAAGTAAACAAAAAAGGTTACTCCAGCGTCTAAAAAGTCCTCAATACTTTATTAATACAAAAACAGACATCGGGTGCATAGTTATAAAAAGAATATCCAAGAATCGCTTACACGTTTCGCCCAGTTGTGTGCTTACTCATAGCATAACATATATAGAACATAATGGTGATTTAAAAGATACAAAGTACCAATCAGAAACAAAACAAGAAATTAATATGAAGCCCCAGTATACTAAAAACAATATACCGAAATGCATATGGAAATATGATTAATAAAAATACATTACATCATTTCTTCAGTTCATACCCTTTGGGAATCTGGTATTTAGAGTGTGTATCTAACACCCTTCTCTCATATACAAAACTCACTGCCAGCTACAACCACTATTCGGTTTTTTAACCCCCTCAATGCCAAAATATGCAAAGTAATCCAAAGCTCGGCCATGCTGTGCTACAAAATGTCTGGAAACTCCTGAAGCCTCACTCTGATTTTATATAATGTAACCTATATGATCTGCTATGCGTCTTTTCACCTTTCTGGTGGTACATCCTGTATACAGCAGTTCACATTTCCTGCAGTATACTACATATACCACGAAGGTGCTATTGCACGGGCACCGTCCGCGTGGCCTGCGCAGACCCATTCAACTTGAATGGATCCGTGATCCGTCCACACCGCAAGAAAATAGAACAAGTTAAATTTTTTGTAGTGCGGAGACACAGAGAAACCCCACAGAAGCACTACGGAATTTTTATGTAGGGTTCGGTGCCTACGTTCGTCACCGCACCTTCCGGATTGAGGATCCATTCAAGTGAATAGGTCCACATCCGTGAAGCAGTGTACAAATGACTGGTTCCTGTATATTGCGGACCCATTGTTTGTGGGCCGCATTATGGGCACCGGCCAACAACTGTGGTGTCCATGAGCCCTTTATGTGAAATACCTTACTCAGAGAAGGGGATGTAAAATTGTACGTTTTTGTGGAAAACTTGCAGACATTGCAATGTAAACCCCATACAGGGAAAGAAATCCCCTTTTGGGATAACCATGCTCTATTAGAATATTGACCAAACTTTTACCTGTACTAGCTACACATCTTCAGCCACCTTCCAAAATAAGACATAGGGGGTCTTTTACTAATCTGAAATACATCTAAATGAGTCGTATTTCAGGTGCAGATGGCGGCACAGCGGTTCGTTGCGCTTCCATCTGCGACTATTCCCCACTCATGCTAGGTCTAAAATTGTGGAAGTGGCATGGGCAGGGAAGGGGGTGGGTGGGCAGGGCCGTCTCATTCATCATTTTCTACACCTGGTTTAGGCGTAGAAAATGGTCGAAATGTAAGACAGCTCGGAAGAGGTCTTACATTTAGAACTGGCGCTGGATGCGCCAAAGTTAAGGAGAGGACTGCGTCTCTTCATAGCTCTGGCAGATTGACCACCAGTGATGGGCCTTTATTAAGAACGGTGTGGCGAAATCAACCTCGCCACTGGGTGGTGGAGAAGCCTGGTTGCCAGCCTCTTGCCCCAGGATTATGGGCCCTCTCATCAGCTTATGCTAAACTTAAACCCATGGCGATTTGACTGTGTTTGTGGCATCTGAGTGCTGTTTGGATATATAGAGCGCTCAGATCCAAGCCATCTGGGGATATGTTAAATGTCTATGTTTACTGTAATGGTTGGGACATTGTATATTTGAGTAGTGATGTCTGTCCTATTGTCTCCACCTGTGTATTGGCGATTTCCCTTTGTCCTGCGAGATAATTGAATTACTCCTCGGTTGTCTCCAGGACAGAAGACATTGTGTATTCTCCTGCCTGTGATATTTACATCAACCCATTGTGTAAGGTAATTGTATCACAGGCAGAGTGGAGGATTTTGTGTGGGAGTGTTTTACTGTATTGTACGTGTTTATTGGTTGTTTTTACAAAACCCTGTGGGTGGTACTAATGTTATATAAGAACAATAAACACACAGCTCTGGCTGTCCACTGCTTGACCCTCAACACGGAGCCTCGTCTCGTTCTTGGGGGGATTCACGGTATGCTGTTAGAGACTGATTTCTAAGAGTGTAAGCCGCCTGGGTGCATTTTCCTATTTGTCTGCTAGCAGCTATTCGTGAGGTTCCGTTTGGGAGTTTGGAGCATTTCCTTGTATGGCATTAAAAACGGTGTCTAAGACACCGGTCTAAAAAAATGTGCCCCATAATTTTTCATCCTGATACAGTACTGGCAAATATTTGAAATAAATCTCACTAACCTCACTTCACTAACCTTATTACCATAAGCTGTAGAAAGTGTCAGTTCTTTTATTTTGGGCAGATCATTTATTCTGTATTGTTTTATTTATTCTGTATTGTGCTTATTAAAAAAATAATTCCACTTGGCTGGTACCACATTGTGGACATAGCCTAATAGGTATCAGCTAGCACTAATGGTATGGGAAAAATAATCAGGTTATTTTCTATGAATTCTTTCCAGAATGAACAAGTAATGGTAGATATGATGCATATGACAAGTTACTTCAATGTGAAATACATTACTGACCCTGGAATAAAGGTGTTGGAGCTTCCATATGGTGCATCACAAAACTTCACTATGGTCATCATTGTTCCCGATAATAATTCTGTGTTTAAACAGGTAAGTCATAGAAGAATCAAGAAAATATATCATTGTATTGATACCTAACAGAGATGTACCATTTTAGTCAACATTCTGTGTGACAATATATTTAAAGGGTTAAAAGGGTTTTCTGAGATTTTAATACTGAAGACTAGGGATAAGCGAACTTCTGTTTTCAAGTTCGGTGTACAAGGTTCGGGTTCATGTTATGTAAGAATTCTGTTATGAATTCTGCTACCATGGACCATAACTTATGGTCTGTGGTAGTAGAATCCATAATGGAATTCTTAGCTATCCCAAACCTCGTACCTCGAACTTGAAAACAGAAGTTCGCTCAACACTACTGATGACCTATCCTCTAGATGGGTTATCAGTATCTGATTGATAGGAGTCCCAGGTCCCAGAGGATACGTCATCAGTTCTAAAAATGTACTCATGAATAGTGTTGATCACGAATATTCGAATTTCGAATTTTTATCGCGAATATAGGTACTTCGAAAATTCGCGAATATTTCGAATATAGTTATATATTCGTAATTTCGAAAATTCGATATTTTTTTCCCCGATTTTTTTTTTCCGATTTTTTTTTTTTTTAATCAGTACACATGATCCCTTCCTGCTTCTAGCTTGTGGGCCAATAAGAAGGCTGCAATATACTTGACTTTAGGAGTAGTGATGAGCGGCAGGGGTCATATTCGAAAATGCACGATTTTTTTTTCTTGAAAAAATCGGCAAGGTAATGATTGTGTAATATGCGAATTTTCGTGATTCGAATTTTCGGATTCAAATTTTTATTGCGAATTTTTAAACTTAGACGAAGATTATAGCACTATATTAGCTAAATTGCTCTATATTCGTTTTTTTCGAATATTCGCTATATTGCTATATATTCTTGTTTTAGAATATTACAAATATACGAAGTTATAGCAATATAGCGAATATTCGAAAAAAAAACTAATATATAGCAATTTAGCTAATATAGTGCTCTAATCTTCTTTGTCTAATAGTTGTAATTTTTTTCTCATCTGAAGTTCAGATTGGAAAAAAATTACAACTATAAAAAAAAAGATTAAAGCACTATATTAGCTAAATTGCTCTATATTCGTTTTTTTCGAATATTCGCTATATTGCTATATATTACGAATATTCGAAAAAACTGTTATAGCAATATAGCGAATATTTTAAAAATCAAATATAGAGCAATTTAGCTAATATAGTGCTATAATCTTCTTTGTCTAATAGTTGTGTTGAAAAATTCGCAATAAAAATTCGAATCCGAAAATTCGATTACGAAAATTTGCATATTACACAATCATTACCTTGCCGATTTTTTTCAAGAAAAAAATCGCGAATTTTCGAATATTCAACGAATATTCTAAAAAATATTAGCGAAATATCACGAATTCGAATATGACCCCTGCCGCTCATCACTACTCATGAACCTGGATCTCAAAATTTCATTAACACAGAGAAAAGTAATCTTTACTGAAATGTCAAAGAAGTGTACAGGATTAGAAAAATATGCTTCTACTAATGGTCACTCACAGATGATCAAATCATTTGATGATAATATCCAGGGTAAGGCTATAGGTAGGTTCACATTCATTTTTGGGGAGGACGTTTTATGGCAGATTTTCCTGTGGGTTTTTCAGCCAAAGCCAGATGTAGATCCAGCAGGAAAGACAAGTATAAGCCCTTCCATAGTATTTTGAATCCACTCCTAGGTTTGGCTGACAAAACTGCAGGAAAATCTGCCTCATAACTTCCTCCAAAAATCTGTGTGTACCTACCCTTACATCCCAAAACTCTTCTCAATGTGCTCTCAGCATAAACATGTTTTGCATTACATCTCCAATTTGAAGTTTCCTGAGAAAGGATTGAGTCATTCATGATTTCATCACTTTTTAAATGCAGGTAGAACAAGAGATTTCACTGAAAAAGTTAAACAAATGGATGAGCAACTCAGAAATGAAGATGATGAATGTCTTGGTACATCTACCAAAGATCAAAATAGAGAAAAGCTTCTCCATGAAAAACATTCTTTCATCATTGGGAATGTTGGATGCCTTCAGTCAGACCAAGGCAAATTTCTCAGGCATGACAGAGCAGCGTGATATATTTATGTCTGAGGTTTATCATAAGACTTTTCTAGAGATTAATGAAAAAGGAACTGAGGCTGCAAGTTCTACAGCATCTGTCATGTCTGTTCGCAGCTTTCCAGGTGAAGAGGTGAAGGGAGATCGTCCCTTTTACTATTTCATAAAACACAAATCCAAATGTATAGTGCTATGTGGAATAGTGTATGAACCTTAACAAAGGAAGTATGGCCATGATGTTATCACTTGTAAAACCTGGCCAGCATACATGTAATGTATTCTGTATATAATGTATTCATATATATTTTCTACTTAATTATTGGAATAAAATACTGCCATTACATTGTATTATTCATCTCAGTTTTAATATAAAGAAGCCAAGATTTACACGTGTGCACCTGTGTGGAGCCTATTACAGCATATTAGTCAAACTCATAAGAGTACACAGTATTTTTAATGGGCCCTATTAGGCTACTTTCACACTTGCATTTGTTATTCCGGTATTGAGATCTGACAGAGGATCTCAATGCCAGTGATGAGCGGCAGGGGCAATATTCGAATTCACGATATTTCACAAATATTTGGGCGAATATTCGTCATACATTCACGAATTCGAGAATTCGTAATCTCCAGTCATTATTTTCTTGATTGAGAAAATCAGCAATCGGAAAATTCGCAATAAAATTTGCGATACGAAAATTTGCGATCAACACTACTATAGGCAACTTTCCTATTGGTTGCTAGGGATGTTGCTAAGTGACGATTTTGGCAATAAATTTGTGATAAATTCGCGATTTGATTTTTCGTGAATACGACTATATAGCACTATATTCAAAATATTTTGGGAATTTTCGAAGTGGCGATATTCACGATTAAAATTTGCAATTTGAATATTCACGCTCAACACTACTCAATACCGGAATTAAAAGGATCAGGAAGTATCAGTTTCGTTAGGATGCAGTTGTGTGAAATCAAAACATAAAAAATCGGATCCGTCACCATGAAAGTCAATGGGTGACGGATCAGTTTTTTTATTCTCCTAAAAAACAGATCAGTCACTAGAGATGGCCTTGTGGTTCACCCGGTGGTCGTTTCGCAGAGAACTTTGCTCGTTCGCGATTCGCTGAACATGCGAACATATTGCGATGTTCACATGCGCCATATTCTTTTGCATTGCGGCAAACTTTGTCAAGCTGCTGAATCTAGACCTGACCAACTGCAGCAACCCCAGATCATAGCACTGCCCCCAAAGGCTTGTACAGTAGGCACTAGGCATGATGGGTGGATCACTTCATCTGCCTCTCTTCTTACCATGATGCGCCCATCACTCTGGAACAGGGTAAATCTTGACTCATCAGACCACATGATCTTCCTCCATTGCTCCAGAGTCCAATCTTTATGCCCCCTAGCAAATTGAAGCCTTATTTTCTGGTTTGGCTCACTGATTAGTGGTTTTCTTATGGCTACACAGCTGTTCAGTCCCAATCCCTTGAGTTCCCTTCGCATTGTGCGTGTGGAAATGCTCTTACTTTCACTATTAAACATAGCCCTGAGTTCTACTGTTTTTCTTCAATTTGATTTCACCAAAAGTTTAAGTGATCGCCGATCATAATCATTCAGGATTTGTTTCCCGCCACATTTCTTCCTCGAATACGATGGGTCCCCACTATCCTGTCAGTTTTTAATAATGTGATGGACAGTTCTTAACCCAATTTTAGTTGTTTCTGCAATCTCCTTAGATGTTTTCTCTGCTTGATGCATGCCAATGATTTGACCCTTCTCAAACAGACAACATTTTTTTTCCACGACCACGAGATGTGTCTTTCGTTTGTTTAAGAAATGAGAAGCAACTTATTACACCAGTTGGGGTTAAATAACTTGTTGCCAGCTGAAAGATAATCGCCCATGCAGTAATTATCCAATAGGAGGCTCATAACTATTTGCGTAGTTAAATCCAGGTGGCAACTTTTTTTTTTTTTGGACAGGTAGTGTACCTGCTTCCACAAAATACTGATTGAGGGGTGTGATATACCTGCTTCCACCAAATATTGATTAAGAGGTTCTATATACCTGCTTCCACAAAATACAGATTGAGGGGTGTGATATACCTGCTTTTACAAAATACTGATTAAGTTTTTTTTTATATACCTGCTTCCACCAAATATTGATTAAGGGTTTTTTATATACCTGCTTCCACAAAATACTGATTAAGGGGTGCCATATAACTGTTTGCACCTTACATCGAACTTCCTCTTAGGGACATGCAGGAGGCATCCGGCTATCCGAGCTGGGGTACTGATTCTGATAAGCAAAAATAATACATCAATACCTTTCTTGAAAAAGAAGGTGCACAATTTGACCCCGCAAATATTGCTGTGAACCCCACGAAAAGACAGATCTCTAAACTTTTCTTAAATTCATTATGGGGAAAGTTTGCGCAGAGATGTAACTTACCCTG
Source organism: Bufo gargarizans (assembly GCF_014858855.1). Lineage (NCBI taxonomy): Eukaryota > Metazoa > Chordata > Amphibia > Anura > Bufonidae > Bufo > Bufo gargarizans. The sequence continues at coordinate 308,906,895 of NC_058084.1, forward strand.
TACCAGCATTGTGAATAACCCTGATGAGCTCTTTTGCTATGTCTTTCTCCGATCCTACAAGGTTTGAGCAAAATTTTATCGATGATGAAACCGCATCGATCAATTGGAAATAAGAAAAAGGACACCACACAATCAACAAAAACACCAAAAATGTTATAGCATGTTTTACAACAGCCTACGCCAGACTAGAACTCTACTCTCTTCTGGACAGACTGCAGAAAAAAGGTGTCTTTATCACGACACGGATTCTGTCATTTTTGTTCATCGTGAAGATGACTGGCTCCCCCCTTTAGGCGATTATTTGGGTGAAATAACCAGCGATATACCAGATAACACATACATCGTAGAATTTGTATCTACGGATCCAAAATCCTACGGGTACAAACTGAATACCGGTAAGATGGTTTTAAAGGCGATCACACTAAATGTTGCTAATGCTAGGGATATTAATTTTGACAGCCTAAAGGATTTAGTTCTGGATTAAATCCTAAACCGTGATCATAAATGCCAGAAATTTGCTCTGTGGAGCAACCAGGTTTTGTTAGAAATAAGAAGTTGTGGCAGATTGAAACAAGACCATTGCACAAAACGCATAGGTGTGTATACACTTTTTCGGTTCTAATACCGTTATGACACAGTTACACCATTCTTTTTCAGCTGAATTAGTTGCTCTTTTTAATAAGCTCCTGGATCCTGTTTTTGAAAGGACGCCATCACGTGATTTTACAACAAGGTTGTTCGGATTTTAATGCCATGGACACCCGCCTACAACACCCTTTTCCATGCATTCTAGCAGGTCTGTCCAACTCTGGAATGAGTTATTTTGTAAGAAAACTGTTAGAAAATACTGACACGCAATTATCACACAAACCCGATAATATTGTTTGGTTTTATGCTTGTTGGCAAAAACTTAATGACAAACTTTCTCTATGCTTTCCACACATCAGTTTTATTGAAGGCCTGCCGCATACGTCTGTAGATGATGAGCTATTCCCACCCAACAAAGTAAATTTGACTATTGTTGATGATCCTATGGATTCCATTAGTGAAAACAGCGAGCTTGGAAAGGCTTTCACCAAGCACATGCATCATAGAAATCTAAGTATATTGTATCTGGTGCAGAACATATTTTGTCAGGGTAAAAAGAGTAGAACGATAAATTTAAACACCAAGTACATGGTTCTCTTTAATAGTCCGCATAATAAATTGCAAATTCTAACATTAGCGAGACAAATGTATCCTGGGAAAACACATTTCTTCTTGGAGGCTTTTGAGGAAACTACCCGGGAGCCTTATGGCCACCTGCTAGTAGATTTAAGGGCTACTACACCTTAGCAACTTCGTTTAAGGTCGGGGTTCTTACCACCAGCATTGCCGGCTGTGTATATTCAGAAAATAAAATTGTTTTAAGAAGTGAGATTTTGAAGGTTACGGGCATTCTAGGATGCTTACACAGCAGCGACAAGATGTCGGAGAGATTATGCCGTAATTAGACTCTCTTAAAAACGCTTGTAAAAGCGACAACCTCTGTCAGAAAATCTATTTTGTGCCATGCGAGCTTTGATTCAATAGCAGCCATAGGTGAGATCACCTTAAAAATCCTAAAAGGACGAATTCCGCTAAAGAAACATCAGAAAAAGATACTAAAGAAGTGGCGTAAAGCTATAAGGAGGCTGTGTGATAAAACTATCCCCATAAAGAAAAAGAAGCGCTTAGTGAATCAAACAGGTGGTTTCATAGGACCGAGTTTGCCTTTTAACAAATAATGGATCATGCGGAGAAAATGTACTTGATTCCAAAACATGAGCTCAAGTGAATAAGTCCGGTCTTTACACCACTGGCGGGAGTAAGGCAGAGCATGATACAACGCATGGATGATGAAATTAACAGTATTATACACAGCTCTGACTTGCCGGATGATGAGACAATTAAAAGATACCACCGATATAATGCAAAGATACTTGGTTCTTGCCAAACAGGAGACTAAAGAGCTAGCAACTTTAAATCTTGTTAACCAATCTGATCCTGGTCATCAACAACTGCCAAATACAACCGCTGATAAATATGATTCCGTCCTTGAAATTATAACACATGTCAATCCCTGTTTTAAGAAAAATTATGAACTTTTGTTAAGCAGGATGAAGCAGAACGCCAGTGTTACAACGTGGAATGATAAAGGTGCATTTTTTTTATAAGGGTGATGTTATTTCTGGTTCTAACATGATGGATTTTGTGCGCAATGCGACGCAAAGCCACAGACTGCCAAAAAACAAAAACCCACCAGGCTGGGTTGCATTTATGCATGCCATGGCGGACATAAATATGTTGTCTACTATTGTGGGTAATTCTTCTACTAGAGAGATTCTGGACAGTTTAAAAACGGACCTGAATGAGTAGTCTGTAAGTGTCGCACCTAATCGCATTCTCCTGACCAACCCCTCCACACCTACGGGTATAGGACAGGGGAGTCTGTTACCTAAAAGAAGGACATCGCCAATGTTACAATCTTCTTGGTTAAGCTTGTAAATACTGATTATGTGTGTATTATTAATGTATTGTATAATGTAACCCTGCTAAACATATTTTTGTAACATTGCCACTTTTCTGTACGTTGTTTATCTGCTCAATAAACTTTTTAAAACTGAGAGTTTTTGTTTGTGCTCAATTTTTATACTTACAATAAGGGGTTCACTGGGCGGGTCTCTAGACATGTCCAAGCACTAGTGATAAGCAAGCACGCTCGGCCCAATACCGGTTCAGCCATGTTGGCTGCTGGCATTACAGTGATTGGCTGGCCGAAATGTGTCATCGGGTGCTATATAGCACCCAATGACACATGCTCGGATCAGTCATAGTCAGGGAGAGCAGAGCGTAGGAAGGGAAAGGCAGTGTAGGGAGCGAAACTCACAGTTATTATTCTAAGAAATATATATACAATATATACAGTCCATCAATTGTAATGGTTTATTGCTGCGTGTCTCGGGCGCATTATGGGTTCAATTCACACAAAGTAAAATGCAGTATATATGTATGAGGCCGTGCGTTTTTCTTCAACACAAATTATCACAGGTATTATCACTTTCACTTTCCCACAGTGGTTAGTGGCGATAATGCTATTATCAGCATAACCATCCCACTGATGTGTCTACTCAAACGATCACTGCTCACAATTAAAGACGATGCTCTGAATGTGGCAGATGAGGAAATGGGGGAGGACATTACACAGGGTGATAGCCAGACCACCCACAGTTCATCTTCTCAGCGCGAATTGGACCATGAAGAGGAGGAGGAGGAAGAGCTGTAGACAGTTGCCTCTGCTACAGAGGATAGTACCGATGGAACTTTAATTCCATCTGTTTAGCGTGGATGGGCAAAAGAGGAGGAGGAGATGGAGAGTCATCCTGATGTCGACATCGACGTCTTGCTTGTTGGTACTCTGGCACACATGGCTGACTTCATGTTAGGCTGCCTTTCCCGAGACCCTCAAGTTATACGCATTTTAGATAGGCTGGATTACTGGGTCTTCATCCTTCTCGACCCCTGCTACAAAGAGAACTTCTCATCTCTGATTCCTGTGGTGGAGAGGACAAGTAAAATTTTGCAATACCAGAAGGTACTTGTTGAGAGCTTGCTCCAATATTTTCCATCTGACAATGCGGCCGGCAGAGTATGTACTTCCTTAGGCAACCGAGGAAGGGAGACAAGGGGAACACACAGCAGTTCCAACAAAGGCAGGGAAACCCTCTCCAAGGCATGGGACCCTTTCATGTCACCCCGCCATCATCCTGAAGCGCGGCCTAGTGGTACAAGGAGGGAAACGTTTTGAAAGATGGTGAAGGAATACATAGCACACCGTGTCAGTGTCCTAAATGATCCCTCAGTGCCTTACAACTACTGGGTGTCCAAGATGGACACGTGGCACAAACTTGCGCGCTACGCCTTGGAGGTGCTGGCCTACCCTGCCACCAGCGTTTTGTCTGAGCGTGTATTTAGTGCTGCTGGTGGCATTATAACAGATAAGCATATCCGCTTGTCCACTGGCAATGCTGACAGGTTGACTCATATATAAATAAATAAGGCCTAGATTGCCCCTGAATTCTCAACTCCACCAGAGGAGAGCTGAGCTAATGATGAACATAAAGGCAATTTTAATCTATCATTTATAATGTACTCAATCTTCGGTAGTGTATTACCATGCACCATTGCCCCCACAAAAAAAAGAGTATGTGGTTGAATCTTGTTTTCTACTCCTCCTCATGTTTTGGATGGTCAGATCAGCAAGCCCTTGCTTCAAATGTTTTTGAGGGTCACCAGCATGCCACCAATCATAATTTTTCAAGGGTGTGTATAATGCCCTCCTTTATGTGTAATAAAGGGTGTATTGGAGTAATGGTTCCTTGTAATTGTTGGCAGCCCTTTCACTTAGTGCATAGGCTTTATGAGTGTAGGAGTCCCAACACCTGAACTATTGTACCACAATGTGAATGAGGCCCTTCTTTATGTGATATACAGGCTGTTTCGGAGTGCTTCTTGCTTGTAATTTTTTGCAGCACTTGCACTTTATATACAATTGAATATACAGGAAAGAATGTTTCCTAACAATTTTTCCTGTAAAATTGATTTTTTGGGGGGTTTTGTGCGTATTTTTGTCAGTCTGTAAAAGTGGCGTACAACTCGGACAACAAGGTTCCCAGCAGCGACCTGGAAGTCCAAGATGCATCCAGACATCATCCCCATGCTGTTCCCGATCCATTTTGGTGGTGTTTCTGTCACTTTCTGACTTTTTCCAATGGACCAGGCACCCTCCCCTCTCCTCCCCTCTTCAGAGCAGGTGGTGCCTGGTTGTCTCCGATTGACTTCCATTATACTCGGGTGCTCGGCCGAGCACACGAATATATAGCAATGTGTTCGGGTCGAACATCCGAATACTTTGATGCTCGATCATCACTAATGGCCATCCTAGGGTGCCTGCCATTGAACTTCCTCCATAGCTTGAAAAGGATCTCCCTCACAATCCTCTGCTTCTCAGCCTGGACCCGGGTTCCGTCATAGCCCCACTCCAACATGCACTGCAGGATAAAGATGCAAGCATGTAATCCCATTTTTTTAACCACTTCAACCCCGCAAGCTAAAACCCCCTTAATGACCAGGCCACTTTTTACACTTCTGCACTACACTACTTTCACCGTTTATTGCTCGGTCATGCAACTTACCACCCAAATTAATTTTACCTCCTTTTCTTCTCACTAAAAAAGCTTTCATTTGGTGGTATTTCATTGCTGCTGACATTTTTACTTTTTTTTGTTATTAATCGAAATTTAAAGATTTTTTTGCAAAAAAATGACTTTTCACTTTAAGTTGTAAAGTTTTGCAAAAAAAACGACATCCATATATAAATTTTTCGCTGAATTTATTGTTCTACATGTCTTTGATAAAAAAAAATGTTTGGGTAAAAAAAAAAATGGTTTGGGTAAAAGTTATAGCGTTTACAAACTATGGTACAGAAAATGTGAATTTCCGCTTTTTGAAACAGCTCTGACTTTCTGAGCACCTGTCATGTTTCCTGAGGTTCTACAATGCCCAGACAGTAGAAAAACCCCACAAATGATCCCATTTCGGAAAGTAGACACCCTAAGGTATTCGCTGATGGGCATAGTGAGTTCATAGAACTTTTTATTTTTTGTCACAAGTTAGCGGAAAATGATGATTTATTTTTTATTTTTTTCTTACAAAGTCTCATATTCCACTAACTTGTGACAAAAAATAAAAAATTCTAGTAACTTGACATGCCCCTCACAGAATACCCTGAGGTGTCTTCTTTCCAAAATGGGGTCACTTGTGGGGTAGTTATACTACCCTGGCATTTTAGGGGCCCATATGCGTGAGAAGTAGTTTGCAATCAAAATCTGTAAAAAATGACCGGTGAAATCCGAAAGGTGCTCTTTGGAATGTGTGCCCCTTTGCCCACCTAGGCTGCAAAAAAGTGTCACACATCTGGTATCGCCGTACTCAGGAGAAGTTGGGGAATGTGTTTTGGGGTGTCATTTTACATATACCCATGCTGGGTGAGATAAATATCTTGGTCAAATGCCAACTTTGTATAAAAAAATGGGAAAAGTTGTCTTTTGCCAAGATATTTCTCTCACCCAGCATGGGTATATGTAAAATGACACCCCAAAACACATTCCCCAACTTCTCCTGAGTACGGCGATACCAGATGTGTGACACTTTTTTGCAGCCTAGGTGGGCAAAGGGGCACACATTCCAAAGAGCACCTTTAGGATTTCACCAGCCATTTTTTTTTACAGATTTTGATTTCAAACTACTTCTCACGCATATGGGCCCCTAAATTGCCAGGGCAGTATAACTACCCCACAAGTGACCCCATTTTGGAAAGAAGACACCCCAAGGTATTCCGTGAGGGGCATGGCGAGTTCCTAGAATTGTTTATTTATTGTCACAAGTTAGTGGAATATGAGACTTTGTAAGAAAAAAAAATCAAAAAAAAATCATCATTTTCCGCTAACTTGTGACAAAAAATAAAAAATTCTAGGAACTCGCCATGCCCCTCACGGAATACCTTGGGGTGTCTTCTTTCCAAAATGGGGTCACTTGTGGGGTAGTTATACTGCCCTGGCAATTTAGAGGCCCATATGCGTGAGAAGTAGTTTGAAATCAAAATCTGTAAAAAAAATGGCTGGTGAAATCCTAAAGGTGCTCTTTGGAATGTGTGCCCCTTTGCCCACCTAGGCTGCAAAAAAGTGTCACACATCTGGTATCGCCATACTCAGGAGAAGTTGGGGAATGTGTTTTGCGGTGTCATTTTACATATACCCATGCTGGGTGAGAGAAATATCTTGGCAAAAGACAACTTTTCCCATTTTTTTTATACAAAGTTGGCATTTGACCAAGATATTTATCTCACCCAGCATGGGTATATGTAAAATGACACCCCAAAACACATTCCCCAACTTCTCCTGAGTACGGCGATACCAGATGTGTGACACTTTTTGCAGCCTAGATGCGCGAAGGGACCCACATTCCTTTTAGGAGGGCATTTTTTAGACATTTGGATCCCAGACTTCTTCTCACGCTTTCGGGCCCCTAAAATGCCAGGGCAGTATAAATACACCACATGTGACTCCATTTTGGAAAGAAGACACCCCCTGTAAGGCTCCATTCAGACGTCCGTATGTGTTTTGCGGATCCGATCCATGTATCCGTGGATCCGTAAAAATCATACGGACGTCTGAATGGAGCCTTACAGGGGGGTGATCAATGACAGGGGGGTGATCAATGACAGGGGGTGATCAGGAAGTCTATATGGGTGATCACCCCCTTGTCATTGATCACCCCCCTGTAAGGCTCCATTCAGACGTCCGTATGTGTTTTGCGGATCCGATCCATGTATCCGTGGATCCGTAAAAATCATACGGACGTCTGAATGGAGCCTTACAGGGGGGTGATCAATGACAGGGGGGTGATCAATGACAGGGGGTGATCAGGAAGTCTATATGGGTGATCACCCCCTTGTCATTGATCACCCCCCTGTAAGGCTCCATTCAGACGTCCGTATGTGTTTTGCGGATCCGATCCATGTATCCGTAAAAATCATACGGACGTCTGAATGGAGCCTTACAGGGGGGTGATCAATGACAGGGGGGTGATCAATGACAGGGGGTGATCAGGAAGTCTATATGGGTGATCACCCCCTTGTCATTGATCACCCCCCTGTAAGGCTCCATTCAGACGTCCGTATGTGTTTTGCGGATCCGATCCATGTATCCATGGATCCGTAAAAATCATACGGACGTCTGAATGGAGCCTTACAGGGGGGTGATCAATGACAGGGGGGTGATCAGGGAGTCTATATGAAGTGATCAGGGGTTCATAAGGGGTTAATAAGTGACAGGGGGGTGTAGTGTAGTGTAGGTGGTGTTTGATGCTACTTTACACAGCTACCTGTGTCCTCTGGTGATCGATCCAAACAAAAGGGACCACCAGAGGACCAGGTAGCAGGTATATTAGACGCTGTTATCAAAACAGCGTCTAATATACCTGTTAGGGGTTAAAAAAAATCGCATCTCCAGCCTGCCAGCGAATGATCGCCGCTGGCAGACTGGAGATCCACTCGCTTACCTTCCGATCCTGTGAACACGCGCGCCTATGTCGCGCGTTCCCAGGAAATCTCGGCTATCGCGAGATGACGCGTATATGCGTCGTTGAGCGCACAGCTGCCGCCTCCGGACCGCAGATCTGCGTTAGGCGGTCCGGAGGCGGTTAAATACAAGTATTGAAAATATTGTCCTCAACAAAACATAAAAAAGTATTTAAGTCTTTGAAGGGGAAATTTCAGATTTAATGTTACCGTTATAAGATCGGATTGTATTGTGATTATATGTGTGTGGGGTCTGAGAAATCGGATATTGGCCAGCTGAGCAGTGATGTACCTGTCTAGTGTAGTGATGGTGCGGTATGGGGTGTAAAACTGATTTGCCTCCTCGTGGTGCACCCTAGGTAACTCTAAATGAACCAGCAAATACTGGCAGTAAGACAAAGAAAGCTTCTCCTGAGTCCTGACCAACAGGACACAAACTCTAATCTTTAGACTGTGTGTGTGTGTGTGTGTGTGGAGTATATAGTGTGCGGCAGGAAAATGGATGTGCAATATGCATGTGAGAGATATTTTTATGCTGTCCATACATACATGCTACAGACATAGTGCTGTGATGTCACAACAGTACTTAGTGCACCAATCAGTAATATCTAATTAGACCTGATAAAATGTGAAATTGTATGTATTGCGAAAAAGAATTTGCATCATAAGTGGCGATTTTAACAATCGTGAATATTTTATAACACTTATAACTTACCATATTTTTAGCTTTATAAGATGCACCTGATTATAAGACGCACCTAGGTTTTTGAGGAGGAAAATAAGAAAAAATAAATTTGAACCAAAAGGTGTTCTTTTGGTGGATTTTGAACTAATGGTCTGTGGATGACGCACTGTTATGGGGGCTCTGTGGATGACGCACTGTTATGGGGGCTCTGTGGATGACGCACTGTTATGGGGGCTCTGTGGATGACGCACTGTTATGGGGGCTCTGTGGATGACGCACTGTTATGGGGGATCTGTGGATGACGCACTGTTATGGGGGCTCTGTGGATGACGCACTGTTATGGGGGATCTGTGGATGACGCACTGTTATGGGGGATCTGTGGATGACGCACTGTTATGGGGGATCTGTGGATGACACACTGTTATGGGGGGGAAATCTGTGGATGATGCACTGTTATGGGTGGATCTATGGTTATGGTAGATGTGTGCTGTGACACATAGGGCCATGAGGGGGGCCGACATAAGATGCTATATGTGTGGATGACACACATATAGCATCTTATGCTGGTCCCCCTCATGGCCCTATGTTTCACATCATTACAGTACTTTATTCCTTGTATGTAAAGTCTTTCTTTAATCCTGAATCAATCGCTCTCCTTTTGATAAACTATCCTAATCGCCTGCATCAGTACTCACTATGAATGCAGCGTGTGGTCCGGCCGGTGTGTGACTGACATCACTCAGTCAGTCACGCTCCTCCCACTTCATTAATGAAGCAGGATGAAGTCTTTCGCCGGCAGGACCGCATGCTGCATTCATAGTGAGTACTAATGCAGGCGATTAGGCTAGTTTATCAATAGGAGAGCAATTGATTCAGGATTAAAGAAAGACTGTACATACTTTACATACAAATTACTTACAGTGATCAGGAGTTCTTCCTCACTGTCGCGAAAATTGCTGCCAACCATGTTTTCCAATCTCCTCAAACTTCGGGGAGTTTGAAATATTGGACACGCCCCTTTTTCGCATGCGCAGTAAGCTAATTTTAGATTAGGATTTTCGCATTGAAAAAAATAATGAGCGAAGATAGCAAATTTGTGAATATATGACGAATATTCGCCCAAATATTCGTAAAATATAGCAAATTCGAATATAGCCCCTGCCGCTCATCACTACCCAGAACCATCTCTTGTTTCATTCAGTCATGATTCTCTATTAGCGACAACCAGTAAGGATTTAATCTGAATGGGGGTACTACCCCTTCCCTATAATCAGTCATACAAAGCTCAAGGGATACTGGCACATAGTCATTCATAAATGTATGTCAATTTTTTATTGATTAATGCCAAGTCAATTCCGGACATACAGCTCCCGGATTTGGATACACAAGAGTAAGCTCTCCTCTCCCGTCCATTAAAACCCCAGACATCCACAAACCCGACTCCTGACAGAATCGTGCCAATGGGGATCTCTGATTAGATACAGCAATATGATAATCTCCACCTATAGAAGTCCGGTCTATCTTGGGATTATTAACACAATTAAAATCCCCACTTACTAAAGTGAGACAGTCTGGATGTTGCAGCATAAAAGTTAGTAAACAATTAACTCCTTAAGGACACGGCCATATTTCCACTTAAGGACCAGGCCATTTTTTGCAAATCTGACCAGTGTCACTTTAAGTGGTGATAACTTTAAAACGCTTTGACTTATCCAGGCCATTCTGAGATAAAAAAATACAAAATGTTGCCAATTTCCAAGTTTCAATTTCTCTACTTCTATAATACATAGTAATACTTACAAAAATCGTTATTATTTTACATTCCCCATATGTCTACTTCATGTTTGGATCATTTTGGGAATGACATTTTATTTTTTGGGGATGTTACAAGGCTTAGAAGTTTAGAAGCAAATCTTGAAATTTTTCAGAAATTTTCAAAAACCCAAGGACCAGTTCAGATCTGAAGTCACTTTGTGAGGCTTACATAATAGAAACCACCCAAAAATGACCCCATTCTATAAATTACACCCCTCAAGGTATTCAAAACAGATTTTAAAAACTTTGTAAACCCTTTAGGTGTTCCACAAGAATAAATAAAAAAAAGAGATACAATTTCAAAATTCAACTTTTTTGGCAGATTTTCCATTTTAATAATTTTTTTCCAGTTACAAAGCAAGGGTTAACAGCCAAACCAAACTTAATATTTATGGCTCTGATTCTGTAGTTTACAGAAACACCCCATATGTGGTCGTAAACCGCTGTATGGGCACACGGCAGGGCGCAGAAGCAAAGGAATGCCATACGGTTTTTGGAAGGCAGATTTTGCTGGACTGTTTTTTTTTTACCTCATGTCACATTTGAAGCCCCCCTGAAGCATCCCTAGAGTAGAAACTCCAAAAAAGTGACCCCATTATAAAAGCTACACCCCTCAAGGTATTTAAAACAGATTTTACAAACTTTGTTAACCCTTTAGGTGTTCCACAAGAATAAATGGAAAATAGAGATGTAATTTCAAAATGTGATTTTTTGGGCAGATTTTCCATTTTAATAATTTTTTTCCAGTTACAAAGCAAGGGTTAACATCCAAACCAAACTCAATATTTATGGCTTTGATTCTGTAGTTTACAGAAACACCCCATATGTGGTTGTAAACTGCTGTACGGGCACACGGCAGAGCGCAGAAGGAAAGGAATGCCATACGTTTTTTGGAAGGCAGATTTTGCTGGACTGGTTTTTTGACGCCATGTCCTACTTGAAGCCCCCCTGATGCACCCCTAGAGTAGAAACTCCAAAAAAGTGACCCCATTCTAGAAACTAAACCCCTCAAGGTATTTAAAACTGATTTTACAAACTTTTTTTAACTCTTTAGGTGTTCCACAAGAATTAATGGAAATAGAGATACAATTTCAAAATTTCACTTTTTTAGCAGATTTTCCATTTTAATATTTTTTTCCAGTTACAAAGCAAGGGTTAACAGCCAAACAAAACTCTATATTTATGGCTCTGATTCTGTAGTTTACAGAAACACCCAATATGTGGTCGTAAACCACTGTACGGGCAGATTTTGCTGGACTGTTTTTTTGACACCATGTCCCATTTGATGTCCCCCTGATGCACCCCTAGAGTAGAAACTCCAAAAAAGTGGCCCCATTTTAGAAACTACGGGATAGGGTGGCAGTTTTGTTGGTACTATTTTAGGGTACATATGATTTTTAGTTGCTCTATATTACACAGGTAACAAAAAATAGCTGTTTTGGCAGTTTTTATTTTTTGTTATTTACAACATTCATCTGACAGTTTAGGTCATGTGGCATTTTTATAGACCAGGTTGTCACGGACGCGGCGATACCTAATATGTATACTTTTTTTTCTTTATGTAAGTTTTACACAATGATTTCATTTTTGAAACAAAAAATATCATGTTTTAGTGTTTCCATAGTCTGAGAGCCATAATTTTTTCAGTTTTTGGGCGATTATCTTGGGTAGGGTATGATTTTTGCGGGATGAGATAACTGTTTGATTGGCACTATTTTGGGGTGCATATGACTATTTGATCGCTTGCGATTACACTTTTTGTCATGTAAGGTGACAAAAAATGTTTTTTTTTAGCACAGTTTTTACAGGACCCCCCCCCCCCCCGCGCATTTAGCCAAGGTGCCTGCTCAATGATTTGAGCAGGCACCTTGTACCGATAACCGCCCGCTGCGCGGCGGTGATCGGAAATACACAGGGCGTACAGGTACGCCCTGTGTCCTTAAGTACCAGGACATCAGGACGTACCTGTACGCCCTGTGTCCGGATGAGGTTAAGTACATAAAGAGAAAAAGGAGGAGGAATATAAATAAAAGCTAGGATACATAGTCTTCCAGCAAGTTTCCCATAAAGGAAAACATATCTCCCATAATTATCAATAGAGGATGCCTCGCAGACAAAATCTATATTTTTATGTGTAAACGCCATCACTCCTCTAGAGTAACTGGTGAAAGTTGAATGAAATGCCTGCGATACCCATGCTCTACTAATCTGCACTGTTGTCTCTTCAGTAAAGTGGGTTTTTTAATAAACAGACAACTACCGGTAAGTGTTTCTGAACTAGGTCAAACACTGCCTGTCTCTTTAGCTTATCCCCAAGTCCACGTACATTACAGGTCAAAATTCTTGCAGACATATAGTCAGGTAGGCAAATTCAAAAGTAAGAAATCCCCCTAAAACCCAACCCCTCCCATTATCCACCATAAGAGACACATCCCTACACACCCACAAAACTTCTATCCTCCCCCCAAAACCCCATGATCCACCACTATCAAGAAGCAGACCTCTCTACTCAGACCATCCCTCCCCACTAATCCCGCCTACGCCAAAAAAGCAATTCCAAATAAAATAGGAAGAAGAATACAGCACTACTCAAACATTGCTCTGGTCTAGCCAATCAGTGACAAGGGCCGGAGTATCAAAAAAATGAGTTGCTCTATAAAATATTATCCAAAATTTGCCTGGGTACAAGAAAGAATACTTAATATCTTTGGCCTGTAGACGTTTTTTAACAGCCAAAAAACAGTGTCTCTTTTCTTGAATATATATAATGGGGGGACACTCTCTGGCCCTCTTTAAAATCATGTCTCTATCCCGTGAAGCAAGAATCTTTGCCAGGAGTACCCGAGGCTGCATTCCAGGAGATGGTTTATCCCTGGGGATCCGATGGGCCCTCTCCACTAAGAATAAAGACGAGAAGTGTTCCTTTCCAAGATTTCCAAGGATCAGAGACTGTATCATTCAAACAGGATTTTTTTCCTCTGCGCCCTCAGGAAGCCCCAGAATTCTCACATTGGATCGTCTCGACCTGTCTTCCAGATCCAAAACTTTTTTTAGATTATTATATTCCGTTCTCAGCGTTGCAATTTCAGATTTTAATATTTTCCATTCGTGCTCCAGGTAGCCAATGGTCTTTTCTATGACGATGACTCTGTCTCGTATAAATGCTGCTTTCCTTTTTGTCCAGTTCTTGTGTTCCTTTTTTCCTTTTTTTTCCCCACTCCTCCTTCCTCCTTCTTTTCCTCCCCCTTTTTCCTTCTATTTTTTTCCCTTTAGTTTTTTTTTTCCACCTTATTTTTTCTCTCCTCTTTCTTCTCCTTCTCCCCTCCCTTCTCTCCCCCCACTCTCTCACTCCTGGTTCTTATATCAATATCTCAAAATAATCTAAAAAAAAAAAAAAAACACCAGGGGAAGGAAAGGGCAGGAGACAAAGGGAGAAAAAGCAAAATCTCAATATGGGTAGATCTAACCACGATTATAGAAGCCCCAAGGAGGCAGAAGAGGATTGAGGTCTGTGCAAACTTATTTTCAATGCTTAGGAGTTTAGTCCCAGGGAGAGCAGAGGGGCCGTAAGCTTGTACAAAGTCTTCTAGGGCTGAGAAGGGATGAGGGGGAAGACACATCCAAGAAAGAAGAAAACAAACAGGCAATCAGCGTGTATTCAGGAGCTTAAACCGATGGAGGAGGCCAAACCTCTGCGTCCAAGACACCCGGGTCACCTCAGGAGCACTAGGAGAGAGGCCGGAACACAAAGAGCGAAGGGGAGTGGAGTAAGGACAAGAGAAGCAGGCAGCAGTAGATGGTATTTGCTCCCTCTCACATCGTAAACCCAGCGGCAAGAGTCTCAGCGTCTAGGCGCATAGCAGTAGGCATGGGACCGCTGTCTGAGTGGTATCAGAAGGAGGGCGCGACGACATGTCCTCACGTCATCAAGTCACCACCGGGAATACCATGAAGTTTCACAATGTTGTCAACAAACACTTGCACAGGTGTTTTAGCATTAGGTAGGCCAGGCAATGCTATAAAGTGCACTATTTTACTAAAACGATCAACTACCACCAGAATAACTGTCTTTCCAGACAAATTAGGCAGAACAGTAATAAAATCCATAGACAAGTGAGTCCATGGTCTGGACGGTATGGGCAACGGAAGTAGAGATCCAGAAGGTCGAGTATGTTTCACCTTAGTGCATGCACAGATACTATAGGCCGATACATAGTCCTCAACACACTTACACAACCCCGGCCACCAGAATCTACGAGAAATGAAGTCGGCAGTGGATTTACTCCCAGGGTGTCCCATAAGAACCATACAGTGGTGTTCCTCAAACACTTTAAGACGCAATGCTGATGGAACAAACAATTTCCTAGAGGGGCAAGACTCCGGTGCTTCTCCCTGAGCCTGTAACACCTTCACCTCTAGGTCAGGGTATAGAGCGGATATCACCACCACCTCCAACAGTATTGGGCTAGGATTTTTAAAATCACCACCTCCAGGAAAACTACGTGACAAGGCATCTGCCTTGACATTCTTAACCCCAGGAAGATAAGTGACAATGAAATTGAATCTGGTGAAAAACAAAGACCATCTGGCCTGCCTCGGGTTTAGTTGTTTAGCCGACTCTAGGTAAGCCAGATTTTTGTGCTCTGTGAACACCGTGATCGGATGAATCGCCCCTTTCAACCAATGACGCTACTTCTCAAAATCCAACTTAATAGCCAGCAACTCTCTGTTACTCACATCGTAATATCTCTTTGCAGCAGAGAGTTTTGTAGAGGAAAATGCACATGTGCGCCATTTACCAGGTGACGGGCCCTGCGATAAGACTGCTCCTACCCCCACCTCGGACGCGTCAACTTCCACAATGAAAGGTTGTGATACATCCGGCTGCACCAATATAGGGGCAGAAGAGAACCCTCCTTAACTGCAGAAAAGGCTCACAACGCTGAATCATACCACACTGAGACATCCATCCCTTTCTTAGTCATGTCCGTTAAGGGTTTCACCACTGTCAAATAGTTCTGAATACATTTTATTTAATAGTTGGTGGACCCCAAAAACCGCATAAAAGCCTTCAGATTTTCGGGTCGATCACAGTCCAATACAGCACAGACTTTCTCTGGATCCATTCAAAAACCTGAAGATGACAGCAGGTAGTCCAAGAATTGCACCTCATGTATATCAAAAACACACTTCTCTAATTTTGCGTACAATTTATTATCTCTTAGGATCTGTAACACCTGTCTAACATGATTCTGATGTGTCTCCACGTCTGGAGAATAAATTAGTATGTCCTCCAAATACACTACCACAAACCTCCTGATCAGGTGATAAAAAATGTCATTCACCAAATGCTGGAAAACCGCAGGAGCATTGGTCAACCCAAAAGACATGACCAGGTTCTCAAAGTCACCTTCTGGGGTATCTTCCCCAGAAGGTGACTGGAAGATAATCTTCCATTCATCCCCTTCCTTGATCCTGACCAGACTATGTGCCCCCCTTAAGTCCAACTTGGAGAACACCTTGGCATCAACAATCTGGTTAAACAAATCAGTAATCAAAGGAAGGGGGTAAGGATCACAGACAGTAATCCGATTGAGCTCATGGAAATCCAGACATGGCCAAAGAGTTCCGTCCTTTTTTTAACAAAGAAAAACCCTGCTGCCACTGGAGATTTGGAAGGTATTATGTGTCCTTTAGGCCCCTTTCATACTAGCGAGTTTTCCGCGCGGGTGCATTGCGTGACGTGAACACATCCGGACCTAAACCGTGTGAAAGAGGCCTTAGCCAAACTCTCGGTAATATACTCTTTCACAGCCGTTCTTTCGGGTAAGAAAGGTTATACAATCTAGATTTGGGCAACTTAGCTCCGGGAATAAGCTTCATAGGACAATCATATTCCCGATGCGGAGGTAAATCCTGGCATCCACTTTTAGTGATGCGTGAAAAACAACGCTCATGTACACAGACTTATTGAAATTAATGGGTCAGGATTCAGTGCGGGTACTATGCATTCACGTCACGCATTGCACCCGCGCGGGAAAACTCACTCTTGTGAAAGGGGTCTTAATCTGATATCATTTGGTCATTTGACAATAATTCGTCTAATTTCATGTGCTACTAGTTAAAACTTAACCCTTATTTCTGAATTAAACATCATACATGAAACTACTAACCACTGTGAGACTTTTTGAATCCCAAATCTAGATTTACCCCTCTGTTCGCAGGTTATGTCAATATACAGACGTTTGTCAACCTTGTTACGGAGGATCTTCAGAAAATTTAAACTAAAAAAAGTATGGTGGCTAGCAACCTATCTAAGGAAGAGAGAGCAGCTATTAAAGAACTAACGGAAAAAGATGATTTAATAATAAAACCGTCAGATAAGGAAGGCAATGTGGTACTGATGGATAAACCAGATTTTGTCTCTATGGTGATGACACTTCTTAATAATACAACTACTTATAAAAAAACTTGTCTAATCCGACAGAGAAGTACAATAAAGAACTAAGAAGTCTTTTAGAAGCAAAAGGCAAAAAATTCATTACTAATGAAGAATTCAAAGTTCTCTATAAATCACGCCCCACCATTGCTACATTTTACGGAATACCAAAAGTTCATAAAAAATGGCAACCGATCCCAGGTAGACCAATTGTCTCTGGGAATCAGAATATCTGTGAGGGTATTAGCGCATATGTGGATGAAATCATTGCACCATTTGTAAAAACCCTTTCTTCCTTTCTTAAAGATACCAGAGACACCGTCATCAGATTCCAAGACATACATGTTAATGATAAAACTCTGATAGCGAGTCTAAATGTTGAGGCTCTCTATACAAGTATACAACACGAGATTGGTATTAAAGCAGTGGAATCATTTCTCAACACAAAAGGAACACAATTTCATGAACACAAAAATTTTGTTATTTTACTTTTACGTTTCCTACTCACTCACAATTTCTTTATGTTGGATGGTAAATATTATTCACAGATTAATGGGACGGCTATGGGCACGATTTGCGCACCGAGTTTTACTAATTTATTTTTAGGGTGGTGGGAGGATAAATTTGTTTTCACGGAGCACAATACACGGATCATATAATATTTTGGGGTAGTTTAATTGATGACATTTAGATTTTTGTGGGACGGCACAGAAATTGATTTTGAAAATTACACAAAAAGTCCAAATAATAATGAGATTTGACTTACTTTCACAGCAGAAATAGAAAAAAAGAGCCTCAACTATCTATACTTAAAAATTGCTTTAAAACCAGATGGCGGCGTCTCAATGGAAGTGTATAGAAAATCCACTGCAACTAATAACTTCCTATACCGGGGGAGCTTCCATCAACCATCCTTAAAATCCGGTAAACCAATTGGACAATATCTAAGAGCAAAACGGAACTGTACCGATGAATCATCCTTTGAAAAAGAAAGTAGTCTGCAGATTTTTGGCGAGAGGAAACCTTATAAAAGTACTTCATCGAGCGTATAAGAGAGCTAAAAACACAGAGAGGAATCGTTTATTCCAAGATAAGGATAAAAAAGAAGACAAAAAAATAATACGCTGCATAGGAACGTATGACGTTCAGCATCAAGCAGTATATGGTATCTTAAGGCGGCATTGGCATGTCCTGCGAACGGATGGGGATCTAAAAGAAGTAATCTCGGCTGTCCCTCCTATTACCTACAGAAGAGGGAAAAATTTCAAAGAAATAATGGTACATAGCCACAAATACTGTAAGAACAGAAACATGGCTAACAAAGAAAGGGTCATACCCCTGTGGGAGTTGTACCTTCTGCAGTTATATGTCCCCAAAAAAGCAGTTTGTGAATCCAGCTGATGGGAAAAAATTATACAAAGACTATATAAACTGTAAAACAACAGGAGGTGTTTATGCGATCCAATGTGAATGTCTTAAACTGTACATAGGGAAGACAATTCAAGAATTGAGGAGACGTATATCTAAGGGTACTTTCACACTAGCATTTTTCTTTTCCGGCGCTGAGTTCCGTCCTAGGGGCTCAAATCCGGAAAAGAACTGATCAGTTTTATCCTAATGCATTCTGAATGGAGAGTAATCCGTTCAGGATGCATCAGGATGTCTTCATTTCAGTCTTTTTGACTGATCAGGCTTTTCAGAAAACCGTAGCATGTTGTATTTTTACCTCTGGCCAAAAATCCTGAACACTTTGACTGAATGCCGGATCAGGCCTTTTTCCCATTGACTCGCATTAACTCCGGATCCGGCGCCGTGTGTTCAGTCAAACCGGATCCGGCTTTTGCATGTTAAACCCGAAAAATGTGAAAAAAAAGTCCATAAATGGCGGATCCGTTTTTTCCAATGCATTTTTTCATTGTGATCAAAATCCTGATCAGGATTCAAATGTAATCCGTTTTCACACGTTTTCCCGGATCTGGCGGGCAGTTCCGGTGTCGGAATTGAATGCCGGATTTAAACAACGCTAGTGTGAAAGTAGCCTAAACATTTAAGTAATCTAAATACAAATGAAGAGACACTTTATAGCATATAAAATACAAACCAGATTCCTAAAAAGTTGGGACACTAAACAAATTGTGAATAAAAACGGAATGCAATGATGTGGAGATGGCAAATGTCAATATTTTATTTGTAATAGAACGTAGATGACAGATCAAACATTTAATCCGAGTAAATGTATCATTTTAAAGGAAAACTACATTGATTCAAATTTTCACGGTGTCAACAAATCCCCAAAAAGTTGGGACAAGTAGCAATAAGAGGCTGGAAAATGTAAATTTGAGCATAACGAAGAGCTGGAAGACCAATTAACACTAATTAGGTCAATTGGCACCATGATTGGGTATAAAAAGAGCTTCTCAGAGTGGCAGTGTCTCTCAGAAGCCAAGATGGGTAGAGGATCACCAATTCCCACAATGTTGCGCAGAACATCATTTCATTCAGTTTTTATTCACGATTTGTATAGTGTCCCAACTTTTTGGGAATCCAGTTTGTAATATTACAGGGGAAACCCCTCAGGACCTAAAATATGGGGAATTCAGAAAGTTAAAGTAGGCCCAAGACAGGGCGACATTGACAAAAATAATGCCACAACAAGAAACCAGGTGGATTTACTGCCTGAAGTCCCTTTCACCAAATGGAATAAAGGAGGGTTTCACATATGTGTAGTTTCTATAATAGTTTTTGAAAACTACAAAAAGATATATCTGGTACAGTAAGAACTAATAAAAATATAGAAATATATAATGATGAAAAGAGAATATTTTAGTAAAACTGTGGAAATGAATTTTTTATAAAAACAAGGGACCAGAAGAGGTATCTAAACTATTTACAGTACTAATGTAATCTATATATAAAAAAAGGACGTTTGTGTGTATGTATGTATGTATGTGTGTATATATGTATGTACAGTATGTTACGCGAAAACTCAAAAACAAAACCATCCATTTCAACGAAACTTGGTATACACATCCCTTGCTACCTGGAAAGAAATCTTGCGGGGGTCTCCGCTCTCTAGGACGCACTGTTCCCAAGATATTCCCCAAAAATTACCTGCATTATCCAATACAAGCCTGCCAGCCTTTCACTTAAATCCTAACTGCCATACACACGGTTACATGTCCCTTATCAGCCAATAGAAGCTCGTCCTACTCCAGGTTACCATAAGAACTGATCACAGGTTTTAGCAGTTCGCATGTCCTGAAATATTCAGTCTTATAACGGCACAACTAAACTGCTACATGCATGGGGAGAAGGGGTCACTATTAAACGGACGGGCGCTGTGGAGTTCACCATTAAAGAGGCGGGCACTGTGGAGGTCATTTAAAGGGGCGGTCACTATTAAAGGGGCGGCCACTGTGAAAGTCACTGTTAAAAGGGTGGTCGCTGTTAAAGGGGCGGCTACAGTGAAAGTCACTGTTAAAGGGGAGGTCACCGTGAAAGTCACTGTTAAAGGGGCGCCCACCGTGAAAGTCACTGTTAAAGCGGTGGTTACCGTTAAAGAGGCGCCACCGTGAAAGTCACTGTTAAAGGGGCGGTCACTGATGAAGGGGCGGCCACTGTGAAAGTTACTGTTAAAGGGGCGGTCACCGTTAAAGGGGCGGCCATTGTGAAAGTCACTGTTAAAGGGGCGGTCACCGCTAAAGAAGCGGCCACTGTGAAAGTCACTGTTAAAGAGGCGGTCACCGTTAAAGGGGCGGCCATTATGAAAGTCACTGTTAAAGGGGCGGTCACCGTTAAAGGGGCGGCCATTGTGAAAGTCACTGTTAAAGGGGCGGTCACCGCTAAAGGGGTGGCCACTGTATAAGTCACTGTTAAAGGGGCAGTCACCGTTAATGGGGCGGCCACTGTGAAAGTCACCGTTAAAGGGGTGGCCACTGTGAAAGTCACTGTTAAAGGGGCGGTCACTGTTAAAGGGGCGGCCGTTATGAAAGTCACTATTAAAGAGGAGGTTACCGTAAAAGGGGCGGCCATTGTGAAAATCACTGTTAAAGGGGCGGTCACCGCTAAAGGGGCAGCAATTGTGAAAGTTACTGTTAAATGGGCAGCCACCCGGCGGTCACCGTTAAAGAGGCGGCTACTGTGAAAGTCACTGTTAAAGGGGCGGCCATTGTGAAAGTCACTGTTAAAGGGGCGGTCACCGGGCGGTCAACATTAAAAAAGCGGTCACCGTGAAAGTCACTGTTAAAGGGGCGGTCACCGTTAAAGGGGCAGACATTGTGAAAGTCACTGTTAATAGGGCGGTCACGGTTAAAGGGACAGCAATTGTAAAAGTCACTGTTAAAGAGGCGGCTACTGTTAAAAAAAGTCACTGTTAAAGGGGCAGTCACCATTAAAGGGGCGGCCATTGTGAAATCACTGTTAAAGAAGCAGTCAGCATTAAAGGGGCAGTAATTGTGAAAGTCACTGTTAAAGGGGCGGTCACCGTTGAAGAGGCGGTCACCGTGAAAGTCACTGTTAAAGGGCCGATCACCGTTAAAGGGGCGGCTACCGTGAAAGTCAATGTTAAAGGGGCGGTCACCGTTAAAGACATGACCACCGTGAAAGTCACTGTTAAAGGGGCGGCCATCATGAAAGTCACTGTTAAAGAAGCGGTCACTGTTAAAGGGGTGGTCACCGTAAAAGTCACTGTTAAAGGGGCAGCCACCGTGAAAGTCATTGTTAAAGGGGCGGCCACTGTAAAAGTTACTGTAAAAAGGGGGGGTCACCCGGCGGTCACCGTTAAAGAGGCGGCCACCATGATAGTCACTGTTAAAGGGGCTGTCACCGTTAAAGAGGCGGCCACTGTGAAAGTCACTGTTAAAGGGGCTGTCACCGTTAAAGGGGCGGCCATTGTGAAAGTCACTGTTAAAGGGGCGGTCACCGTTAAAGGGTCAGTAATTGTGAAAGTTACTGTTAAAGGGGCGGTCACCGGACGGTCACCGTTAAAGAGGCGGTCACCGTTAAAGTCACTGTTAATGGGGCGGTCACCGTTAAAGGGGCAGACATTGTAAATGTCACTGTTAAAAGGGCGGTCACGGTTAAGGGGACAGCAATTGTGAAAGTCACTGTTAAAGGGCCGGTCACCGTTAAAGGGGCGGCCACCGTGAAAGTCAATGTTAAAGGGGCGATCACCGTTAAAGGGGCAGCAATTGTGAAAGTCACTGTTAAAGAGGCTGTCACCGTTAAAGACATGAACACCGCAGCAGCAAGGAGAACATTTAGGGGTAAAGAGGAGGAACTGGTTAAGATCGCTGTCTCTACCAATGAGTGTTTTACCAGTCAACCCACGGAACACAACAGGGAAGAGATGCAGAAGGCTAGCTGTTGCTTGGAAAAGTATTTAGTAGAGAAAGCAAATCATAGAGTATTCTTTAAGGGGCTTAAATATTTCTCGGAGTCCGGACGTCCTGGTAAGCTCTTAGCAAGAATAATTACTCAACAAGATAGGAAAAATCAATCCATCACTTTAATTCGTAATTTAGAGGGGGAAACCATAACAAATCTAGAGGGGATTAGGGATACCTTCTTACAATATTTTGCTCAGATATATAGACCCCCTCCCGACACGACATCCGAACTGGCGATGCGATTCTTGGAGAGGATTCCACTTTCTACTTTGAATGAAGCTCAGGTGGAATTTTTGGAGGAGGAGCTGTCCCTTTCTGAGCTGAAGGAGGCTCTGGGGTCTATCTCGGGGAGCTCATCGCCAGGATTGGATGGCCTCCCATATGAAGTTTATCGTAGGTATGGTGAGACGCTCCTCCCCCAGTTACTTGAGGTGTTTTCCCAAGCGATCCAGGGAGGGGGCTTACCATGTTCCATGATGGAGGCTCTTATTGTTTTAATTCCGAAAACGGATAAAGACCCGGCAGAATTGAGCTCCTATAGACCAATTTCCTTATTAAATACCAATGTTAAGCTACTATCAAAAATTTTGGCTAGGAGGCTCTCGCGGGTTATATCCACTATTATCCATCCAGATCAAAATGGTTTTATGCCAAGAAGGGGCACCCATCATAACTTGCATAGGCTATTTATGAATATCCAGTCCCCGGGGAGCGGCGCCCGCTCCATCCTGTCGTTGGATGCTACCAAAGCCTTCGACAGGGTGGAGTGGACCTTTCTCTGGGAGGTGATGAAAAAAATGGGCTTTGGCCCAAGATTCTTGGCGATGGTACAGCTCCTATATAGCCCCCTAGTTTCTAGGATAAGGATCAATGATATGATTACAGAGAGTTTTATATTAGGAAGAGGTACCCGTCAGGGCTGCCCTCTTTCCCCCCTGTTATTTAATATTTACATTGAACCCTTAGCGGCTAGTATTAGGCAGGATCCGAGGGTGGCCGGTTTTGGCACAATGGGGAATCACGATCGAGTATCACTTTATGCAGACGATATCTCGATTTTTATGCATCAGACAGACACGACTCTTCCTCGCATAATGGACCTGGTTGGTCTCTTTTCCGGTCCTTCCGGTCTCGAGATCAACTGGGAGAAGACCGTTCTCCTCCCTATAGATGAACTGCGGGGCGAACGGTACAACCAGCTAACGATCTCAGATTCAATAAAGTACCTGGGGATAACAGTTTCTGCCAAACCACAGGAATATCTACAACTCAATCTGCTCCCTCTGTTGATAAAGCTGAGGGTTAAAATAAAGATATGGCAAAAAATCCTGTCGGCAAGAGCCGACAGAATTTCATTAATGAAAATGGTGGTGCTTCCCCAGGTTCTATATATCTTGCGCAACTCGCCTGTATGGATTGTAGATAAGTACTTTAGATTGATAGAGCGGATGCTTAATGATTTAATATGGGGGAGGAAGCGTGTGAGATTGAAGGTACTCTATTTTTCTATGCCCTATAATCGGGGAGGCCTTAACCTCCCCTATTTTAGGGGGTACTTTGTGGCCTCTCAACTCTGCTTGTTTAATGAATGGGAAAATAGCCAGTTCTGCAGCAGGGTGGTGAAAGATTCAGGCTTTGCAGATTTTTTTACTTGAGTCTGACTATTTATTAAATGCAGTAAATGGGTATACACTCTTCTGCAGAATGGCTATAAAGTCTTGGCGAAATATAAGGAACTGGTGTGGAGCTGGGGCATCACTTATTTGTACTCCATTGTGGCATAATCCAAAGCTTTTGAATTTAAATGACCTGAGTTGCAGCCAGTATTGGAGGACCAAGAATATTCAGTACCTGCATCAAGTGGTCAGTGGTGGACACATTTTGCCCCTTGCGGATTTAAAGCAAGGGGCAAATTTAGGTGAGGTGGCTTGGTATGCATATTTTCAATTAAGGTCAGCACTTTCTAGCACTGCGAATCGCTATCTTCTTACTATAGAAACTCCTGAATTTTTACATGATTTAATTTCCAAGAAAATTGTCACGAGAATTAAAGTATCTCACTGTTATAGACACTTAATGAAAAAGTTTTTTTTTGATGTTCTTTCACCAGGACAGAGAGCCTGGTCATCCTCGCTTTCAGCGACGGGCTCTCCAAACTGGGAGAATATAGGGGAAAGTTTAAAATTGGTCTCGCACAATTTTAATCACATTGTGGTACAATTTAATATTTTGCACAAAATATATGTGACACCTATATGGTTATATAGGAGAGGACTTAGAACCTCCTCTGACTGCCCACGCTGTGGTAAATCCGAGGCAGATCATTTACATCTGTTCTGGGACTGCCCAATGGTGAGCAGGTACTGGAGATCGGTTCAAACCAACCTGGCTCGTAAACTCAACATTGCTGTTCCCTTCACTCCCAGGATATGGGTTCTGGGAGACTTATCGGAGGTCAATTACCAACCCGCAAATGGTCGATTGTTGATCAAGGTGATGTTTCTGGCTAGACTTCTCATTTCTAGAGCATGGTTTTGCTCCTCCGCTCCAGATTGTAATAATTGGCTGGGTTTGGTTGAGAAGGTGAAAAGCTACGAGAAGATCTTGTATAAACAACGAGGATCCTACTTAAAGTGGGATAAATTGTGGAAAGACTGGGATACGATCAACTAATTTAAATATATATTTTTTATTTTTTTTGTCTGCAAGGTGGGGGGCGGGGGGGGGGGTATGGTGGGGGATTTTTTGGGGAAGATCCAATTTGTCCGGCTCTTTTTGTATGCAATGTATTAATGCAGAATGTGAAGCCATAATAGAGCATTGGAGCATCTTTAGAAATGCCGGGGGCTGGCAGGACTCACCGGCATCGGATATTGGTTAATTTTTGATTAATCTAAAATATTGACTAATACTCTGGTGAGGGTTCAGGGCTCGGGATCTTGGGGGGTCCGGGCATCGGGTGCGACCCGGGATGCGGCTTTTCCTCTTGGACGTGAGTTTTTACCACGGGCAGTGATCTGACACGGGTGTGGTCTGGGTCCCGTCATTTGTCCCTTCTTAATGAACTGGAGTTGATGCTGGGCTCTGCTCTCTTAATGAGACAGTGCTGGCTGGCTACGTTTTTTTCTCCCCAAGTGCTGGAGATTGTTGAGCGACACTTTGATTTGTGTCCTCTCTCCACGAGACACCATGGTGAACTCATGCGAGTTATGCTTAAACAAGCCATTAATATTTAATCCAACTATATGGGGATGAGGCAGGAAATCCTGGGAGTGGGTTTTATACCACTGGGATAGAAGACTGCTAGACCCCCCTCCGTTCTCCTTCGGCTCTACGGAAGGGTGCGATCAAAGATCGCTGTGAGCCTGCCCCATACGGGATAGGTGAGCACCAGAGGATTCGCCCCACGGGTGTTGGTCCTGTCCGTGGTGCTTACTTACGTCTGAGGGAGGCCGTGGGAGGTGCGTGTTCGCTGCTCGGTGGGCCGCCCGGGCCTCGGGCCTATGCTCCCTCCCAGTATAGAGATAATAATATTAAATAAGATGTCTCTTTCTATCTGTAATGCTAAACCCTTCGATGCCGGGTGGGTCCTGCTTCCCCCCTAGGCAGTGAGACCTCTATTTGATTTTAGTTAATATCTATATAATTATGGGTATTTGCATGAAATCATATTTAACTATGCTTTAAGGACTAGAACTGACGGACTTTTGGATTTTATAGCATTGTAAATGGTATATTGTTATGTATCTTTTTGTATGATAACTAAAAAATAAAAGTTTATATTTAAAAAAAAAAAAAAAAAGACATGAACACCGTGAAAGTCACTGTTAAAGGGGCGGTCACCGTTAAAAGTGCGGCCACCATGAAAGTCACTGTTAAAGGGGCGGTCACTGTTAAAAGGGGCGCCCACCGTGAAAGTCACTGTTAAAAGGGCAGTCACTGTTAAAGGGGCGGTCACGGTTAAAGGGGCAGCAATTGTGAAAGTCACTGTTAAAGAGGCGGTCACCGTTAAAGACATGACCACCGTGAAAGTCACTGTTAAAGGGGCGGTCACCGTTAAAGGGGCGGCCACCATGAAAGTCACTGTTAAAGGGGCGGTCACTGTTAAAGGGATGGTCACTGTAAAAGGGGTGCCCACCGTGAAAGTCACTGTTAAATGGGCAGTCACTGTTAAAGGGGCGGTCACGGTTAAAGGGGCAGCCACCGTGAAAGTCATTGTTAAAGGGGCGGCCACTGTAAAAGTCACTGTTAAAAGAGCAGCCACCACGATAGTCAATGTTAAAGGGGCAGTCACTGTTAAAGGGGAGGCCATTGTAAAAGTCACTGTTAAAAGGGGGGTCACCCGGCGGTGAAAGACACTGTTAAAGGGGCGATCACCGTTAAAGGAACGGCCATTGTAAAAGTCATTGTTAAAGTGGCGGTCACCGTTAAACGGGCAGTAATTGTGAAAGTCACTGTTAAAGAGGCAGTCACCGGGCGGTCACTGTTAAAGATGCGGTCACCGTGAAAGTCACTTTTAAAGGGGCAGTCACCGTTAAAGGGGCGGCCACCATGAGTCACTGTTAAAGGGGGCGGTCACGGTTAAAGGGGCGGCCAAACGTGAAAATCATTGTTAAAGGCGCAGCCACTGTAAAAGTCACTGTTAAAAGAGCAGACACCATGAAAGTCACTGTTAAAGGGGCAGTCACCTTTAAAGGGGTGGCCACTGTGAAAGTCACTGTTAAAAGGGCAGTCCCCGTTAAAGGGGTGGCCACTGTGAAAGTCACTGTGAAAGGGGTGTTTACCGTTAAAGGGCCAGCAATTCTGAAAGTCATTGTTAAAATGGCGGTCACCGGGCATTTACCGTTAAAAAGAGGCGCCACCGTAAAAGTCACTGTTAAAGGGGCGGTCACCATTAAAGGGGCGGCCACTGTGAAAGTCACTGTTAAAGGGACGGTCAGCGTTAAAGGGGCGGCCACTATGAAAGTTACTGTTAAACGGGCAGTCCTCGTTAAAGGGGCGGCCACTGTGAAAGTCACATTTAAAAGGGCGGTCACCGTTAAAGAGGCGGCCATTGTGAAAGTCACTGTTAAAGGGGCGGTCACCGTTGAAGAGGCGGCCACCATGAAAATCATTTTTAAAGGGGCAGCCACTGTAAAAGTCACTGTTAAAAGAGTAGCCACTGTGAAAGTCAGTGTTAAAAGGGCGGTCACGGTTAAAGGGGCGGCCTACGTGAAAATAATTGTTAAAGGGGCAATCCCCGTTAAAGGGGTGGCCACTGTGAAAGTCACTGTTAAAAGGGCGGTCACCGTTAAAGGGGCGACCATTGTAAAAGTCACTGTTAATGGGGCAATCCCCGTTAAAGGGGTGGCCACTGTGAAAGTCACTGTTAAAAGAGCAGCCACCATGAAAGTCACTGTTAAAGGGGCAGTCACCATTAAAGGGGTGGCCACTGTGAACGTCACTGTTAAAAGGGCGGTCACCGTTAAAGGGGCGACCATTGTAAAAGTCACTGTTAAAGGGGCAATCCCCGTTAAAGGGGTGGCCACTGTGAAAGTCACTGTTAAAAGGGCGGTCACCGTTAAAGGGGCGGCCTTTGTGAAAGTCACTGTTAAAGGGGCGGTCACCGTTAAAGGGCCAGCAATTCTGAAAGTCATTGTTAAAATGGCGGTCCCCAGGCGTTCAACGTTAAAGAGGCGGCCACTGTAAAAGTCACTGTTAAAGGGACAGTCAGCGTTAAAGGGGCGGCCACTATGAAAGTTACTGTTAAACGGGCAGTCACAGTTAAAGGGGTGGCCACTGTGAAAGTCACTGTTAAAAGGGCGGTCACCGTTAAAGAGGCGGCCATTGTGGAAGTCACTGTTAAAGGGGCGGTCACCGGGCGGTCACCGTTAAAGAGGCGGCCATTGTGAAAGTCACTGTTAAAAGGGGGGTCACCGGGCGGTCACCGTTAAAGAGGCGGCCACCGTGAAAGTCACTGTTAAAGGGGCGGCTATTGTGAAAGTCACTGTTAAATGGGCGGCCACTGTGAAAGTCACTGTTAAAGGGGCGGCCACCGTGAAAGTCATTGTTAAAGGGGCGGCCACTGTAAAAGTCACTGTTAAAAGAGCAGACACCATGATATTCACTGTTAAAGGGGCAGTCACCGTTAAAGGGTAGGCCACTGTGATAGTCACTGTTAAAGGGACGGTCACCGTTAAAGGGGCGGCCATTGTGAAAGTCACTGTTAAAGGGGTGGTCACCCGGCGGTCACCGTTAAAGAGGCGGCGACCGTGAAAGACACTGTTAAAGGGGAGGTCATCGTTAAAGGGGCGACCATTGTGAAAGTCACAGTTAAAGGGGCGGTCAGCGTTAAAGGGCAACAATTGTGAAAGTCATTGTTAAAGAGACGGTTACCGTTAAATAGGGCGCCCACCGTGAAAGTCACTGTTAAAGAGGCGGTCACGGGCGGTTACTGTTAAAGACGCGGAAACCGTGAAAGTCACTGTTAAAGGGGCGGCCACCATGAAAGTCACTGTTAAAGGGGCGGCTATTGTGAAAGTCACTGTTAAATGGGCGGCCACTGTGAAAGTCACTGTTAAAGGGGCGGCCACCGTGAAAGTCATTGTTAAAGGGGCGGCCACTGTAAAAGTCACTGTTAAAAGAGCAGACACCATGATATTCACTGTTAAAGGGGCAGTCACCGTTAAAGGGTAGGCCACTGTGATAGTCACTGTTAAAGGGACGGTCACCGTTAAAGGGGCGGCCATTGTGAAAGTCACTGTTAAAGGGGTGGTCACCCGGCGGTCACCGTTAAAGAGGCGGCGACCGTGAAAGACACTGTTAAAGGGGAGGTCATCGTTAAAGGGGCGACCATTGTGAAAGTCACAGTTAAAGGGGCGGTCAGCGTTAAAGGGCAACAATTGTGAAAGTCATTGTTAAAGAGACGGTTACCGTTAAATAGGGCGCCCACCGTGAAAGTCACTGTTAAAGGGGCAGTCACAGTTAAAGGGGCGGCCACTGTGAAAGTCACTGTTAAACGGGCGGTCACAGTTAAATGGGCGGCTATTGTGAAAGTCACTGTTAAAGGGGTGGTCACCGTTAAATGGGCGGCCACTGTGAAAGTCACTGTTAAAAGAGCAGCCACCATTAAAGTCACTGTTAAACGGAGCAGTCACCGTTAAAGGGGCGGCCACTGTGAAAGTCACTGTTAAAGGGGTGGTCACCGTTAAATGGGCGGCCCCTGTGAAAGTCACTGTTAAATGGGCGGTCACTGTTAAAGGTGGCTAGTCAATGTTAAAGGGGCGGTTACCATTAAAGGGGTGGCCACTGTGAAAGCCACTGTTAAAGGGCTGATCACCGTTAAAGAGACGGCCACTGTGAAAGTCACTGTTAAAGGGGCGGACATTGTGAAAGTCACTGTTATTTAATATAAAATTGCAATAAATAAATACCCGAGCAACACCAGGTCATCGGCCACTGTGAAAGTCACTGTCACTGTTATAGGGACGGTCCCCATTAAAGGGGCGGCCATTGTGAATGTCACTGTTAAAGGGGCGGTCACCGTCAAAGGGGCGGCCACTGTGAAAGTCACTGTTAAAGGGGTGATCACCGTTAAAGGGGCGGCCACCGTGAAAGTCATTGTTAAAGGGGCAGCCACTGTAAACGTCACTGTTAAAAGAGCAGCCACTATGAAAGTCACTGTTAAAGGGGCAGTCACCGTTAAAGGGGCGGCCACTGTGAAAGTCACTGTTAAAAGGATGGTCACCGTTAAAGGGGCGGCCACTATGAAAGTCACTGTTAAACGGGCGGTCACCGTTAAAGGGGCGGCCACTGTGAAAGTCACTGTTAAAGGGGCGGTCACCGTTAAATGGGTGGCTATTGTGAAAGTCACAGTTAAAGGGGCGGTCCCTGTTAAATGGGCGTCCACTGTAAAAGTCTTTGTTAAAGGGGCAGTCACCGTTAAAGGGGCAGCCACTGTGAAAGTCATTGTTAAATGGGCGGCCACTGTAAGTCACTGTTAAAAGAGCAGCCACCATGATAGTCATTGTTAAAGGGGCAGTCACCGTTAAAGGGGAGGCCACTGTGAAAGTCACTGTTAAAGGGACGGTCACCGTTAAATGGGCGGACACTGTGAAAGTCACTGTTAAAGGGGCGGTGTCATGCTGATAGTAGAGACTTTAGAAAGGTGCACAATCTATGTTACTATTGTGGAAAGAGGGGTCATTTTATTTTTTCCTGTCCTTATGTTAAACCACAGATGGAAGAGAAAAATAAAAAATAAAAAAAAACTTCCCTCACAATTGGTAGTATGAAT
Organism: Bufo gargarizans; assembly: GCF_014858855.1. Classification (NCBI taxonomy): domain Eukaryota; kingdom Metazoa; phylum Chordata; class Amphibia; order Anura; family Bufonidae; genus Bufo; species Bufo gargarizans. The sequence goes on from NC_058084.1 coordinate 308,937,654, forward strand.
GGTGTAGTGGAGCAGACAGGTATGCAAGCTCCCTGCAGTTCCCGTTTTCTCCTTTCAGCTATGGTGGCGCTAGAGTCAAAAGATGTGTTTGTTGATGTATTCCTTGATTGTGGTGCTGGGGTAAACTTAATTGACTTTCTTTTTCTTCAAAACCTAGGACTAAGTACTTACGAGATTTGTGTTTTTGCAATTGATTCTTCCCCTCTTTCTCAAAGGAGCCTTACTCACATTGTTCATGGGATTCATTTAAGGGTGGGTGATTCACATGCTGAAATTATTTCTTGTTTTGTCATGAAGGATTTGCCAGCTCCTATAGTTTTGGGGTTGCCATGGTTGACTAAACATAACCCAATTATAGACTGGCAAGCAAGACAAATCATTGGTTGGAGCGATTTTTGTTTGGATAATTGTCTTGGCACTTCTATCTCTGGTGTGTCCATTACAGCTTTACCTCAGTATCTCTCGGATTTTGCGGATGTCTTTTTGGAGGGTGGGGCTCAGGAATTGCCCCCTCATTGCGAAAGTATGTCGCCGAGAGTTTGGCAAAGGGTCATATTAGACCATCTAAGTCTCCAGTGGCAGTAGGTTTGTTCTTTGTGAAGAAAAAAGATGGATCACTGAGACCGTGTTTGGATTTCTGGGAATTGAACCGTATTACAGTCCGGGATCCATATCCCCTGCCTTTGATCTCTGATCTTTTTGATCAGATTGTTGGAGCCAAGGTGTTCTCCAAGTTGGATTTGAGAGGAGCTTACAATCTGATCAGGATCAAGGAGGGGGATGAGTGGAAAACGGCCTTCAATACGCACGAGGGTCATTTTGAGAACCTGGTAATGCCTTTTGGGTTGACGAACGCGCCAGCAGTATTTCAGCGATTCGTCAATGACATTTTTCATCACTTGGTGGGCAGGTTTGTAGTAGTTTACCTGGATGACATTTTAATTTATTCTCCTGATCTAAAGACCCATCAGGATCATGTGAGACAGGTTTTGACGATCCTTCGGGAGAATAAGTTATATGCCAAATTGGAGAAATGTTTGTTTGCGGTGCAAGAGCTTCCGTTCTTGGGATACATGCTTTCTGATTCCGGTTTTCGTATGGACTCCGAAAAGGTCCGGGCGGTACTGGAGTGGGACCGACCAGAGAATCAGAAAGCTTTTTATGTGGTTCTTGGGGTTTACAAATTATTATAGATAATGTATTTCGAATTATTCTACTCTAGTCAAACCTCTTACTGATATGACCAAGAAGGGCGCCGATGTCTCTGTCTGGTCGGATGAGGCATTGCAGGCCTTTTCGGTTATTAAGGAGCGTTTTGCGTCTGCTCCCATTCTGGTGCAGCCGGATGTGTCTCAGCCATTCGTGGTGGAGGTTGATGCATCAGAGGTGGGGGTTGGGGCGGTGCTGTCACAGGGTTCATCTCCTGGCAAGTGGGTCCCGTGTGCCTTCTTCTCCAAGAAGCTCTCGGTCGCCAAGAGGAATTATGATGTTGGGGATAGGGAGTTGTTGGCTATCAAGCTGGCCTTTGAGGAATGGCGTCACTGGTTAGAGGGGGCATCTCACCCCGTTACGGTGTATACAGACCATAAGAATTTGGCTTACCTGCAATCTGCCAAGCGTCTGAACCCTAGGCAGGCCAGATGGTCACTGTTTTTTACCAGGTTCAATTTTGTGGTTACCTTTCGCCCAGGGGTCAAGAACATCAAGGCAGATGCCTTGTCTCGCAGCTTCCCCCTGGGGGAGGTGATTCAGAAGATCCGGTGCCGATTTTGGCGGATGGGGTGGTGGTCTCCGCTCTGTACCCTAAATTGGAGATGGAGGTGTTGGGAGCCCAGGAGGGGGCTCCTGGTTCTTGTCCCCCAGGGAGGTTGTTTGTTCCTGAGGGCCTACGCTACAAGGTGTTCAAGGAACATCACGATACTGTTCTCGCTGGACATCCTGGTGGTAAGTCCACCTGTGATCTGGTGTCCCGGAGGTTCTGGTGGCCAGGGTTACGTAAGAGCATTGAGAATTACGTGACAACTTGTGAAACCTGCGCTCGGTCAAAGGTTGCTCATACTCGGCCGCCTGGTTCACTTCTTTCATTGTCTATTCCATCTCGTCCTTGGACGCATTTGTCTATGGACTTTATTACGGACCTGCCGAGTTCCTCCGGGAGAACAGTAATTTTGGTGGTAGTCGACCGTTTCAGTAAAATGGCTCACTTTATACCACTAACGAGTCTGCCTAACGCTAAGACTCTTGCGCAGATTTTTGTGGATAATATTGTGAAATTGCACGGTATTCCTTCGGATGTGGTCTCTGATAGGGGCACGCAGTTTGTCTCCAGGTTTTGGAGGGCGTTCTGCTCTCGGCTTGGCATTCAACTTTCATTCTCTTCGGCTTTTCACCCTCAGTCGAATGGTCAGACGGAGCGTACTAATCAAAACCTGAAGACCTACTTGAGGTGCTTTGTGGCTGAGAATCAGGAGGACTGGTCCTCATTCTTGTCCTTAGCAGAATTTGCGTTGAATAACCGTAGGCAGGAGTCCACGGGTAAGCCGCCATTTTTTGGCGCATACGTTTTCCATCCTCAGTTTGGTACCTTTTCTGGGTCTGGTTCCTCCGGGATGCCAGAGGAGGAGAGATTCTCTTCTGCCTTGTCCTCTAACTGGCGGAGGATTCAAGGGAATTTGGAGAGGATGGGTGAGAGGTATAAACGAATGGCTGACAAGAGACGTATAACTGGTCCGGACCTGTGTGTGGGTGATCTGGTGTGGTTGTCCACTAAGAATATCAAGTTGAGAGTGCCATCTTGGAAACTGGGTCCAAGATTTATTGGTCCATATAAAAATTCTGCGGTGATCAATCCTGTGGCATTTCGGCTGGATCTTCCGCAGACTTGGAGGATCCATGATGTCTTCCACAGGTCTTTACTAAAAAAATATGTGAATCCGGTGGAACCATCACCATTGCCTCCTCCTCCTGTTCTAGTCGAGGGAAACTTGGAGTTCGAGATCTCCAGGATTCTCGACTCAAGAGTTCTTCGGGGTTCCCTTCAGTACCTGGTACACTGGAGGGGATACGGTCCTGAGGAGAGGATGTGGGTTCCGGCGTCAGATGTCAAAGCCAGCCGACTGGTGAGGGCCTTTCATAGGTCCCATCCGGAAAAGGTTGGTCCGGGGTGTCCGGAGGTCACCCGTAGAAGGGGGGGGTACTGTCATGCCCCACTCTGACCATGTGCGGAGGTCTGCCAGGATAGCAGCATGAAGTTAGTGTTTGTTTTGGTGCCGTGCTGGATCCGTCTCTCTACAGGTGCACTGGGTGGAGTCATTAGTTTAAATGGCACTCCAGCCAAGTGATCTGAGCGGATTATACTAATCATTGTGGTCTGGGAAGCTAGGAGGGAAGGTTGGCTGTCTGTTCCTGCTCTGGAAGATAAGTGTCATTTCTAGTTTGGTTGTTTTGTGTCATCTTTCCCATCCAGGTTCTGTGCAAGCAGGCTGCTCCTATTTCCCCACTTCACCATCTCAGGGAATTCAGGGTTTTGTCAGCCCAGGCTGGAGGACACATCACACCTACCTTCAAGGTCTGTATGTGGGCTGAGCAGTGCAGGGAAAGAGGTCAGGGATTAGCTAGAAGGTGACCCTTCCCCTGTCTCTTGTCCAGAGCCTGGTTGGTGCGTTATCTGTTATTCGGAGTGCACGCCCGCCGTGACAGGCGGTCAGCGTTAAAGGGGCTGCAATTGCAAAAGTCACTGTTAAAGGGGCGGAAACCGAAAGGTCACTGTTAAAGACGCGGCCACCATGAAAGTCACTGTTAAAGGGGTGTTCACCATTAAAGAGGCAGCCACCGTGAAAGACACTGTTAAAGGGGCGGTCACCGTTAAAGGGGCAGCCATTGTGAAAGTCACTGTTAAAGGGGCGGTCAGCGTTAAAGGGGCAGTAATTGCGAAAGTCACTGTTAAAGGGGCGGTCACCGGACGGTCACCGTTAAAGACGCGGCCACCATGAAAGTCACTGTTAAAGGGGCAGCCACTGTAAAAGTCACTGTTAAAAGAGCAGCCACCATGAAAGTCACTGTTAAAGAGGCAGTCACCGTTAAAGGGGTGGCCACTGTGAAAGTCACTGTTAAAGGGACAGTCACCACTAAAGGGGTGGCCAATATGAAAGTCACTGTTAAACGGGTGGTCACCGTTAAAGAGGCGGCCATTGTGAAAGTCACTGTTAAGGGGGCGGTCACCGTTAAATGGGCGGCCATTGTGAAAGTCACTGTTATTTAATATAAAATTGCAATAAATAAATGCCTGGTCATCGGCCATTGTGAAAGTCACTGTTTTAGGGACGGTCACCATTAAAGGGGCGGCCATTGTGAATGTCACTGTTAAAGGGGCGGTCACCATTAAAAGGGCGGCCACTGTGAAAGTCACTATTAAAGGGGTGATCACCGTTAAAGGGGCGGCCATTGTGAAAGTCACTGTTATTTAATATAAAATTGCAATAAATAAATACCCGAGCAATGCCGTGTCATCAGCTAGTAAGTAATAAAAATAAAATAAAGTACTGATTACTCAAACATAATGAAGAAAAGTTATTAAGAGAGGTAGCCGAATGTACACATATGGTAATAGTCAATGGAATTAAACAGAAAGCAAATTATACACTATAAATATAATGGATAATGGCTACTGAACAGGTTATAAAATTTAAGTACAATAAATATTTAATGTAATTCATAATGAGATGCTGACCACCCCAACTATTGGTGGAATCATTATCCAACCCAGTAAAAAAAAATAGTTTTTTCTGAAAATATGTTGTATACCGTTATTTAGGTATTGGACATGAATAAAAGCCCAAAATTTGTTAGCTGATAGGGTTGAGCGAACCCGAACTGTAAAGTTCGGGTTCGTACCGAACTTTAGGATTTTTGGACCCCGGATCCGAACATTTCCGTAAAAGTTCGGGTTCGTTGTTCGGTGCTTTCTTGGCGCTTTTTGAAACGCTGCACAGCAGCCAATCAACAAGCGGTTAACTGTCTCACCTTAGAAGCCATCACAACGATGCCTACTAATGGCATGGCTGTGACTGGCCAGAGCAGCATATGACCCAGGCTCTATATAAGCTTGAGTCACATAGCGCTGCACGTCACTCTGCTGTTACAAGTGTAGGGAGAGGATGCTGCTGGACTTGTGATTTCAGGGAGAGAATAGGAGAGAATCTAACTCACCGATCTACAGATAAATAGTTGTGTGGGTGCAGGACACAATCGTTTTACCCTGCCCTGAGGCCATTGACCAAAAAATGAATAACTTTTATAATTCTGTTAGTTAGGTGGGTGGCTGGGGCGGCAGCCATTTTATGCAAGCTCAGTGCACCAGCATTGCATCTGAGCTTTTGGGACATTGCAAATCACAATTTTTTGGGCAAATTACAACATCTGGATTAGTCAGTGTGCAATTTAAGGTAGAAATGCACCCATCATTTTCTGGGGTTTTAAAAACACACTCTTTTTTTCAAAAAACTGTATTTTCCAGATCTGCAAGTGTTAAATTCAAGTTTAATATATACAGCTTTCATATTCTGTTTACCAAAAAAGACTTTTTTTGGCAATCTACCACATCTGTATTAGTCAGTGTGCAATTTAAGCTAGAAATACACGCATCATTTTCTGGGGTTTGAAAAACATACTGCTGTCAAATTCAGTTGTTAAACAAACACTCGTTTGGGCACAAAAAATTGTGTTGGCAGCCTTTGATGAAGATGTCATTGTGAGATGCACCCTTAATACATTTGGGTTACATTCAGAAATTTTAAATACATCTGAGATACCCCTCTACATACAGGGGTTTGAATCAGGCATTTAAAATACATTCATTTGAAATACAGCCATTTAGGGCAAAGAAATATTTAGTTCAGGCATACACTGGTTCAGGTCCTATGAGATACTCCCTCTACATACAGGGGTTTGATTCAGGGATTTGAAATACAGCCATTTTGTGCAAATAAATATTTACTTCATGCCTACAGAGGTTCAGACCGTGTGAGATGCCCCCTCTACATACAGGGGTTTGAATCAGGCATTTGAAATACAGCCATTTTGGGCAAATAAATATTCACTTCAGGCCTACACTGGTTCAGGCCCTGTGAGATACACCCTCTACATACAGGGGTTTGATTCAGGGATTTGAAATACAGCCATTTTGTGCAAATAAATATTTACTTCAGGCCTACACTGGTTCCGACCATGTGAGATACCCCCTCTACATACAGGGGTTTGATTCAGGGATTTGAAATACAGCCATTTTGAGCAAATAAATATTTAATTTAGGCCTACACTGGTTCAGACCGTGTGAGATACACCCTTTACATACTGTCGTTCTATTCTACTATTAATTAAACACCCATTTATTATTATTATTATTTATTTATTTATTTATTTTTTGAGTTTCAAAATATTTTTATTCTGAATCATGAGCAGAAAATACAAAAGATACATAAACCCCACACTGGGGTACTTGCCATACAGCCAAAAATGAAAACACAGTTAAGTACCATCAATATAGGGGGAGGAAGGGGGGAGGGAAAAGAAAAATAAGACGGTAAGGTAAGTAGTGGGAAGGGGTAGGGGAGGGGAAGAAAAACCTACAACCCAGATACAAATACTGTATATAAATACTGTATAGCCCTAAGCACTATTAGGACGAAAAGCCTCTAAATTTTTTCCATGGGGACCATGTGGCTTCAAACACATGTGATCTCTTGGTTTCCCACCCAGAATTAAACACCCATTTAGGGCAAGATCCTAAATTTGAAAAATAGGAGGAGAGCGTTAAATAAGGGACGTGGCCCAGTTCGTGGTGCTGCTGGTGGAGCTCCTGTTGCAGGGAGAGGACGTGGTCTATCTGTGCCAGCTACATGCACAAGTCAAACCCCTTCCTCAGGTGCAAGTAGGCGACAAAACCTGCAGCGGTATTTGGTCGGGCCTAATGCTGCTCTACGAATGGTGAGACCTGAACAAGTACAGGCTATAGTAGATTGGGTTGCTGACAGTGGATCCAGTTCCTTCACATTGTCTCCCACCCAATCTCCTGCTGAAAGACCACAGTTGGCACCTGCAGCCGATGTCCATCAGACTTTCACCTCAGCCCCTTGCAAATCAGCCAAGCAGTCTGAGCCCCAAGTTATGCAGCAGTCTCTTCTGCTTTTTGATGACTCTGTTAGCAGGTTTTCCCAGGGCCATCCACCTAGCCCTGCCCCAGAAGTGGAAGAGATTGAGTGCACCGATGCCCAACCACTTATCTTTCAAGATGAGTACATGGGAGGACCATCGCAGCACATCTCGGATGATGACGAAACACAGGTGCCAACTGCTGGGGCTTTCAAAAGTGTGCAGACCGACAAGGAGGGCAGGGGTGAAGACTGGGTGGAAGATGATGTGGAGGACGATGAGGTCCTCGACCCCACATGGAATCAAGGTCATGCGAGTGACCTATGTAGTTCGGAGGAAGAGGCGGTGGTCGCACAGAGCCACCAGCACAGCAGAAGAGGGAACAGGGTTGCAAAAGCGGAACGGCCATCCTCTAGACAGTGTGCCTCCTACTGCCCACCGCAGCAAGGGACCGAGCACACCAAAGCCAGCTCCAAGGAGTTCCCTGGCGTGGCAGTTCTTCAGACAATGTGCTGGCGACAAGACACGAGTGGTTTGCACGCTGTACAATCAGAGCCTGAAGCGAGGCATAAATGTTCTCAACCTGAGTACAACCTGCATGACCAGGCATTTATGTGCAAAGCACGAGCTGCAGTGGAGTAGACACCTCAAGAACCAAGAAAGGTCCCTGGCTCCTCCTGCTTCCTCTTCTGCTGCAGTCGCGGCCTCTTCATCCACCTCTGGAGTGACAGTGCCACCCCGCAAACTGAGGATCTGCCAGCAACACCAACACCTGGGTCACTAAGCATCACCACAATGTCCCATGGAAGCGTTCAGCTCTACATATCTCAAACACTGGAGAGGAAGAGGAAGTACCCCCCTACCCACCCGCGATCCCTAGCCCTGAATGCCAGCATTTCTAAATTACTGGCCTTTGAAATGCTGTCATTCCGTCTGGTGGAGACAGATAGTTTTAGAGTTCTTATGGTGGTGGCTGTCCCACAGTACATCGTTCCCAGGCGCCACTACTTTTAAAGGCGAGCCATCCCTTCTCTTCACAACCAAGTAGGGGACAAAATCAGGTGTGCACTGCGCAACGCCATCTGTGGCAAGGTGCACCTGACTACTGATACGTGGACCAGTAAGCACGGTCAGGGCCGTTATATCTCCATAACAGCACACTGGGTAAATGCAGTGGCAGCTGGGCCTGAGGCGTATAGCAGTTTGGCGCATGTCCTTCCACCACCGAGGATTGCAAGGCGCTTCAGTTTGCCTCCTGTTGCTTCCTCCTCCTACTCTGCTTCCTCATCCTCTACCAGCTTCTCATCCGGTCAGCGTAACACCTTCACCACCGACTTCAGCACAGCCAGGGGTAAATAACAGCAGGCAGTTTTAAAACTTATCTGTTTGGGGGACAAACCCCACACAGCGCATGAGCTGTGGACGGGCCTTGAAGAACAGACCGATGAGTGGTTTGTGCCAGTGAGCCTCAAGCCCGGCCTGGTGGTGTGCGATAATGGGCAGCTCTGGGACTAGCCGGTTTGACGCACATCCTTTGCCTGGCGCATATGCTGAATTTGGTGGTGCAGATTCCTTAAAAATTACCCCGATATGTCAGAGCTGCAGCGTAACTTCGGTCTTCCAGCTCACCGCCTCATATGCGACGTGCCCACAAGGTGGAACTCCACCTTGCACATGCTGGCCAGACTGTGCGAGCAGCAGCAGGCGATAGTGGAGTTTCAGCTGCAGCACGCACGGGTGAGTCGCTCGGCGGAACAGCACCACTTCACCACCAATGATTGGGCCTCCATGCGAGACCTGTATTCCTTGTTGCTCTGTTTCGAGTACTCCACCAACATGGCCAGTGCCGATAACGCCGTTCTCAGCGTTACTATCCCACTTCTATGCCTCCTTGAAAAAACGCTCCTGGCGATGATGGAAGAGGATGTGGCACAGGAGGAGGCGGAGGAAGAGGGATAATTTCGTAGGGTTTCCGGCCAGTCATTCCCAAGTGGCTGCGAGGGTGGGTTCCTGCAGCCACAAACCCAAGGTACACAATTGTCCAGCCAGGGCACAGTTCTGGAGGATTATGAGGTGGAGGATGGGGAGGAGATGCAGAAGGCGGAACCATGTTCACAGCAGGGTGGCACCCAGACGAGCTCATGGCCATCACTGGTGCATTGATGGGGGGATAAAGAGGACACAGACGATAAACCTCCCACAGAGGACAGCTTTTCGTTGCCTCTGGGCAGCCTGGCACACATGAGCTATTACATGCTGCAGTGTCTCCGCAACGACCGCCGAGTTGCCCACATTCTAACTTGTGCTGATTACTGGGTGGCCACGCTGCTGAATCCCCGTTACAAAGACAACGTACCGTCCTTAATTCCATCACTGGAGCGTGATCGTAAGATTTGTGAGTACAAGCACACGCTGGTAGACGCGCTGCTGGTGGCTTTCCCACCTGACAGCGGGGGGCACAGTGGAAGCACAAGGCGAAGGCAGACGAAAGAGGTTGCTAACGCAGCTGGGGCACCGTCAGCACCTCAGAAGGCAGGGTTAGCATGGCCGAAATGTGGAAAAGCTTTATCAGCATGCCACAACAACCAGCACCATCAGCTGATATGGAACGTCTTAGCAGGAGGCAGCATTTCACCAACATGGTGGAGCGGTATGTGTGCACACGCCTGCACGTACTGAATGACGGGTCTGCCCCATTCAACTTCTGGGTCTCCAAATTGGGCACATGGCCTGAGCTTGCCCTTTACGCCTTGGAGGTGCTGGCCTGCCCTGCAGCCAGTGTATTATCTGAACGTTTGTTTAGCACGGCAGGGGGCGTCATCACAGACAAGCGCAGCCGCCTGTCCACAGCCAATGTGGACAAGCTCACATTCATTAAAATGAACCAAACACATAGTGCAACAGCACTCTACAAACCAAATAAAGTACAAAGGTATATTGTATTGCCAATGCTATGCTAATAAATTAGAGATGCTTAGCAAATACATTTCGCCAAGGCGATCTCTATAAGATGGGTCCCAACACTAAACCTCACCTGTTGGGTGCCATAACAGCGACCATGAAATTCAGGAAATGTAGGTCCTACTGAGAGACATTATTTGGGGGGTATATACTTGACCAAATTTGGAATTGTAGTGGTCAACCACTGGCCTAATTTTAAAGAGTCTGTCATAACTGGGGTCGCTTGGGGGTGGGCATTCATTATTATTGCTGAAGTGTAGGAATCTTAGAAGAGCTTCGAAACGGGCCTGGGGCATGGCAAGACAGTGAAGAGGGGTGTGATATAAAATATCTTTGTTCCAATACGAACGTATTTTTTATTTTTTTTATAATGCCCATGCTTAGGAGAGGTCCCCAAAACCTTTGCATTTCAGTCGTGTTAGTAGGGGTCCATTTGCGGGGCCTTGAGTGATAACTGTCTGGATGGGAGGCAATAAATTGCTCTGCATATATATTTGTTTGTTCCACTATCAAGTTAATTAGGTCATCAGTGAAGAATAATTGGAAAAAAATTATTTCACTGAAACCTGTTGTATCTACATTGATGCCTGGAGTAGCTGTAAATTCAGGCACCTGGGGCACATAGTTATCTGCGGGGATCCATGAAGAGTCACTTGTATGGGGCTGCGACTGCGCACTACCCATAGGACGCCTACAAGGGGGTTCATCATTAGATGAATCATCTGAGGAAGATGAAACTAAAAATGTCACTTCATCTCCACTGTTGGAGTCAGTGTCCTCAAAAAGTACAGCATATGCCTCTTCAGCAGTGAAAAGCCGTTTAGTCATTTTAAACTGTAAACTAATGTAGATTTTTTTTGTCTTTTTTTATTTATTTTTTCTTCAAAATAGAACAGCAGAATAAAATACTGTATATACTTTAGGATAGGATAAAAACTAACTGAGTCACTTGGAAATTATTGACAGGTGTCACAGGTAGCACAGATGGCTGGCGATGAGCCAGGGGTCTAGTAATATCCTCACAAATCCACATGGGGCATAAGAGACTTATATTTTACAGAATGGTGCCACTCAAGCACAGGACTATATACACACAGGAGAATGGCACACCTATTGACGGTTATATATTTTTTTAAATGTATGTAACTTGGAAGTGTGTGACAGGTGACTTGAAGGACAGACAGGCTAGTGTGACAGGTGTCTTTATTGAAGGGACAAACTGGAGTCACAGGTGTCTTGATGGACAGACAGGCTGGAGTAATAGGTGTCTTTATTGAACGGACAGACTGGACTGACAGGTGTCTTGATCGACGGACAGACTGGAGTGACAGATGTCTTTATTGAACAGACAAACTTTAGTGACAGGTGTCTTGATGGACGGACAGGCTGGAGTGACAGGTGTCTTTATTGAACGGACAAACTGGAGTGACAGGTGTCTTGATAGATGGACAGACTGGAGTAACAGGTTGTGGCAAACATCGCCACTTATTGAATGTCTTTCTTGTCTGTACCTCTTCCCCCCCCCCCTCAACCTCCCATCAGCCCTTGCTATTGTCTGACCCCACCTCTCCTTGTACCATAGTAATCTATGTATTGTATGTAAATGAGGCTGTTGGAGGTTTGAAAGCAGGTGCACATGCCTAGTAAAGTCAGTTGACTCCCAAACTGTGTGTCGTCCAGTAACTGGGGAAATTGTCTCTTGAATATTGACCTGTTTCTTCAGCTACAAGGGGATTTAAGTGAAGATATTGAGGGTATATCTTCAAGCTCCGCAACACAGGTGTCTTGATAGATGGACAGACTGGAGTGACAGGTGTCTTGACGGACAAACAGGCTGGACTGACAGGTGTCTTGATGGACGGACAGGCTGGAGTGACAGGTGTCTAAATGGACGGACAGGTGTAATGATGGACGGACAGGCTGGAGTGACAGGTGTCTTGACGGACGAACAGGCTGGACTGACAGGTGTCTTGATGGACGGACAGGCTGGAGTGACAGGTTTCTAAATGGACGGACAGGTGTAATGATGAACGGACAGGCTGGAGTGACAGGTGTCTTGACGGGCAGACAGTTGTCTTAACGGGTGGACAGTAGTGACAGGTGTCTGGATGAGGTGATGATGACAGGACTGGACAGGACTAATCTCACTGACTGGGGCAAATCAGGCACAGAAGAGTGGCAAATCGGTACTGAAGGGGTTAATTAGGGGTTAATTATGTACGAATCAGGGGATGAGGCACAGAACTGACTACAGATGACAGACAACAGGCTGTTGATGAGGCACAGAACTGATCTGTGTCACTGACTGGGGCACAGAAGCAGCTTTTCGGCACAAAAGGGGTTAATTCGATCTGGTAGGTATTAATGTACAGTAGCTTTTCACACTCTCTCCTTCTCTGATCGCTTCCCTGACAGGATTTGGGACGATCAGAGAAGGAGAAGCACATAGTCCCTCCCTAACCCCCCTTTACCTGTCCCGATGCGCTGCGATTGATCCCTCTGCACTATTGGACCAATCACAGCGATCGCGGGCGGGTCAGAGCTCCGATGCAGTTCCCGCCGGCGTCTCTGGTTGCCTAGCAACCCCAGCACGCCGACTTCACTGAACCTTCAGCGCTTTGCTCCCATCGCTGGCAGAGAAAGCCGATCACGTACATGCACGTGGGGATGCGGTGAGGCCCCACATTCCCCAACGTACATGTACCTGATGTTGCGTGAAGGGGTTAAACTTTCAAAAGTTGTCACACTTTTATGCTTTAATAATTTCTCCCATATTTCAACTCTATAATTTTTAATTTTAAAAAATGAATACCCCCTTGGATGTGGTCTCTCTTTCTCAGGCTCCCTCTCCGGCCTGGAACCCTGATTCCCCGCCACCCGTGATCACCATGGTAGGCGCATAAAAGAACATCGAAAGTTGATATAGCAGATATCAAATTGGATTGTGAACATTACCGGGATGTGCGACATGGTGGGGCAGTAAGTGTGCACACGCCTACACGAACTGACTGACAGGGGTCAGCCCCTGCAACTTCTGGGTCTCCAAATTGGGCATATGGCCTGAGCTTGCCCTTTATGCCTTGGAGGTGCTGGCCTGCCCTGCAGCCAGTGTATTGTCTGAACGTGTGTTTAGCACGACTGGAGGGGGTTATCACAGGTTATATTTCCCAATGTTTTGGGGTGTACCCTAATTTTAAAAATAAAATTTAAAACCAAAAAGCAGTGTAGGCTATCTCCTCCCCCTCCACTGCCACTTCCACCGACACCGCCTCCTCAACCTCCTACTCCATATGGACCTGGTCCTCCTAGATCAAGATTATAATTTTTTCTTTTTGCGTATTTTATGTTATTTTAAGTCATTTCCCTATCTACATTTGTTTGCAGAGCACTCGCCATGCTCTTAACCACATTTTGATGCCATTTGCAGCCCTCTAGCCCTTTCCATGACATTTTTACCGCCATTTTAGTGCTCAAAAGTTCGGGTCCCCATTGACTTCAATAGGGTTTGGGGTCAAGTTCGGGTCCCGAACTCGAACTTTTTTCTGAAGTTCGGGCGAACCCATCCAACCCGAACATCCAGGTGTCTGCTCAACTCTAATTATCAAGTATTAAGAGGGAATTATACTATCCAAAGAAAAGGTCCCAAATGAGGAGAGAAAAGCTTGATCAATGCATTAAGTCCTGCAACATGCGCACTGCTAGCGAGAGAGTAAGAAAAGTATCTAAGTTCACGTGCACGCACGTAATTCTGTCTACGGACAAAGAGATTGGCGAGAGAGAAGGAATATATTCTAAGAGTGCGCGCATGCACGAACCTCCGGCAATGGACAAAGAGACTAGCGAGAGAGAAGGAATAGGTTCTAAGTCCCCGCGCATGCGTGAACCTCCAGCCACGGTTAAGGAGGCTGGTGAGATACCTGTATGACGCAGTGTGCAGGCGGCACCTGGAGGAGGGGTGAGCCAATCCTGGATAGTGTAAAATCCTTGTAGGATGACAGGATGACTAACAGAAACTACCATACGTAGAACCATTATGACATCATTTACCTACCTAATAAAAGCAGGTCCCCGCCCCCAACATATAGACCTGCATTTTTCCCTGACCGGTTAACCAGCGAAACATGTCAGGAAGCAGGGAGTGCGTTTGTGTTTCTAGTTTCAGCAGCAAGCAGTTAGCATAAGAGAAAGTAAGAATGAATGTTGTAAGCTACACTGTTACATCTCATTATGTGTTGCTGTGGAAAACTAACAGCACACTATTGATACTTCAGACTATAAAGACTAAAAGTACGAGTAGGCTAACTGATAAGAAAAAGTCTCACAGTTGTTAGTAGTTTCATGTTTAATTCAGAAATAAAGGTTAAGTTTTAACTAGTAGCACATGAAATTAGACCAATAAGGCTACTTTCACACTGGCGTTTCTGGGTCCGCTTGTAAGATCTGTTTCAGGGCTCTCACAAGCGTCCCAAAATGGATCCGTTCATCCCCAATGCATTCTGAATGGATAAGGATCCGCTTAGAATGCATCAGTTTGGCTCCGCTCTGCCTCCATTCCGCTCTGGAGGCGGACACCAAAACGGTGTCCGCCTGGCGATGCAGAGCCAATCGGATCAGTCTGAACTAACAATTGAAGTCAATAGAGACGGATCTGTCTGGGATGGCTCCGTCTGAAGCGGAACAATTTACATTTCATTTTACTATTTGAGCATTCTCAGAATGAATTAAACCTCCCCCTGCATTTCTCCTCCCCCTGAAAACCCAGCGGCCATCTTGGATCTCCAAGTTCACCAACAGGTATGGACATGAAACTTCTGTCTCTCTCTCTTTCTTTCTTTCTTTACATTTTCATACAATCTTTCTATCTATCATGGGGGCATATAATGGCACTTGCATGGGCATGTTTTTGCAGACGTCAGCAAAGTGGTGTGGGTGTAATGGCATGGCGGTTGGTTTTGTTCATTGAGCATGGGTCTGAAAGATATCAGTGGTCATATTCAAGAGCAGTGTTGCAGATGGTGGGCTTGGGTTTTTGTGTGCGTGTGGTTATTTCCGAAATTTTGGTGCGGTCATGTAATAGGTGTCCGAATGTCAAATGTCGAGGGGGATGGTGTTTGGTCAGATGGTTCAGCGTTATTGATGATGGAAATTCTGTGCAT
The DNA here is from genome assembly GCF_014858855.1 of Bufo gargarizans. Lineage (NCBI taxonomy): Eukaryota > Metazoa > Chordata > Amphibia > Anura > Bufonidae > Bufo > Bufo gargarizans. The sequence goes on from NC_058084.1 coordinate 308,952,920, forward strand.
GAAGCTATACGCACGTTGGTTTTGTCATTCAATAGGGGCACTATTAATGCACGTGTGTTGTGGAGCAAATATGGCAGTGATAGTGGGCCTACAGACCACAGGTGTTGACGAGCGCAGGAGTGTGATTATTTTTTGCGATATTGAAACGGGTGATGATTATTGCAAGTTTATGGAGTGGGGGGTTGGCTAGAGATGGCTAGGATTTATGGTTGATGGAAATTGTGGGTGTGACGGAAGTACTCTGCCTAGAGCATTAAATAGGGTGCAGATTATTGCACGTGTGTGGTGTGTCAAATCTAGCACAGAATGGGGGCAGATTGTACAGGTGGTGGTAGGTGGCAATGCAATGAGGGTGGGCAGACATCACAGAGTTTATTAAATGCAAAAAATTGCATGTATGTTTATAATAGAATGATTGATTTATTTTCTTTTTTTAGCAACTACGAGTATTTTTCATTGAAGATCTTCTCCTCGGATTCACACAAATACAAAAAGGTAAAAAAAATGTGGGATATATATATTAATTATGTTATTTCACATTAATACAAACATTTGCAATATATCTCTACAGATGTCTGAATCGCAAAAAGGCGCAAAACCTAGGCCGCCCCCAGAAGGTGCCGCAGAATTCAAAAAGTGGTAAGTACATGCTAGTGTACCAGCATGACAGCATGCTGTATCAATGTCTCCTTATAAAGTCACCTATACAGTATAATGTCAACTTGGCACCATCCGCCACTTTCTCCCTGTATACCCCCATACCGTATAATGTCGCCTTGTGGCCCCCATACCGTATAATGTCACCTTGTGGCCCCCATACCCTATAATGTCACCTTGTGGCCCCCATACCGTATCATGTCACCTTGTGGCCCCCATACCGTATAATGTCACCTTATGGCCCCCATACCGTATAAAGTCACCTTGTGGCCCCCATACCGTATAAAGTCACCTTGTGGCCCCCTTACAATTTAATGTTTCATTGTAGCCAAACTCACCATACAGTATTATCACCTTTTTGACCCTAGTTTTTTATAACTTCAAAATTTGCATTCTTTACAATATACAGTCATGTGAAAAAATTAGGACACCCTTTGAAAGCATGTGGTTTTTTGTAACATTTTTAATAAAAGGTTATTTCATCTCCGTTTCAACAATACAGAGAGATTAAAGTAATCCGACTAAACAAAGAAAACTGAAGAAAAGTCTTTTCAAGATCTTCTGTAAATGTCATTCTACAAAAATGCCTATTCTAACTGAGGAAAAAGATAGGACACCCTTGCCCCTAATAGCGAGTGTTACCTCCTTTGGCTGAAATAACTGCAGTGAGACGGTTCTTGTAGCCATCTACCAGTCTTCGACATCGGTCTGAGGAAATTTTACCCCACTCCTCAATGCTGAACTTTTTCAGCTGTGAGATGTTTGAGGGGTTTCTTGCACGTACAGCCCTTTTCAAGTCACCCCACAGCATCTCAATGGGATTCAAATCTGGACTTTGACTTGGCCATTCCAGGACTCTCCATTTCTTCTTTTTCAGCCAATCTTTGGTTGATTTACTAGTATGTTTTGGGTCATTGTCATGTTGCATGGTCCAGTTCCGCTTCAGCTTTAATTTTCTAACTGATGGTCTCACATGTTCTTCAAGCACCTTCTGATACACAGTAGAATTCATCGTGGATTCTATGATGGTGAGCTGACCAGGTCCTGCTGCAGCAAAGCAGCCCCAAACCATGACACTTCCACCTCCATGCTTCACAGTTGGTATGAGGTTCTTTTCTTGGAATGCTGTGTTTGGTTTACGCCAAACATGTCCTCTGCTGTTGTGTCCAAATAATTCAATTTTGGACTCATCTGTCCAAAGAACATTATTCCAGAAGTCCTGGTCTTTGTCAACTTTATCTCTGGCAAATGTCAGTCTGGCCTCGATGTTTCTCTTGGAAAGCAAAGGTTTCCTCCTTGCACACCTCCCATGCAAGTTAAACTTGTACAGTCTCTTTCTGATTGTAGAGGCATGTACTTCTACATCAACAGTAGCCAGAGCCTGCTGTAGTTCTCGAGATGACACTTTAGGGTTTTTGGAGACCTCTTTTAGCATCTTGCGGTCTGCTCTTGGGGTGAACTTGCTGGGGCGACCAGTCCTGGGCATGTTGGCAGTTGTTTTGAAAGCCCTCCACTTGTAGACTATCTTCCGGACAGTGGAATGGCTGATTTCAAAATCTTTTGAGATCTTTTTAAATCCCTTCCCAGACTCATAGGCTGCTACAATCTTTTTTCTGAAGTCCTCTGACAGCTCTTTTGCTCTCACCATGGTGCTCACTCTCACTTCAACAGTCAGGAGCACACCAAACTAAATGTCTGAGGTTTAAATAGGGCAAGCCTCATTCAACATGCAGAGTAACGATCTACTAATTATGTGCACCTGGTGTGATATACCTGTGTGAGATCTGAGCCAATTTAAGAGGGAATACATGTGAGGGTGTCCTATCTTTTTCCTCAGTTAGAATAGGCATTTTTGTAGAATGACATTTACAGAAGATCTTGAAAAGACTTTTCTTCAGTTTTCTTTGTTTAGTTGGATTACTTTAATCTCTCTGTATTGTTGAAACGGAGATGAAATAACCTTTTATTAAAAATGTTACAAAAAACCACATGCTTTCAAAGGGTGTCCTAATTTTTTCACATGACTGTATATCCTTATCGCAATACATTTTGTAATCTCGTTATCATGGATATTGAACAACCATAGTATACGCAACAATTTGTATTTTCAATTTAAAACAACATTCATTTTAAAAAAAAATGTCTTTCCGTTTTTTATAGTCTTCATCATCGACCAGCTCCACTGTAACGCCAGTGGCCTCACCAGGGAGGACCCCTACTTCAAGGGGATCCGATTCATCGAGGGGAGGTGGAGATAATATGGACCAGGACCTGCATTAAGTAAGTATATTTCTATATATCTATATTATACCCTAAAAATCATGGTTTAACCATTTTTTTTATTGTTTAAGGAAACTTCTACTAGATCCGCCAGGTAGGATCCTCAAGTCCCCTACAGAGTCTGTGGGAGAGGCCGTGGCGGTCGGGGACGTGTAAGTATCAAAGACTTAGGTTTTTAAAATAATTTTTCTTTCGTACATTATAAAATGATCTTTTTCTTTTTTTGGTTCAAGGGTTCCATAGTCTCCACCAGGGAAGATAGTGAAGTTTGTAATCCATACCAGTGAAAACAAACTCCTTATCCAGCTGGTGGAGGCGCTTCCCACATTATGGGTAGTGATGTCCCAAACTATTTGCCGGCGAATAGTTCCCGGCGAACATAGCTTGTTCCCTTTCGCCACTGCGGGCGAACATATGCGATGTTCGGTCCGCCCCCTATACATCACCATTGAGTAAACTTTGACCCTCTACCTCACAGTCAGCAGACACATTCCAGCCAATCAGCAGCAGACCCTCCCTCCCAGACCCTCCCACCTCCAGGACAGCATCCATTTTAGATTCATTCTGAATCTGCTTTCACAGAGAGAGGAGGGAGAGTGTAGCTGCTGATTCAATAGGGAAAGCGTTAGCTAGGGCATCAACCCTTCATACAGGGTGTGACAGAAAATACCTTGCAGATAAAAAAAAATATATATTTAATATTTTTCTGTGATCTAATCACATTTGCAAGCCCGTGTGTGTCAGGCGCCCACACATACTGTATTGTGTCCACTGGCTAGTGGCTGGTTCGGCCTGCACTCATACCGTTACAGGGTGTCATTTGCCCAAATACCTTTCACAAAAAAATAATTCTATTTAAAATTTAACTGTGATCTAATCACATTTGCAAGCCCGTGTGAAGCCCGTGTAATCACATGTACTGTGCCCACTGCCCACCACTTATATAGAGTGGCACAGTACCTTGCACGCATAGTAACACTTATCTAATAAAAAATGACAGGCAGAGGCAGGCCATGCCGCAGGGGCCGTCGTGTTCGTGGTGCTGTGATTTCCACTGGCCCTGGAATAATGCCCAGTGTTCAGAGGCCACGTACCCTGAACCCAAAAAATTCTGAGAAAATAGTTGACTGGCTTACACAGGACACCCAATCTTCAACAGCTTCCGCTAAGAACCTTGACGCACCATCCTCCTCCAGCTCAGCTTTGGTCACCACTCTCCCGCCCGCCGCTACCATCACAGCCGCTTCACTTGCTCCATCAGAGGAGTTATTTACACATCAGTTGGATGAAATTAGTGGTGCGCAACCATTATTGCCAGGGAATGTAGACAACAGGGATATGTCTCAGTCAGGCAGCATTACACACATGGACGTACAGTGTTATGATGATGATGATGTTGTACCCGCTGCTGCTTCCTTTGCTGAGGTGTCAGATACAAGTGAAGCGGTTGATGATGACGATGTGTCCGTGGATGCCACGTGGGTGCCTGCTCGAAGAGAAGAAGAAGAGGGGGAAAGTTCAGAAGGGGAGACAGAGAGAAGGAGGAGACGAGTTGGAAGCAGGGGGAGGTCGTTGCAAGGAGCTAGTGGCACAGTCAGACAGCATGCATCGGCACCCGGGGTCAGCTAGACAGAACGCCAATCAATGCATGCTGTTGCCACCACCAGAATGCCGTCATTGCAAAGCTCAGCAGTGTGGCATTTTTTTTGTGTGTCTGCCTCTGACAACAGAGATGCCATTTGCAACCTGTGCCAAAAGAAACTGAGTCGTGGGAAATCCAACACCCACCTAGGTACAACTGCTTTGCCGAGGCACATGATCGCACATCACAAACGCTTATGGGATCAACACATGATGACGAGTAGAAGCAGCACACAAGCTCAAAGCCACCATCCTCCTCCTGGTCCAGCATCTTCAGCCACGTCAACCACTGCTGTCCTCCTTGCCCCCTCTCAACCACCCGCCACTCCGCCTCTCACCTTGAGCAGTTCCATCTCATCTGCCCACAGTCAGGTGTCTGTTAAGGAAATGTTTGAGCGTAAGAAGCCAATGTCACAGAGTCACCCCCTTGCCCGGCGTCTGACAGCTGGCTTGACGGAACTCTTAGCCAGCCAGCTTTTACCAGCTGGTGGAGTCTGAGGCCTTCAAAAAATTTGTCGCTATTGGGACACCACAGTGGAAGGTACCCAGACAAATTTTTTTTTTCTAATAACGCAATCCCAAACCTCTACTCGGTGATTGAAAATGAAGTCATGGCATCTCTGGCATACAGTGTTGGAGCAAGGGTCCATCTGACCACTGATACCTGGCCTGCAAAGCACGGTCAGGGCAGGTATATCACCTACACTGCGCATTGGGTCAACCTGCTGACTGCTGCCAAGCATGGAATGCATGGCTCTGCAGCGGAGTTGGTGACACCGCCACGACTTGCAGGCAGGCCTACTGCCACCTCCTCTACTCCTCCTACTCCATCCTCTTCCATAACCTCCTCGGCTGAGTCCTCTTCTGCTGCGGCGTCTGGCTGCACATCAACTGAACCCCCCAGCTCCCCAGGGGCTATTCCACATCCCGGAGACTACAGTGTCACGCTGTCTTGGGGTTGACTTGCCTGAAAGCAGAGAGCCACACCGAACCAGCACTCCTGTCCGCCCTGAACGCACAGGTGGATCAGTGGCTGACCCCGCACCAACTGGAGATCGGCAAAGTGGTGTGTGACAATGGAAGCAATTTGTTGGCGGCATTGAATTTTGGCAAGTTGTCACATGTGCCGTGCATGGCACATGTGTTAAATCTCATCGTACAACGCTTTGTGTCTAAGTACCCAGGCTTACAGGACGTCCTCAAGCAGGCCAGGAAGATGTGTGGCCATTTCAGGCGTTCCTACACGGCCATGGCGCACTTTGCAGACATTCAGCGCCGAAACAACATGCCAGTGAGGAGCTTGATTTGCGACAGCCCGACACATTGGAATTCAACACTCCTAATGTTCAACCGCCTGCTCCAACAAGAAAAAGCTGTCAACGAGTATTTGTATGACCAGGGTGCTAGGACAGCCTTTGCGGAGCTGGGAATTTTTTTGCCACGTTACTGGACGCTCATGCGCAATGCCTGTAGGCTCATGCGTCCTTTTGAGGAGGTGACAAACCTAGTCAGTCGCACCGAAGGCACCATCAGCGACCTCATCCCATTTGCTTTCTTCCTGGAGCGTGCCCTGCGAAGAGTGCTGGATCAGGCTGTAGATGAGCGTGAAGAGGAAGAGTTGTGGTCACCACCAGAAACAGCCTTGTCATCATCGCTTGCCGGACCTGCGGCAACGCTGCAAGAGGAGTATGAGGAAGAGGAGTCAGAGGAGGAATGTGGCTTTGAGGAGGAGGAAGACCAACCACAGCAGGCATCCCAGGGTGCTCGTTGTTGTCACCTATCTGGGACCCCTGGTGTTGTACGTGGCTGGGGGGAAGAACAGACCGTCAATGACATCAGTGAGGAGGAGGAACGGGAAATGAGTAGCTCGGCATCCAACTTTGTGCAAATGGAGTCTTTCATGCTGTCATGTCTGTTGAGGGACCCTCGTATAAAAAGGATGAAGGAGAACGACCTGTACTGGGTGGCCACGCTACTAGACCCCCGGTATAAGCAGAAAGTGGCGGAAATGTTACCAAATTACCGGAAGTCAGAAAGGATGCAGCAGTTCAAAACCAAACTAAAAAATATGCTTTACACAGCTTATAAGGGGGATGTCACAGCACAACGGGAATCTAACTGGGGAAGAGGTCAAAGTAATCCTCCTCCTACCACGACCACGGCGGCAAGGACAGGACGCTTTACAGATGTGTTGATGATGCAGGACATGCAGAGCTTTTTCAGTCCTACACATCGCCACAGCCCTTCGGGATCCAGCCTAAGAGATATCGACACTCTGAGGAGCGATGAACCCCTTGACTAATGGATGTGCAGGCTTGAACTGTGGCCTGAGCTATCCCAGTTTGCAATAGAACTTCTGGCCTGCCCCGCTTCAAGTGTCCTGTCAGAAAGGACCTTCAGTGCAGCAGGAGGCATTGTCACTGACAAAAGAAGTCACCTCGGTCCAAAAAGTGTTGATTACCTCACCTTCATTAAGATGAATGAGGCATGGATCCCGAAGGGACTGGCAGTAGGGGATACGTTTAACTAACTAAAGGCCTGATGACATGCCTTGGCCTCAAAATGGTCCCCACGCTGCTGTATTTAATGTCTGCATACCAGATGACTTTCGTGAATTCTCCGCCACCAACTAGGGTTCAAGCCGCAATGTTTTAGTCACCTTTCTGCCTTGAAAACATCAATTTTTCTGGTCGCTGCTACAACAGCGGCTGCAACAATAGCATTGTTTTTCAGGCATGTGTACATGCCTAATTTTTCTGGCCTCTGGTGCTGCACTGTGGCTGCAAAAACAAAACAACAAAAAAGGCACATACAAATGTCAATTCCCCTTTCGTGATCGTTACCTTGTGGTGAACGGGCATGCGTATCACAATGAAGCGATCATCACCTCTATGAGTGTGTAGGCAATGTTGCCACACCCCAGATGATAAGGCCGTTGCTTAATTATGATCAGACCAAAAGCGATCGTGACGGCTGGATGTTTTTTCATAGAAAAAAACTTAAAATAAATATTTAGCTTTTTTTAAGTTGTATGGGTGGGTTTTTAATACATAAAATAAAAAAAAATCATAATAAAGTCTCTTAATAGCTTATTAGAAATAATGCAGACAATTTAAAAAATCCCCAACAATTCCAATACAAATCAAGTACAAAGCTCAGAACTAAATTATTCCAGGATGTCGTAATGGTTCGTTAATTCGACAATGGTTAATCAATTCGACACACGTCCCCGGATAGGGGACGTAACAGGGATTAAACTGATAGGAATAGGACTAGTTAAGACACCACTCATATAGGGTGTCACAGCACATTGCTCCGTGCACGCGCAGTGCCCCAACTTGGGAGTAAGAGGACCGACCAAGCTGCTTTTTCCATCTCCCGGTTCCTAAAATCAATTCAGTTTGGTGTATCAGAGTTTGGTCTGTCACTGTGAAGGCAGTCGAAGATACCCTGCCTAAATTTTTTTTCACAAAAGGCAATCCCACCCTGATATGGGACGTAACAAGGATTAAACTGATGAGAATAGTACTACAGAAAATAGCACTCATATCGGGTGTGACAGTAAATTGCACGGCGCAGACGCAGTGACCGTGGTGAGGATTCAAACAAAGGGGAGGGAGCCAGCAATTTTTTAACCATCTCCACGTTCGAAAAATCTATTTAATAAATGGACCCCAGATTGGGGACGTAACAGGGATTAAACTGATGAGAAGAGAGAACTACAGGAAATACCACTCATATCGGATGGGACAGTAAATTGCACGGCACAGACGCAGTGACCGTGGATTCAAACAAAGGGGAGGGAGCCAGTGTTTTTTTTAACCATCTCCCCATTCGAAAAATCAATTCAATTCACCTTTCCGGGACCCTTGGTGTTGTACGTGGCTGGGTGGAGGAAGAAACCTTCAATGACATCAACGGGACATGGCTAGCTTGGTATCCAACCTTGTGCAAATGGGAAGTTTGCGGTTGGGCAAATGGACTGTTTGCGGTGGTTTGCGGTGCATTAAAAGGGGAGTTTGGTCTGTCAATGTCTGTGAAGTGGGCGTAACCCTTACACTACCTGATCGATACAACATCATACCTGATCGTATACACACACTGGATGTTTTAAACCACGTTGTTCAAAAACAAATTGGATTGTTAGGTGATTTATGCCCTTTATGGATTAAAATCCAACTCTGCGTCAACTATGTAATTTTCCTCCGGCATGCCACAGTCCAGGTGTTAGTCCCCTTGAAACAACTTTTCCATCACTATTGTGGCCAGAAAGAGTCCCTGTGGGTTTTAAAATTCGCCTGCCCATTGAAGTCAATGGCGGTTCGCCCGTTCGCGAACGTTTGCGAAAATTAGCGTCCGCTGTTCGCGAACGGAAAATTTTATGTTCGCGACATCTCTAATTATGGGACCACACCGACCGCCAACATGCTGACCACCACCTGACCCAGCAGCTCTGGAGGGAGATTGCCGAATGTTTGTTCAGTGGCTGGGAGGATCTCTCTGTGGCGGATCGGAAAGAATGTGGTATGTACACCTATAACTCATGTATAATGTTAAACCTAGTCAACAATAATATAATTACAATAACTCTTTTTTAAAAATTTTCAACAGTGGACAAGGTTATCACTCGGTGGCGTTCAATGTGGGACTGCTTCAAGAGAGACTACAATAAAGAAGTTCAGGCCCCGAGTGGTTCCAGAGCAACCTCAGGGCCCCAATATTGTCATACTGCGGCCCTGGGGTTCCTACGTCGAACGCTGGAACTTACATTTTTTTTATTTTTAGTTCAGATTTGAAAAAGATTTTTCTTTATTCACCCTGTGTCCGCAAAGGTTTGTGTGAGACAAAGGAATCTCTAACACCTTTATCTCATTTAACATTGTACGGTCAGAATGTTCAATAGATCTAGACTTTTGTCTGTAATAGGATTAGTGAGACAAAGGAATCTATGACAACTTTATCTCACTTATCCTACTACGGTCAAAAGTTCCAATAGATCCAAACTTTTGTCTTGAAAAGATTGTGTGAGACAAAGGAATCTCTGAATCATTTATCTCATTCTGCCTGAAAGTCATACGAGACAATAGATCAGGTCTGCCCAACCTGTGGATCTCCAGCTGTTGTAAAAATACAAATCCCACCATGCCTTGCTGTAGGATGGTAGTTTAAGGATGTATGGGCATGCTGGAAGTTGTAGTTTTGCAGCAGCTGTAGAGCCACAGGTTGGCCATCCCAGTAATAGATCAACAATTCCTGCTGTAAAAGGATTATGTAGAAAAAGGAATCTGACCTATAGTAACATAGAAACATAGAATGTGTTTGCAGAAAAAAAAAATTGCCCCATCTAGTCAGCACTATAGACTGAATACTATGATTAGCCCCTGGCCCTATCTTATATGAAGGATGGCCTTATGCCTATCCCATGCATGCTTAAACTCCTTCACTGTATTTGCAGCTACCACTTCTGCAGGAAGGCTATTCCATGCATCCACTACTCTATAAAGTTCCTGATATTACTTTTAAATATTTGTCCCTCATTTTAAAATATGTCCTCTTGTAGCAGTTTTCCTAAATATTCTCTCCTCTTTTACCTCGTTGATTCCCTTTATGTATTTAAAATTTTCTATCATATCCCCTCTGTCTCGTCTTTTCTTCCAAGCTATACATGTTAAGGTCGTTTAATCTTTTCTAGTAATTATTCCTGTATTCCATGTACTAGTTTAGTAGCTCTTCTCTGAACTCTCTCCTAAGTATCGACACCTTTCTCTCATGCAGCCATCTACATTATGAAGTAGACAATGTTAGATACTGTAATTATTAATAACAGGCCTTATATTTTTTCTCTCCACAGAACTGCCAGCAGCACTCGGGACCCTGAACCCTCTCTTGAAGCGGACCCTGAACAGGCCGCCACCACTAGCCCTCCTGTCACTCATTCACCGGTTCGGGTCAATCCTGGTCCCCTACCAGGTCTCTCTTTTCAGCGTACGCTCTCTACTTTGCGACAAAATGTGAGAGCTACGCTGAATAGCAGGAGATCCGGTAGGAGCCGTCGGGAGGAATATGGGGACCTTGTAGAGATCGTTTCCGATGCTCTAGAAGGTTTTGCAGATGAGATGCATTGAGCTTTGGAAGACTTGGCATGCCGAGTGGAGGGGGTGGAGTCGGCACGTCAACTCTCTGACAACGAGCATTACCTGCTAACCTATGTCTCCCGAATGGACCAAATGACTCCCGAACAGGTGCATGAGTTCCGAAATTTGATGGAGAACGGGTCGTGGGAAATCATGCACTGCCCCCCATCCACCACCTACCCCCATCCCACTCTTATCAATATGGGCAGACACGCCAACCTTCCCATTTCCACCATCCTTCCCTTTCCCAACCCTCCGAGCATGTGTGCAATCTGCATTCTTTTTCTTCTACTCCTTCTCCTCCTCACTATCAGGCTCCTACTTCTTTCCCTACTACTTCTGCTTCACATGCTCGGGAACAATCAACTCCTGACCCTTCCACTCTCCACACCCCCAGAACTCATCCTGCATCCTTTCCTGTGGCCCGTCGTTTTCATTCCTCAACTGAAGACAGGGGGGCTATTGCTGCCGGTCCAAGAGTGTCCACACCTCAACGCTCCACCTCCCCTCACCGTTATTCTAATTTATAGATTTTTTTTTTCAAATAAATTATTTTCTTTATTTAAAAATGTATTCAGTTAAAAATAAATGTTATATTTTTTAACATACTGTGTGATTTTATTTTTATATTTTTTCTATCTCATGCACTATGTCCGCTACAGCTGTGGGTAAAGTAAAATTCTTGAATACAAAAACAGTATAACAAAAGTTTTTGTTAGTAAATGTATTTTGCCCACACCTGTAGTATCAAAGGTAGAAAATAAATTGAGAGAGCACGATCAATAACGGGCTTTCCAAAATCTCTTTATTGATCAGATTCTAGCTGATTGGCTCATGAACAAGCTATAATCATGTTCATCTGCCAATCTTGTTCTAATCCACATGAACCCTTGTGGGACTCGCGGTACAAGTGAATCCGCATCATCCACCATTGAATTTACTAGAGAGTAAAAAATTTTTCATTTTGCTCTTTAGCAAAGATGATGCTGTCAATGAAATTATCAGCATTACCAGAAGGGACAGGAAATGAACATAATGCTGTCAGTCTTTGACCGGGTTCAGAGCCAATTAGGTAACTGCACCCAGCCAAAGACATCAACACTTCATGCTGGAATGCTCTACCTCAGGGATGTCAAACTCGTGGCCCTCCAGCTCTTGCAAAACTACAACTCCCATCATGCCTGGGCATACTGCAGCTATCAGGGAATGCTGGGAGTTGTAGTTTTGCAACATCTGGAGGGCCATGAGTTTGACATCCATGCTCTACCTTGACATGCATTTGTTCACGCATAGAAAGGGCTGACAAAAACAAACTGCATGGCGGAGAATTCCGACAGTCAGTGTGTTTTAATTCGGCTAGGTATATATGACGACACTAAGTAGGGCAATAGATACAGCAAAACTACACTGAGACATTTGTTTTTTGACTTTTGGTCGCACAAATTTTGCACTATAATTATTATAAGGATAGTCTATGGTGTCCCAATGCGACATCCTGAGACGCGACAGTCGTTTAAAAATCCATCACGAATTGATTTTTTGACAATGTTCCGTTGCAGTTGCAGCATGTAGCAGTGCGACACCATAGACCAGGGATGGCCAACCTGAGGCTCTCCAGCTGTTGCAAAACTACAACTCCCAGCATGCCCAGACTGCTTACAGCCAGCAGCCTACAGCAGGGCATGGTGGGAGTTGTAGTTTTACAACAGCTGGAGAGCCGCAGGTTGGCCATGCCTGCCATAGACTATCATTATAAAAATTGTTTCGCAAAATTGTTGTAACACAATGTCACGCGACAAATGTCGTCGTCTAGACCTAGACAAAAAGACTGTGGATGCCTAGCTGTAGCCATGCCATAGCTGTTTGACCGGCTATGGCAGGGCTACAGCAGGCACAATAGTGCAGGAATCGCACCACAATCACAGATGGATGTCCAGAGCATGGTAGCACCATGGATGAACACAGTACGTCTTTATCCATAATGATTAGACCTCTGTTGGTAAACTAAATAAAAGATTAAACCAGGTGTGATAAATTATTATTTTATAAAAAAATTTAACATTAAAAACATTTACAAAACATTATTTTGCCAATTCACTCTACCTGCTTCAGAGACAAAGTAATCGGCAAAACCGTCCCTCATTCTAGCAATGGCGAGGGTAGAGCGATATGACACATGCATCCTAGTCAGTGTACAATCAACCTCTTGCGGGTCTAGACGCAGTGGTTTCTCCGATAAAAGATAATTATGTAGCACCACATAAGCCTTAACAACATCGTCTATGGTTTCTACTTTGAGGTTCATGGCTTTGTTAAGAAAAAGCCATTTTGCAACTAGAATCCCAAAGGCGCACTCCACTAGTCATCTAGCTCTTGTCAGTCTATAGTTATAAATCCGTTTTGAGAGTTCAAGTCACGGCTGAAGTATGGCTTTATGAGGTTTTCACACATTTGGAACACCTTGTCCCCTACTACAACAAATGGCTTGGAAGGTCCATCTGTACCTGGCAACGGTCTTGGAGGTGGTAATCCAAATTGCTTGGAATACAGGAGGCCTCCCATAGAGTAGGTTTTCAAAGCAATGGAGTCATTTGTCCGTCCATACTCTCCAATGTCAACAGCAACAAAACGATAATCCGCATCAGCAATCGCCATTAAGATAATGGAGAAATATTTTTTATAATTAAAAAATTCAGATCCACTTCCTGAAGGCTTGACAATCTTTATATGTTTGCCATCCACTGCTCCTACACAATTAGGGAATTGGCAGGTGAAGAGAAATGTGACTCTATCTTGTCTTCTCTTACATGTACAAAATTGTTATAATATCTCACCCACACACTGTTTCAAATCCCCCCCCCCCCAGAGTGAGTTAGGTTCACTTATCTGTCTAAGGACAGATTCTGGGAATATCCTAGAACTAGAACAAACGTTCTGTTTCATTCAGGGTCATTCTGCACAACTGTGTACATTCTTATATGTGACGTATTACATACCATAAAAGGATGTTCCGGTAGTATGTGTGTGAGCACCAATGTTTATCTTTATGATTGGTTTAACGCTGTTGTTATGCAAACTTTTCTACTGCCTATATAAGGCCAAGCTATAGCATAATAACGTTAGTGTTTCTCAGTAATACTTGTGTGTGTCCATTATTACCAACTGAGAAACATCTCTCCTGACATCAGTGTCTCAAACCAAGGTTGTCGTAGAGGTCCATAAAGGTCCAAATCCTTTTAGCAGGTTTCCATAAACTTGTCCGCTATTTGAAGCGATCGTTCAGTTGTTGGATGCGGGATAAAGTCTTCATGCAATATTGCCCACAGTGCACGACAAGTATCCTTTACTATTCCACAGAGTGGCGAAATTCCAATACGATATTGGTAATGTAATGATGTAAGGCTTTCTCCAGTAGCAAGAAACCTTATTTACCTTTACCTTATTGTCACCATTAACCCCTCTGATGGTGAAATGGCCCTTCGGTATCGGGTATCCTGCCTTTCAATGGTCGAAGTAATGCGCTGCAGGAGCTGGTCATAACTCCCAATCGTCATGCGCATATAATTGAAAACATTTTTGGGATTTGCACGCAACTCCAAATAAAGTACAGAAAAAAAAACTCTGGTCATCCTTTTTGAACTTATAGGGTGTATCCAATACCGACGTCTTCTTCTTTCCTGGTCTTGTCTTCTCCATCTAGCTTTCAGAATTTGAAACCTCAATCAGAGACGCAAGTGTGCAGGCAACATGCTTCCAATATACAATGAGCCTGAATAGAGGTGTACATGCTTTAATACTTTTCGAAAGTGGGAGGACTTTGTGAGGCACACCTTTTTACACCTTTGTTAGAAAAAACGGATCCACCGAGCGGATTCTAAAGCAAATGCAGACACAACGAACGGATCCGTTTTACAAGCGGATCCGTTATAACGGATCCGCATAGAAGATCACCGTTTGAATCCGTCTTTCAAATCCTTATAACGGATCCGTTTTAAATGGATACGTGAAACGCCAGTGTGAAAGTAGCCTTATGGTCAGATGACCAAATGTAAATAAGTATTGGTATTGCAAACGTCGAACATGTGCTAAGAGGTCACATTTATTTTGGGACTATTAATCTGATATCATGCACCATCTGAGATAAACACTTCTGAGTTAGAGGTGCCGAATGAATAACAAAAATGGAAATGTTTTTCTCTAATGCACTCGGTAACAACACGTGCATATGGGCGAACTGAGCATCAATCAGGTTTACCCCTGCCCCGCTGTTCGCCTCAATCCCCACAGTCTTGGACACTAGCGCCAACTCGGCAGTCAGGAGAAATCGGGTACTACCAGTCAAAGACAAATGCATGTTCTCTGACTCTCCTCTCACCCCTCCAAGAGTCAGATGGGAATTAGACGTCCCCCTTTCGTTTTATTTTTTACGCTGAATGTATGGACATACATCGATAAAATGTCCCTTTTGTCCGCAGAAAAAAACACACTCCCTTGGTACGACCAGAAAGCTTAAAAGTGGATCTGTGAGTAGCTTCCCCTAACTAACCCAGGAGTATCTTCACCCAAAGAGTCAGAGGAAGACGATAAGTTATGTGATAGTACGTCCTGAGAGTAGGGTCCCCTAGATCTCTCTCTCAGGCATCTATCAATGCGTACTGCAAGAGACACATCGGCTTCCAGAGACTCAGTATTCTCATGAAAGGCCAAAGCGTCCTTTAGCCTCCCTGATAATCTCTGACAAAACTGACTACAGTGAGCCGGATCGTTCCACTCAGTATTCGTAACCCACCTCCTAAACTCAGAGCAATAGATCTCAGCAGAACGCTCTCCCTGATGAAGGCCACGTAGCTTGGTCTCGGCCAGGGAAGTCCAATCCAGGTCATCATAGATGGAACCCATAGCTTTGAAAAAATTCATTCACCGACCGGAGAGACTGTGATCCGGTTGGCAGAGAAAAAGCCCAAGACTGAGCATTCTCTTTTAGTAATGAAATAACCACACCAACTCTCTGAATCTCATCCCCAGATGAGTGTGGACGTAGCCTAAAATACATTTTGCACTCCTCCCTAAACAAAATGAAATGATCACTTTCCCCAGAGAATCTGTCTGGGAGGGCAACTTTAGCCTCGAGACAGGCCTGGTAACCACCACCACCACTAGGACCAGCAGCCTGTGGTCTCTGGATCTGCGAGATGGTCGTGCGGAGGTCAGCTACCTCCAAAACAGCCCCTGCAGGGGTCAAGTCCTGGGAAAAAAAGTGTGGGAACTCACCCAAGATCCACTGCAACCCCCCCCCCCCTCCAAAAAATAAAAAAGCACAGAAAATCTAGCATGCTGTAATTTGTGTCACTGCGGACTAAAAAATAAATTAAAAAAATAGCACTTTTAGAAAAGTTTGTCCTGGGATTCGATCTCATGACCTCTACACAGCAGAAGCAAGGCATATGCCCTCACAGCTATGAAAGCTGTCTAGCTTGCTACTTAAAAAAAAATATATATAAGACTTCTACTGTAGGTAACTTTGCCCACTGTGTATGGATGTAGCAGAGCTGGGTGTGTTGGGGCAGCTGTCATGTGTATGGTTGTACACTAGGTATCAGTACACAAGGTATCAGTAGAAGTATCAGAAAAAGAAAAAAAAACACTTTGAGTTTGTCCTGGGATTCGAACTCATGACCTCTACACATTACAGGCAAGGCATTTACCCTCACAGCCATAAAAGCTGTTGAGGTAGTTGCTTAAAAAAAAAAAACTAAGACTTCTACTTATACCTAGTGTACTGATACCTAGTGTACAACCATACACATGACAGCTGCCCCAACACACCCAGCTCTGCTACATCCATACACAGTGGGCAGCTGTCATGTGTATGGTTGTACACTTGGTATCAGTAAACTAGGTATCAGTAGAAGTCTTATAAAAAAAAAAAAACACTTTTAGAAAAGTTTGTCCTGGGATTCGAACTCATGACCTCTACACATTACAGGCAAGGCATTTACCCTCACAGCCATAAAAGCTGTTGAGGTAGTTGCTTAAAAAAAAAAAAAACTAAGACTTCTACTTATACCTAGTGTACTGATACCTAGTGTACAACCATACACATGACAGCTGCCCCAACACACCCAGCCCTGCTACATCCATACACAGTGGGCAGCTGTCATGTGTATGGTTGTACACTTGGTATCAGTAAACTAGGTATCAGTAGAAGTCTTATAAAAAAAAAAAAACACTTTTAGAAAAGTTTGTCCTGGGATTCGAACTCATGACCTCTACACATCAGAGGCAAGGCATTTACCCTCACAGCCATAAAAGCTGTCAAGGTAGCTGTTTAAAAAAAAAAAAAATAAGACTTCTACTTATACCTAGTGTACTGATACCTAGTGTACAACCATACACATGACAGCTGCCCCAACACACCCAGCTCTGCTACATCCATACACAGTGGGCAGCTGTCATGTGTATGGTTGTACACTAGATATCAGTACACTAGGTATAATTAGAAGTCTTATATTTTTTTTTTTAAGCATTTACCTAGACAGCTTTCATGGCTGTGAGGGTAAATGCCTTCCTCTGATGTGTAGAGGTCGTGAGTTCGAATCCCAGGACAAACTTTTCTAAATGATCTCGTAGTGAAGGAGATGATGTCATTAGGGGGCGGGGCGCCATGAGAGGAGTCGCAGGCAGCGGCACCGCACAGACAGCTTCCTCTCAACTGAAGCCGCCCCTCCTCCCTTAACCTGCCCTGCACAGTGCGCTCCGTCTCCCCCTGTGAATCTGATTCAGCCGTGTTCTCCTGGCTTGAGGCTGAAAGGGAACGGCGTTCCTGCCATGAAAAAAGTGCAGGAACGCCGTTCCCATGCGTTCCCCCTCCACTCGACCCCTGAGCCCCTGCAGCTGTCTGGCCAGGGCAGAAATAGGATCCATAGCTGTACTGAAACAAGCAAAAAAAATGACATTTTTAACGGTTTATAATGTCACATTCGGGTATGGGAGGGAAACACCACACCGAACATAGGAGGCAAAAACATGAGGGAATAAGGCCTGGAAACTAGGGACACCTCCTAGTAGAACCCTAATCAAAGTCCTGACTAACTACCAGTATGAACAGACCCCAGAGGTAGGTGAGTTCATACACAGGAATACCTAGTGTCCTAACTCACCCTACAGGACCCTGGTACTAATGTCAGGACTGAGACAACCTGTTCCTCCAAAAGGAAGGACAAACAGGAGTTTCCCTCAAGCCTTAATACAAATGACAGGGAAATGCAACACACAAAATAACCAAAACAAAATACAAAAGGGAAAGAAAACACTTAACTTTAAGTGGCTATAGCAGCATCGGGAACTCAGCTGAGATCCACACACCAGCTACCCACAACTCCATAGCATAGTGGTAGAAACAATTAAGAAGGTTAACCCCTCAAGGACCCGTGACGTACGTGTACGTCATATCTGGCCGTGCATGCTGATCGGCATGCTGATAGACGGGTGTAGGAGCTGCGCCCATCCGATCAGCGGCATGGAACCGGCAGTCACTGACAGACGGGTCTCTGCTGCATACGCAGGCATCGGTGAAAACACCAATGCCGGCGCATTAACCCTTGCACTGCCGCGGTCAGCGCTGACCACATGACGTGCGGTATCCTGCCGGGTGCGAGTGTCCATTGAGTCCCCGAGCTGCTGTGAAGGTTACCCGATGGCAGGGAAGGCAACTCAGTGTCTTCCTTAGTCAATGTAAATGAAACCACGCACTCTCAAAATTGATGCTGCAGAATAGTTTTTTTTATATAGTGTTCCTTTTTACTAGGTATGTCAAAACTGAAACAAAAAAGGAAATATATATTATATATATATATATATATATATATATACAGTACAGACCAAAAGTTTGGACACACCTTCTCATTCAAAGAGTTTTCTTTATTTTCATGACTATGAAAATTGTAGATTCACACTGAAGGCATCAAAACTATGAATTAACATGTGGAATTATATACATAACAAAAAAGTGTGAAACAACTGAAAATATGTCATATTCTAGGTTCTTCAAAGTAGCCAACCTTTGCTTTGATTATTGCTTTGCACACTCTTGGCATTCTCTTGATGAGCTTCAAGAGGTAGTCATCTGAAATGGTTTTCACTTCACAGGTGTGCCCTGTCAGGTTTAATAAGTGGGATTTCTTGCCTTATAAATGGGGCTGGGACCATCAGTTGCATTGTGGAGAAGTCAGGTGGATACACAGCTGATAGTCCTACTGAATAGACTGTTAGAATTTGTATTATGGCAAGAAAAAAGCAGCTAAGTAAAGAAAAACGAGTGGCCATCATTACTTGAAATTAAGGTCAGTCAGTCCAAAAAATTGGGAAAACTTTGAAAGTGTCCCCAAGTGCAGTCACAAAAACCATCAAGCGCTACAAAGAAACTGGCTCACATGCGGACCGCCCCAAGAAAGGAAGACCAAGAGTCACCTCTGCTGCGGAGGATAAGTTCATCTGAGTCACCAGCCTCAGATATCGCAGGTTAACAGCAGCTCAGATTAGAGACCAGGTCAATGCCACACAGAGTTCTAGAAGCAGACACATCTCTAGAACAACTGTTAAGAGGAGACTGTGTGAATCAGGCCTTCATGGTAGAATATCTGCTAGGAAACCACTGCTAAAGACAGGCAACAAGCAGAAGAGACTTGTTTGGGCTAAAGAACACAAGGAATGGACATTAGACCAGTGGAAATCTGTGCTTTGGTCTGATGAGTCCAAATTTGAGATCTTTGGTTCCAACCACCGTGTCTTTGTGCGACGCAGAAAAGGTGAACGGATGGACTCTACATGCCTGGTTCCCACCGTGAAGCATGGAGGAGGAGGTGTGATGGTGTGGGGGTGCTTTGCTGGTGACACTGTTGGGGAGTTATTCAAAATTGAAGGCATACTGAACCAGCATGGCTACCACAGCCATCATTTATTTTTCAACAGGACAATGACCCCAAACACACCTCCAGGCTGTGTAAGGGCTATTTGACCATGAAGGAGAGTGATGGGGTGCTGCGCCAGATGACCTGGCCTCCACAGTCACCGGACCTGAACCCAATCGAGATGGTTTGGGGTGAGCTGGACCGCAGAGTGAAGGCAAAAGGGCCAACAAGTGCTAAGCATCTCTGGGAACTCCTTCAAGATTGTTGGAAGACCATTTCAGATGACTACCTCTTGAAGCTCATCAAGAGAATGCCAAGAGTGTGAAAAGCGGTAATCAAAGCAAAAGGTGGCTACTTTAAAGAACCTAGAATATGACATATTTTCAGTTGTTTCACACTTTTTTGTTAAGTTTATAATTCCACATGTGTTAATTCATAGTTTTGATGCCTTCAGTGTGAATCTACAATTTTAATAGTCATGAAAATAAAGAAAACTCTTTGAATGAGAAGGTGTGTCCAAACTTTTGGTCTGTACTGTATATATATATATATATATATATATATATATATATATCAAAATGCGAAATTAAAAAAAGGGCAAAATATATTAGTTGTAAGAAATAATAATAATTTGTAGTAGGTAACAATTGGAAAAATTGAAAATGTAGTAGGTAAAAAAGGGAAGATATAGTTGGTAAAAAAAATGGAAATACGGAAAATACTTAATATATAATATAGTCCAATGAGCAAAGGGATAGAGGTAGTATATAGTATGGAGGCTAGAATACTTTCAAAAGGAATGAGAAATCAAGATAAAAGCCTAGAATATGGGCAGACGTAGTGTTGAACTGTTGATGATAAAGGGGGGCATCGTGGCTGCCTTCCATGAGAGCCTGTGAGAGCCAGCCCCCTGGATCTCACAGGCAGGAAGCCGTAAGTGTATTACAGTGTGTAATATACTTACAGCCAATGCATTACAAAACAGAAGTATTGTAATGCATTGTAAAGGGGATCAGATCTGCAGAAGTTGAATTCCCAGAGTAGGACAAAAAATTAAAAGTAAAAAAAGTTTAAAAAAAAATGTTTTCCATAATAAAAAATAAATAAAAAAGTTTCAATAAAATAAAACCCCCCTTTCCCAAAATAAAACACATAAAATTGTAAAAAAAATAGTAAAAGACAGAAAAACCAAACATATTTGGTATTGCCGCATCCGTAACAATCTTCTCTATTAAAATATCACATGACCTAACCCCTCAGGTGAACACCGTCAAAAAAAAATAAAAAAACTGTGCTAAAAAAACATTATTTTGTCACCTTACATCACTAAAAGTGCAACACCAAGCGATCAAAAAAGTGCATAACCCTCAAAATAGTACCTCATCCCGGAAAAAATGACCCCCTACCTAAGACAATTGCCCAAAAAATTTAAAAAACTATGTCTATGGAGACACTGAAACATAATTATTTTTTGTTTAAAAAATGCTTTTATTGCGTTAAATGCAAAAAATTAAAAAAGTTAACATATTAGGTATCGCTGCGTCCGTAACAACCTGCTCTATAAAAATACCATATGATTTAACCCCTCAGGTGAACACTGTAAAAAAGAAATAAAATAAAAATGGTCTTAAAAAAGGAATTTTTTTTGTCACTTTACATCACAAAAAGTGTAATACCAAGCGATCAAAAAGTCATACGCACCCCAAAATCATACCAATCAAACCATCATCTCATCCCGCAAAAAATGAGACCCTACCTAGGACAATCGCCCTCCCCCAAAAAAAACTATGGCTCTCAGAATATGGAGACACTAAAACATGATTTTTTTTGTTTCAAAAATACTGTTATTATGTAAAACTTAAATAAAAACAGTATACATATTAGGTATCGCCACATCCGTAAGAACCTGCTGTATAAAAAAATCACATGACCTAACTCCTCAGATGAACATCGTAAAAAACAAAAACAAAAAAAAAAGCCATTTCTTGTCACTTTTCATCACAAAAAGAGTAATACCAAGCGATCAAAAAGTCATACGCACCCTAATATTGTACCAATCAAACCATAATCTCATCCCACTAAAAATGAGACCCTACCTAGGACAATTGTCCAAAAATAAAAAAACTATGGCTCAGAATATTGAGACACTAAAACATGATTTTTTTTGCTTCAAAAATGCTGTTATTGGGTAAGACTTAAATAAATAACAAAAGGATACATATTAGGTATCTCCGCGTCCGTAAGAACCTGCTGTGAACACCATAATAACAATAAAATAAAAAGTGTGTCATTTTTTGTCACCTTACATCACAAAAAGTGTAATACCAAGCGATCAAAAAGTCATATGCACCCTAAAATAGTACCAATCAAACCATCATCTCATAATGAAAAAAATGAGCCCCTACATAAGGGTACTTTCACAGCGTTTTTCTTTTCCGGTATTGAGTTCAGTCACAGGGGCTCAATACTGGAAAAAAACTGATCAGTTTTATCCTAATGTATTCTAAATGGAGAGCATTCCGTTCAGTATGCATCAGTTCAGTCCCTCTTGCATTTTTTGGCTGGAGAAAATACCGCAGCATGCTGCATTTTTCTCTCCGGCCATAAATCCTGAACACCTGCCGGAATGCCGACTCCGGTATTCATTTCCATTGAAATGTATTAGTGCCGCATTGGCGGATCCGTTCTTCCAAACCGCGCATGCGTAGACCTTAAAATATTTGGGAAAAAAAAATACTGGATCTGTTCGGATGACACCGGAGAGACAAATTCAGCATTTCAATGCATTTGTCAGACAGATCCACATCCAGATCCATCTGACAAATGCCATACGTTTGGTCTGGATTGCCGGAATCCTCTGCCTCAAGTGTGAAAGTACCCTAAGACAGTTGCCCCCCCAAAAAAATATACTATGGCTTTTAGAATATGGAGACACAAAAAAAACATTTTTTTCCAAGTGGATGCAAGGATTTACCTCCGCATCGGGAATATGATTGTCCTATTAACCTTATTCCCGGAGCTAAATTGCCCAAATCTAGGTTCTATAAACTTTCTGGAACTGAAAGAATGGCCATGAGAGAGTATATTACTGAGCTAAAGGACACATAAGACCTTCCAAGTCTCCAGTGACAGCAGGGTTTTCTTCTGGAGGGTTCTTTGTTTTAAAAAAGGACAGAATTTTTAGGCCATGTCTGGATTTCCGTGAACTCAATCAGATTACTTTCCGTGATCCTTACCCCCTTCCTTTGATTCCTGATTTGTTTAACCAGATTGTTGATGCCAAGGTGTTCTCCAAGTTGGACTTAAGGGAGGCATATAATATGATCAGGATCAAGGAAGGGGATGAATGGAAGACGGCTTTAAATACCCCAGAGGGTCAATTTGAGGACCTGGTCATGCCTTTTGTGTTGACCAATGCTCCTGCGGTTTTCCAGGATTTTGTAAATGACATTTTTCATCACCTGGTGGGGAGGTTTGTAGTCGTGGATTTGGATGACATACTAATTTATTCTCCAGACGTGGAGACTCATCAGGATCACATTAGACAGGTGTTACAGATCTTAAGAGATAATAAATTGTACGCAAAATTAGAGAAGTGTGTTTTTGCTGTACATGAGGTGCAATTCTTTGGCTACCTGCTGTCATCTTCAGTTTCAGATAGACCAGAGAAAGTTTTGTGCTGTATTAGACTGGGATAGACCTGAAAATATAAAGGCTCTTATGCGGTTTTTGAGGTTCACCAACTATTAAAGAAAATTTACTCAGAACTATTCGACAGTGGTGAAACCCTTAACAAACATGACTAAGAAAGGGACGGATGTCTCAGTGTGGTCTGATTCAGCGTTGCAAGCCTTTTCTGCAGTTAAGGATTGCTTCTTTTCTGCCCCTATATTGGTGCAGCCGGATGTATCACAACCTTTCATTGTGGAAGTTGACGCGTCCGAGATGGGGGTAGGAGCAGTTTTATCGCAGGGCCCGTCACCTGGTAAATGGCGCCCATGTGCATTGTCCTCTAAAAAACTATTTGCCGCAGAGAGAAATTTGTCAATTTAGGAATAAGTTGGCTTTTGAGTAGTGGCGTCATTGGTTGGAAGGGGTGATTCATCCGATCACGGTGTTCACTGATCACAAAAATCTGGCTTACCTGGAGTCGGCTAAACGACCAGATTCAATTTCATTGTCACTAATCATCCTGGGGTTAAGAACCTCAAGGCAGGTGCCTTGTCACGTCTTTTTCTTGGAGGTGGTGATTCTGAAAGTCCGAGTCCAACACTGTCGGAGGGGATGGTGATATCCGCTCTATACTCTGGACTCGAGGTGAAGATGTTAGAGGCTTAGGGAGAAGCTCCGGAGGTCTCTTTTTCCGTTGCCCATGCCGTCCAGACCATGGACTCACTTGTCTATGGATTTTATTACTGATCTGCCTAATTTGTCTGGAAAGACAGTTATTCTGGTGGTAGTTGATCGTTTTAGTAAAATGGTGCACTTTATAGCATTGTAGCATGGCCTACCTAATGCTAAAACACTTGCGCAAGTGTTTGTTGACAACATTGTGAAACTTTCTGGCATTCCCTCTGCTGTGGTCTTGGATCGTGGGACTCAGTTTGTGTTCAGATTCTGGAAGGCGTTCTGTACTCGGCTGGGGGTACAACTGTCTTTTTCTTCTGCTTTTCGGTCTCAGAGGAATGGACAGACAGAGCGCGCTAATCAGAGTCTGGAAACTTACTTAAGATGTTTTGTCTCTGAGAACCAGGAGGAATGGTCCTCGTTTTTGTCTTTGTCAGAGTTTGCCATAAACAATCGTAGACAGCAGTCCACTGGTAAGTTGCAGGTTTTTTGGGACATATCGGTTTCACCCGCAATTTGGCACATTCTCTGGTTCAGATTCTTCCGGTATCTCTGAGGAGGAACGTTTTTCGTCATCATTGTCTTTTATATAGTGGAAAATTCAAATCGTATGAATCGTCCGGACCTAAGTGTGGGTGATTTTGTGTGGCTGTCCACAAGAAATATTAATTTGAAGGTTCCTTCTTGGAAGTTGGGTTCAGCGTTTATTGGTCCATATAAGATCACTGCCATTATCAATCCTGTAGCTTTTTGTCTTGAACTTCCTCATGTGTTTCACAAATCTTTGTTGAACAGATATGTTGAACCTCTGGAGTCATCACCCTTGCCACCAACTCCTGTCTTGGTGGACGGCAGTTTGGAATTCCAGATCGCCAACATTATTGACTCTCGACTTCTCCGTAGATCTCTTCAGCATCTTGTTCACTCGAAGGGTTATGGACCAGAGGAGAGGATGTTTGTACCAGCATCTGAAATGAATGCCAGTCGTTTGGTGAAAGCCTTTTACCGGTCTCATCCAGATAAGGTTGGTCCTGGTTACCTGGAGGTCACCTGTAGAAAGGGGTTGGTACTTTCACGGATGTATTGAGACATACGGACGTTCCCGTGACAGGTGGCAAGAGATCGGTGAGAGTGGCGACACGTCGTTTGATCTGACATGTTTTCCTTTTGGATCAAATGACTTCTGTGTTGTTTCTGGTGCTTGCCACACCTTCTTTCCCCAGGTGTGGCTATTGTGGTCATTTAACCTTTTCTATTTATTGTTGTTTCTCCCACTATGCTATAGCTTCTGTTGGACTTGTGGTTACTTTGTGTTTGGTTATCGGCTGAGTTCCTGGTGCTACCAAAGCTTCTTTGAAGATGTGTTTCCTTTCCCTCTTGTATTTTGTTTATTATTTGTGTGTGTTTTCTTTCTCTGTTGTTTGTCATTAGGCCTGAGGGAGACTCCTATTCATACTTCCCTTTGGAGGTTTAGGTAGACTCAGTCCTGACATTAGTTCTAGGGTCCTATAGGGTGAGACAGGATTCTAGGTACCTGGTGTATGAACTTGCCTACCTTTGGGATCTGTTCATACAAGTAGTCTGTCAGGACTGGAGTCAGGGTTTTCTCTAGGAGGTGTCCATCTTCCTTCCCTAGTTTCCAGGCCTTATTCTGGTATCCCTTTTCCCTCCTATGGTCGGTGTGGTGTTTTCCTCCCACACACGAGCGTGACAATATTCTGCTGCACTGTGGTATTTGGTTCTGCTGGGGCAGTATATTGTGCTGCTCTTTTGTCTTAGGTCCTGCTGAACAGTATATTGTGCTGCACTGTAGTATTTAGGTTTTTCTGGTGCAGTACAATGTACTCCAATGAGGTATTTGTTTGTGCTGGGGCAGTACAAAGTGCTGCACTGTGGTATTTAGTTCTGCCGGGGCAGTACATTGTTCTTTAGCTTAGTATGTGGTCCTGATGACCAGTGTATTGTACTACCCTGTGGTACTTGATGCTGCTGGGGCAGTATATTGTGTTGCTTGGTATTTGGTCCTGCTGCAGAATCAGATAGCAAAGTGCTCCACCTACTAGAGTAGAAAAAAAATAAAAAAACTGTGCTAAAAAAACATTATTTTGTCACCTTACATCACTAAAAGTGCAACACCAAGCGATCAAAAAAGTGCATAACCCTCAAAATAGTACCTCATCCCGGAAAAAATGACCCCCTACCTAAGACAATTGCCCAAAAAATTTAAAAAACTATGTCTATGGAGACACTGAAACATAATTATTTTTTGTTTAAAAAATGCTTTTATTGCGTTAAATGCAAAAAATTAAAAAAGTTAACATATTAGGTATCGCTGCGTCCGTAACAACCTGCTCTATAAAAATACCATATGATTTAACCCCTCAGGTGAACACTGTAAAAAAGAAATAAAATAAAAATGGTCTTAAAAAAGGAATTTTTTTTGTCACTTTACATCACAAAAAGTGTAATACCAAGCGATCAAAAAGTCATACGCACCCCAAAATCATACCAATCAAACCATCATCTCATCCCGCAAAAAATGAGACCCTACCTAGGACAATCGCCCTCCCCCAAAAAAAACTATGGCTCTCAGAATATGGAGACACTAAAACATGATTTTTTTTGTTTCAAAAATACTGTTATTATGTAAAACTTAAATAAAAACAGTATACATATTAGGTATCGCCACATCCGTAAGAACCTGCTGTATAAAAAAATCACATGACCTAACTCCTCAGATGAACATCGTAAAAAACAAAAACAAAAAAAAAAGCCATTTCTTGTCACTTTTCATCACAAAAAGAGTAATACCAAGCGATCAAAAAGTCATACGCACCCTAATATTGTACCAATCAAACCATAATCTCATCCCACTAAAAATGAGACCCTACCTAGGACAATTGTCCAAAAATAAAAAAACTATGGCTCAGAATATTGAGACACTAAAACATGATTTTTTTTGCTTCAAAAATGCTGTTATTGGGTAAGACTTAAATAAATAACAAAAGGATACATATTAGGTATCTCCGCGTCCGTAAGAACCTGCTGTGAACACCATAATAACAATAAAATAAAAAGTGTGTCATTTTTTGTCACCTTACATCACAAAAAGTGTAATACCAAGCGATCAAAAAGTCATATGCACCCTAAAATAGTACCAATCAAACCATCATCTCATAATGAAAAAAATGAGCCCCTACATAAGGGTACTTTCACAGCGTTTTTCTTTTCCGGTATTGAGTTCAGTCACAGGGGCTCAATACTGGAAAAAAACTGATCAGTTTTATCCTAATGTATTCTAAATGGAGAGCATTCCGTTCAGTATGCATCAGTTCAGTCCCTCTTGCATTTTTTGGCTGGAGAAAATACCGCAGCATGCTGCATTTTTCTCTCCGGCCATAAATCCTGAACACCTGCCGGAATGCCGACTCCGGTATTCATTTCCATTGAAATGTATTAGTGCCGCATTGGCGGATCCGTTCTTCCAAACCGCGCATGCGTAGACCTTAAAATATTTGGGAAAAAAAAATACTGGATCTGTTCGGATGACACCGGAGAGACAAATTCAGCATTTCAATGCATTTGTCAGACAGATCCACATCCAGATCCATCTGACAAATGCCATACGTTTGGTCTGGATTGCCGGAATCCTCTGCCTCAAGTGTGAAAGTACCCTAAGACAGTTGCCCCCCCAAAAAAATATACTATGGCTTTTAGAATATGGAGACACAAAAAAAACATTTTTTTCCAAGTGGATGCAAGGATTTACCTCCGCATCGGGAATATGATTGTCCTATTAACCTTATTCCCGGAGCTAAATTGCCCAAATCTAGGTTCTATAAACTTTCTGGAACTGAAAGAATGGCCATGAGAGAGTATATTACTGAGCTAAAGGACACATAAGACCTTCCAAGTCTCCAGTGACAGCAGGGTTTTCTTCTGGAGGGTTCTTTGTTTTAAAAAAGGACAGAATTTTTAGGCCATGTCTGGATTTCCGTGAACTCAATCAGATTACTTTCCGTGATCCTTACCCCCTTCCTTTGATTCCTGATTTGTTTAACCAGATTGTTGATGCCAAGGTGTTCTCCAAGTTGGACTTAAGGGAGGCATATAATATGATCAGGATCAAGGAAGGGGATGAATGGAAGACGGCTTTAAATACCCCAGAGGGTCAATTTGAGGACCTGGTCATGCCTTTTGTGTTGACCAATGCTCCTGCGGTTTTCCAGGATTTTGTAAATGACATTTTTCATCACCTGGTGGGGAGGTTTGTAGTCGTGGATTTGGATGACATACTAATTTATTCTCCAGACGTGGAGACTCATCAGGATCACATTAGACAGGTGTTACAGATCTTAAGAGATAATAAATTGTACGCAAAATTAGAGAAGTGTGTTTTTGCTGTACATGAGGTGCAATTCTTTGGCTACCTGCTGTCATCTTCAGTTTCAGATAGACCAGAGAAAGTTTTGTGCTGTATTAGACTGGGATAGACCTGAAAATATAAAGGCTCTTATGCGGTTTTTGAGGTTCACCAACTATTAAAGAAAATTTACTCAGAACTATTCGACAGTGGTGAAACCCTTAACAAACATGACTAAGAAAGGGACGGATGTCTCAGTGTGGTCTGATTCAGCGTTGCAAGCCTTTTCTGCAGTTAAGGATTGCTTCTTTTCTGCCCCTATATTGGTGCAGCCGGATGTATCACAACCTTTCATTGTGGAAGTTGACGCGTCCGAGATGGGGGTAGGAGCAGTTTTATCGCAGGGCCCGTCACCTGGTAAATGGCGCCCATGTGCATTGTCCTCTAAAAAACTATTTGCCGCAGAGAGAAATTTGTCAATTTAGGAATAAGTTGGCTTTTGAGTAGTGGCGTCATTGGTTGGAAGGGGTGATTCATCCGATCACGGTGTTCACTGATCACAAAAATCTGGCTTACCTGGAGTCGGCTAAACGACCAGATTCAATTTCATTGTCACTAATCATCCTGGGGTTAAGAACCTCAAGGCAGGTGCCTTGTCACGTCTTTTTCTTGGAGGTGGTGATTCTGAAAGTCCGAGTCCAACACTGTCGGAGGGGATGGTGATATCCGCTCTATACTCTGGACTCGAGGTGAAGATGTTAGAGGCTTAGGGAGAAGCTCCGGAGGTCTCTTTTTCCGTTGCCCATGCCGTCCAGACCATGGACTCACTTGTCTATGGATTTTATTACTGATCTGCCTAATTTGTCTGGAAAGACAGTTATTCTGGTGGTAGTTGATCGTTTTAGTAAAATGGTGCACTTTATAGCATTGTAGCATGGCCTACCTAATGCTAAAACACTTGCGCAAGTGTTTGTTGACAACATTGTGAAACTTTCTGGCATTCCCTCTGCTGTGGTCTTGGATCGTGGGACTCAGTTTGTGTTCAGATTCTGGAAGGCGTTCTGTACTCGGCTGGGGGTACAACTGTCTTTTTCTTCTGCTTTTCGGTCTCAGAGGAATGGACAGACAGAGCGCGCTAATCAGAGTCTGGAAACTTACTTAAGATGTTTTGTCTCTGAGAACCAGGAGGAATGGTCCTCGTTTTTGTCTTTGTCAGAGTTTGCCATAAACAATCGTAGACAGCAGTCCACTGGTAAGTTGCAGGTTTTTTGGGACATATCGGTTTCACCCGCAATTTGGCACATTCTCTGGTTCAGATTCTTCCGGTATCTCTGAGGAGGAACGTTTTTCGTCATCATTGTCTTTTATATAGTGGAAAATTCAAATCGTATGAATCGTCCGGACCTAAGTGTGGGTGATTTTGTGTGGCTGTCCACAAGAAATATTAATTTGAAGGTTCCTTCTTGGAAGTTGGGTTCAGCGTTTATTGGTCCATATAAGATCACTGCCATTATCAATCCTGTAGCTTTTTGTCTTGAACTTCCTCATGTGTTTCACAAATCTTTGTTGAACAGATATGTTGAACCTCTGGAGTCATCACCCTTGCCACCAACTCCTGTCTTGGTGGACGGCAGTTTGGAATTCCAGATCGCCAACATTATTGACTCTCGACTTCTCCGTAGATCTCTTCAGCATCTTGTTCACTCGAAGGGTTATGGACCAGAGGAGAGGATGTTTGTACCAGCATCTGAAATGAATGCCAGTCGTTTGGTGAAAGCCTTTTACCGGTCTCATCCAGATAAGGTTGGTCCTGGTTACCTGGAGGTCACCTGTAGAAAGGGGTTGGTACTTTCACGGATGTATTGAGACATACGGACGTTCCCGTGACAGGTGGCAAGAGATCGGTGAGAGTGGCGACACGTCGTTTGATCTGACATGTTTTCCTTTTGGATCAAATGACTTCTGTGTTGTTTCTGGTGCTTGCCACACCTTCTTTCCCCAGGTGTGGCTATTGTGGTCATTTAACCTTTTCTATTTATTGTTGTTTCTCCCACTATGCTATAGCTTCTGTTGGACTTGTGGTTACTTTGTGTTTGGTTATCGGCTGAGTTCCTGGTGCTACCAAAGCTTCTTTGAAGATGTGTTTCCTTTCCCTCTTGTATTTTGTTTATTATTTGTGTGTGTTTTCTTTCTCTGTTGTTTGTCATTAGGCCTGAGGGAGACTCCTATTCATACTTCCCTTTGGAGGTTTAGGTAGACTCAGTCCTGACATTAGTTCTAGGGTCCTATAGGGTGAGACAGGATTCTAGGTACCTGGTGTATGAACTTGCCTACCTTTGGGATCTGTTCATACAAGTAGTCTGTCAGGACTGGAGTCAGGGTTTTCTCTAGGAGGTGTCCATCTTCCTTCCCTAGTTTCCAGGCCTTATTCTGGTATCCCTTTTCCCTCCTATGGTCGGTGTGGTGTTTTCCTCCCACACACGAGCGTGACAATATTCTGCTGCACTGTGGTATTTGGTTCTGCTGGGGCAGTATATTGTGCTGCTCTTTTGTCTTAGGTCCTGCTGAACAGTATATTGTGCTGCACTGTAGTATTTAGGTTTTTCTGGTGCAGTACAATGTACTCCAATGAGGTATTTGTTTGTGCTGGGGCAGTACAAAGTGCTGCACTGTGGTATTTAGTTCTGCCGGGGCAGTACATTGTTCTTTAGCTTAGTATGTGGTCCTGATGACCAGTGTATTGTACTACCCTGTGGTACTTGATGCTGCTGGGGCAGTATATTGTGTTGCTTGGTATTTGGTCCTGCTGCAGAATCAGATAGCAAAGTGCTCCACCTACTAGAGTAGACCCCAACTACTCATGTTGGTAGGGGTGCACCTAGCCTTTTTGCTGCCTAAGGCGGAAACTGAAACTGTTCCCCCCCCCCCCCCCCCCCCCCATTGCCAAATTCTTAACCTAACCCCTTCCTTTCAGTTCTACTGTTAAAGTAATACTTGGAAAACATTACATACAGAGCTACAAAACATACAGGGTATTACAGTGCCACATGCCTCTTACATCCAGTGACCTGCCCTCTGATGTTCTCTTTATTTTTCGTCTCCATTCAGACTAGACCGCCAAGATGATTTCTTTAAGCCATCTCTTGTCTCTGCAGAGTTTGACAAACAGACATCTTAGTTTCCTACTTTTCCATCCTTGTCCCCACCTTCTGAACACCCCACTCTGCCACTGTGCCCACTGGGCTTCCCAATACTATAATGCAGAAACAGATAATCCCCCTGAAAATTATTACCACACAGATAGTTCCCCTTCAATAATTATTGCCACTCAGTGCTCTAAAAAATAACTGCACCCAGCAAATAGTGTCCCTGAAACTTACAGTGCTGTAAAAATAGTGTCCTCCAAAAATAATTGTGCTAAGTCAATACTGTGCCAGGGTGCCTCCTAATGTAACAGTCCTCCCAAAAGTCTCACCAATAGTAATAATTCTCTGCCAGAGTGCACTATGTGGTAACAGTGCACCCAATAGTAATAATGTCCCTAATTTTGGCCCCAGAAGTAGTAATGCCCTTATAGTGCCCCCAGTAGTAATAATTACCCCTATAATGTGTGCCTGTACAAAAAATACCTCCTTATATTGTGTGCCTGTACAAAAATTGCCCCTTATAATGTTTGCCAGTTAAGTAATTCCCCCTTGCAATGTGTGCCAGTATGAAAATGCTCCCTTATAACGTGTGCAAGTCCCCAAAAAAACTTTTAGTGCCCCCTGTAGAACAAATGTCCCCAGTGACCACCTTAGTATGTGTGCTCCCTTATAATGTGCACTAAGTACAAAAAATGCCCCCTTATGTGCAAGCACAAAAAAGATCCCTTATAATGTGTGTCAGTACAAAAAAAAAAAACGTTTAGTGCACCCAGTACAACGAATGTCCCCACAGTGGCCCCCTTTTAATGTGTGCCAGTACAAAAATGCTTCTCTTTACAGGGGCAATGTCTCCGTAGTGTTTTCTCCAGTTACAAAATAATGACCCCCACCCCATTGTGGCCCAGCAGCATGCTGCCAAATAAAAATAATAAACTGAAATACTTACCTCTATTCTGCTTTCAGCGATGCAGTGCAAGACACAAACCTCTCCTAGTCTGTGCCCTGAGCTCTATGCAGCCCGACTCAGGAAGCGTGATAATGATGACACTGGCCTCTCATAGGCTACAAGAACTAGGACTAAAGCCTATTAGAGGAAACGGTGGGCCAGGGAGATATTGTTTCCGTGCCCTGTAGCGGCATTCAACTGTATTGCTGTCCTGAGTACAGAGATGCAGTTGAATATTTGGAGTTGAGTGTTTCCAAAATGGAAGCGTTCATTGCCCATGGCCCTTCTGCTGCCCCCCTCTTGTCCCTACCTGGTATTGCCTGAGGCAATCACCTCACCTCGCCTCATTGGTGGTGCACCCCTGCATGTTGGCCCCACCTACTGTCATTTTGGGAATTGATAGGGAGTATATACACTTGGTGCCTAGGGAGGCAATAGCAATATTTAGCAATAAATACAGCCCTGACCTAAAAATATTGTCTGGCTGGGACTTATAAATTACAAAAAATTTCCAGGCTTCTCAAGGGGGAGGGAGGGCACCATAATATGCTACAGTGCAAGAATTAAAGGACCTGTGATGATTAGTGTTGATCGAGCACCAATGTGCTCGGGTGTTCGGGTGCTCGGGTCAAACACCTCATGATGCTCAATGTAAGTCAATGTGAGAACCATTGCATTAAACCACGCACCCCCTGCTCTAAAGAGGGGAGGGTGTCTGGTTCATAGGAAAAGGTCAGAAATTGATGGAGACACCAGTAAAATAGTTTGGGAACAGCATGGGGAGGATGTCTGGATGGATCATGGACTCCCAGGTCGCTGCTGGGAACAATGTTGTCTGAGTAGTACGTTACTTTTATAGACTGACACTAATACGCACCAAACCATAGATAAAAGCCAATTTAGAGGAAAATTGTTAGGAAACATTATTTCCTGTATATTTATTTGTATATAAAGTGCAAGTGCTGTCAAAATTTGCAAGGAAGAGGCACTCGGATACAACCTGTATATCACATAATAAAGGGCCTCATCCACATTGTGGTACAATTGTTGAGGTAGTGGGACTCCTTCACTCATAAAGCCTATGCACTAAGTGAAAGGGCTTCCAAAAATGACAAGGAACCGGCACTCCAATACACCCTTTATTACACATAAAGGAGGGCATCATACACCCTTGAAAAATTATGATTGGCCTGCTGGTGACCCTCAAAAAATTTGGAGAAAGGGCCTGCTAGTGACCCCCTAAAACATTACGGGCAAGGGCCTGCTGCTGACTATCTAAAATATTAGGGGTGAAGGTCTGCTGCAGAGCTGACTCTCTAAAACATTAGGGGCGAGTGTCTGCTGCTCATCTGAGGATCTAAAAAATTATGGGCGAGTGCCTGATGCTGAGCTAACCATTGAAAAAATTATCGTCGAGGGCCTGCAGGTGAGCTGACCCTGTAAAACATTATGGTTGAGGGTCTGCTGGTGAGCTGACCCTCTAAAACATTATATGCTAGGGCCTGCAGCTGAGCTGACCCTCTAAAAGATTGTAGGTGAGGGCCTGCAGCTGAGCTGACGCTCTAAAATATTTTATGCGAGGGCCTGCAGGTGAGCTGACCCTGTAAAACATTATGGTTGAGGGCCTGCTGGTGAGCTGACCCTCTAAAACATTATATACAAAGGACCTGCAGCTGAGCTGATCCTCTAAAACATTTTATGTGAGGGCCTGCAGGTGAGCTGACCCTGTAAAACATTATGGTTGAGGGCCTGCTGGTCAGCTGACACTCTAAAACATTACATGACAGGGCCTGCAAGTGAGCTCATCCTCTAAAAGATTGTAGGTGAGGGCCTGCTGGTGAGCTGACCCTCTAAAACATTATATACGAGGGCCTGCAGCTGACCCTCTAAAGGATTGTAGGTGAGGGCCTGCAACTGAGCTGACCCTCTAAAAGATTATAGGTGAGGGCCTGCTTGTGAGCTGACCCTCTAAAACATTATATGCTAGGGCCTGCAGCTGAGCTGACCCTATAAAAGATTGTAGGTGAGGGCCTGCATCTGAGCTGACTCTCTAAAATATTTTATGCGAGGGCCTGCAGGTGAGCTGACCCTGTAAAACATTATGGTTGAGGGCCTGCTGGTCAGCTGACACTCTAAAACATTACATGAGAGGGCCTGCAAGTGAGATGATCCTCTAAAAGATTGTAGGTGAGGGCCTGCTGGTGAGCTGACCCTCTAAAACATTATATACGAGGGCCTGCAGCTGACCCTCTAAAAGATTGTAGGTGAGGGCCTGCAACTGAGCTGACCCTCTAAAAAATTTTATGCGAGGGCCTGCAGGTGAGCTGACCCTGTAAAACATTATGGTTGAGGGCTTGCTGGTGAGCTGACCCTCTAAAACATTACATGTGAGGGCCTGCAGGTGAGCTGACCCTCTCAAAGATTGTAGGTGAGGGCCTGCTGGTGAGCTGACCCTCTAAAACATTATATGCGAGGGCCTGCAACTGAGCTGACCCTCTAAAAGATTGTAGGTGAGGGCCTGCTGGTGAACTAACCCTTTAAAACATTATATGCAAAGGCCTGTTGGTGAGCTGACCCTGTAAAACATTATTTGCGAGGGCCTGCAGGTGAGCTGACCCTGTAAAACATTATGGTTGAGGGCCTGCTGGTGAGCTGACCCTCTAAAACATTATATGGGAGGGCCTGCAGGTGAGCAGAACCTCTACAACATTAGGAGCGAGGGCAGACTGATAAGCATGTTGATATGATGGAAGAGGAGGAGGACGAGAAAAGGAAGATTGAACCATGTACTCTTTTTTGTGTTGGAAGGGGTGCATGGGAATACAGTGTATTCAGTACATTATAAAAAACACATTTAAAGTGCCTTTATGTTCAGCCACTTTCCTCTGGTGGAGTAGAGAAGTCAGGGGCAATCCAGGCCTTGTTCATTTTGATAAGAGTTAACCTGTCAGCATTTTCAGGTAAAAGGTGGATGCACTTATAAGTTATTATACCCCCAGCAGCACTAAATATTTGCTCTGACCAAACGCTGGTGGCAGGGCAGGCCAGCACCTCCAAGGCGTTGAGCGCCAGTTCGTGCCACGTGTCCAGCTTGGACACCCAGTAGTATGGCATAGAGGGATCATTGAGGACGCTGACACGGTCTGCTACGGACTCCTTCACCATCTTCCAAAACTTTTCTCTCCTTGTGACACTAGGCCGTGCATCAGGGTGAGGGTGCTGGTGGGGTGTCATGAAACTTTCTTAGGCCTTGAAAAGTGTTGCCTTGCTTCTGTTGGAACTGCTGTGTGTTCCCCTCGTCTCCCCTCCTCGGTTGCCCAAGGAACTATGTACTCTGCTGCCGGCATTGTCAGCTGGAAAATTTTGGAGCAATTTATCCACAAGGACCTTCTGGTATTGCAGCATTTTGCTCGTCCTCTCTACCACAGGAATGAGAGATGAAAAGTTCTCTTTGCAGCGGGGGTCGAGAAGGGTGAAAAAACAGTAATCGTGTTGTCCAAAATGCGTAAAACGTGTGGGTCATGGGAAAGGCAGCCTAACATAAAGTCAGCCATGTATGCCATAGTCCGAACAGGCAAGACGTTGCTGTTGTCATCAGGAGGATGACTTTCAATCTCCTCATCCTCTTCCTCCTCTTTTGCCCATCCACGCTGAACAGATGGAATTAAATTCCATGGGTACTACCCTCTGAGGCGGAGGCAACCGTCTCCTGCTCCTCCTCCTTCTCCTCCTTATCTTCCTCCTCCTCATCCAATTTGCGCTGAGAAGACGAACTGAGGGTGGTCTGGCTATCACCCTGTGTGTTGTCTTCCCCTATTTTCACCTCTTCCACATGCAAAGCGTCGGCCTTAATTGTGAGCAGCGAGCGTTTGAGTAGACACAGAAGTGGGATGGTGACGCTGATAATAGCGTTATCGCCGCTCACCATCTGTGTTGATTCCTCAAAGGTTCTTAAAACCTCACAGAGGTCAGACATCCATGCCCACTCCTTGCTTGTGAAGAGTGGAAGCTAACTGGAAAGGCGACGACCATGTTGCATGTTCTCCCTTTTGCTACCCCACTGCCTCTTCCAGCCTGTTGCGTTGCTGCGGATCCCTCCCCCTCTGTACTGCTGTCCTCGCTCGGCTTGCCACCTTTCCAGGTTGGGTCAGTGACTTAATCGCCCACCACTTCCACTTCCTCACTCTGCTCATCCTCCTGACTTGTTGAACTAACAACAATCTCAGTTATTGACAACTGTGTCTCATCCTTATCATCAAACTCTTGAGACACTAATTGCGGTTGACTTATTGCCAACTGTGTCTCATCATCATCATCCACCTCGTGAAACACTAATTGTCATTCCCCCACTATCATCTTCTTGTGACTGTGGATGCTCAAGTGTTTGGGAATCAGTGCACAAGATCTCATGTCCCTCTTCAAGCGGGCTTGTTGAGAGGCCCAAATGAAGGAATGGTGCTGAACAGAGCTCCTCGGAATATCACTGCGTAGGCACTAGGCAACCCTACCGGACATCTTCTTCACATCTGATTCTGATGATCTGATCTGACTGAGTCTTGGACTCGGTGCCGTTGCGGTCTCACTCTCTAGTCTCCAGGAGAGAAATCTTTTACGTAAAAAGAAGTTCCTTTTGTAGATCCTCAACCAATGTGGTCATATGCCAACCTCACAATCTAACACCGGTATGGAAACCTGTTGTGAAATGAAAAAGCGCACTATGGTGTAGCAAATTCCAAGTACTTGACGCACCATGTGAATAGATTATACTCACAGGATTTCTTGTTAGTAGATGCGTGTAAAAACTAGATGGTATCTTCAATAGAACTCTGTTGGAGGAAGAGAACTATAGTGTAGCATGTAATTACACTTAACACGCTTGCTACAAGATTGTACTCACAGAATATCCTTCATAAGGTGCATGGGAAAATATCTGCGCAGTCTTCACAGACGGCTGGACAGGTGGAACCGGCAAGGATCAAGACACTTCAGCAGGAAAAATCCCAAATATCGATCCGACAGATGAAACACTATTACACCTGGATGACAGTGAACCACAGCTTCCCAAAAGGACTTTGAGCAGAATCTTGTCTTTTCCCTTCTCAGGAACACTGTGGAGATGAATGCTCCTAAGTCCTCTGCTGAGGTGTTGGTCTGCAGAGGACTTAGGAGCATTCATCTCCACAGTGTTCCTGAGAAGGGAAAATCCACCCCATATCAGTGTCATACCGGGATCCCTCTCCCTATAAGGCCCCATTCACACATCCGAAATTTGCGTAACGGAATTGCGGACCCACTTATTTCTATAGGGCAGCACGACGTGCTGTCGGATATGGAAATGAGGACCCGCACTTCCGGGTCCGCATTTTTTTTTCGGGAACGGAATTGCGGACCCGGAAGTGCGGGTCCTCATTTCCGTATCCGACAGCACGTCGTGCTGCCCTATAGAAATAAGTGGGTCCGCAATTCCGTTACGCAAATTTCGGATGTGTGAATGGGGCCTTATAGGGAGAGGGATCCCGGTATGACACTGATATGGGGTGGATCTGTGGATGACACATATAGCATAAGATGCTATAAACGGTATGTGTCATCCACAGATCCTGCTCCATAAGTGTCATCCACAGATCCCCAGGCAGCTAGGACATGTTGAAATCTGAGTGATTGGGGTTTTTCTTCCCTATTGCGGTTTTAGGTATTGGGTAAAGTATCGCAGCATTTCTAAGCATACTTGTGTAATTGTATCGTTGTTATAGCTGCCCCCCCTACTTTTGTCCTGGCCCCCAGTGTGCCCCCCCAAAATTTGAAAGCTAGAGACACCACCGCTTGGTGAAAGACATAGTGATTAGGGATGAGCGAACTCGAACTGTATAGTTCGGGTTCGTACCGAATTTTGGGGTGTCCGTGACACGGACCCGAACCCGGACATTTTCGTAAAAGTCCGGGTTCGGGTTCGGTGTTCGTCGCTTTCTTCGCGCTTTTGTGACGCTTTCTTGGCGCTTTTTGAAAGGCTGCAAAGCAGCCAATCAACAAGCGTCATACTACTTGCCCCAAGAGGCCATCACAGCCATGCCTACTATTGGCATGGCTGTGATTGGCCAGAGCACCATGTGACCCAGCCTCTATTTAAGCTGGAGTCACATAGCGCCGCCCGTCACTCTGCTCTGATTAGCGTAGGGAGAGGTTGCGGCTGCGACAGTAGGGCGAGATTAGGCAGATTAACTCCTCCAAAGGACTTGATTAACTGATCGATCTGCAGCTGTGGATCATTGAGCTGCTGATCCTCAATTGCTCACTGTTTTTAGGCTGCACAGACCGTTTGTCAGTCTCATTTTTCTGGGGTGATCGGCGGCCATTTTGTGTCTTGTGGTGCGCCAGCACAAGCTGCGACCAAGTGCATTTAACCCTCAATGGTGTGGTTGTTTTTTGGCTAAAGCCTACATCAGGGTGAAGCTGTCACACCAAGTGCATTTAACCAGCAATAGTCTGTTCATTTTTTGGCCATATCCCAGTCTAATTCTGTCACTAAATCCATACCGGTCACCCAGCGCCTAAATACTAGGCCTCAAATTTATATCCAGCTAAATCTGTCCCTAGTGCTGTAGCTGGGCGAGTTATTTAGTGTCCGTTCAAGCACATTTCTTGTTCTGGGTTGAAATACAATTCCCAATTTAGCAATTTCATAATTTAGTGGTTCCTGCTATATCAGAGCTCTTTGAAATCTATCCCAAAAAGGGTATATAATATTGAAGGTGCACATAGGGTCATTCAGAGTAACTTCACACACACCCGCTACTGTGTATTTCCAAGTCTAATTCTGTCACTAAATCCATACCGGTGACCCAGCGCCTAAATACTAGGCCTCAAATTTAATTCCCTCTAAATCTCTCGTTACCCACCGCTGTACTGTTGTTGCTGGGCAAGATATTTAGTGTCCGTCAAAGCACATTTTTTGTTCTGGGTTGAAGTACAATTCCCAATTTAGCAATTTCATAATTTAGTGGTTTCTGCTATATCAGAGCTATTTGAAATCTATCCCAAAAAGGGTATATAATATTGAAGGTGCACATAGGGTCATTCAGAATAACTTCACACACACCCGCTACTGTGTATTTCCAAGTCTAATTCTGTCACTAAACCCATACCTGTCACCCAGCGCCTAAATACTAGGCCTCAAATTTAAATCCCTCTAAATCTCTCGTTACCGTTGTCCTGTTGTAGCTGGGAAAGTTATTTAGTGCCCGTCAAAGCACATTTTTTGTTCTGGGTTGAAGTACAATTCCCAATTTAGCAATTTCATAATTTAGTGGTTCCTGCTATATCAGAGCTATTTGAAATCTATCCCAAAAAGGGTATATAATATTGAAGGTGCACATAGGGTCATTCAGAATAACTTCACACACACGCTTCTGTGCATTTCCAAGTCTAATTCTGTCACTAAATCCATACCGGTGACCCAGCGCCTAAATACTAGGCCTCAAATTTAATTCCCTCTAAATCTCTCGTTACCCACCGCTGTACTGTTGTTGCTGGGCAAGATATTTAGTGTCCGTCAAAGCACATTTTTTGTTCTGGGTTGAAGTACAATTCCCAATTTAGCAATTTCATAATTTAGTGGTTTCTGCTATATCAGAGCTATTTGAAATCTATCCCTAAAAGGGTATATAATATTGAAGGTGCACATAGGGTCATTCAGAATAACTTCACACACACCCGCTACTGTGTATTTCCAAGTCTAATTCTGTCACTAAATCCATACCGGTGACCCAGCGCCTAAATACTAGGCCTCAAATTTAATTCCCTCTAAATCTCTCGTTACCCACCGGTGTACTGTTGTTGCTGGGCAA
The DNA here is from genome assembly GCF_014858855.1 of Bufo gargarizans. Lineage (NCBI taxonomy): Eukaryota > Metazoa > Chordata > Amphibia > Anura > Bufonidae > Bufo > Bufo gargarizans. The sequence continues at coordinate 308,993,187 of NC_058084.1, forward strand.
GATATTTAGTGTCCGTCAAAGCACATTTTTTGTTCTGGGTTGAAGTACAATTCCCAATTTAGCAATTTCATAATTTAGTGGTTTCTGCTATATCAGAGCTATTTGAAATCTATCCCTAAAAGGGTATATAATATTGAAGGTGCACATAGGGTCATTCAGAATAACTTCACACACACCCGCTACTGTGTATTTCCAAGTCTAATTCTGTCACTAAACCCATACCTGTCACCCAGCGCCTAAATACTAGGCCTCAAATTTAAATCCCTCTAAATCTCTCGTTACCGTTGTCCTGTTGTAGCTGGGAAAGTTATTTAGTGCCCGTCAAAGCACATTTTTTGTTCTGGGTTGAAGTACAATTCCCAATTTAGCAATTTCATAATTTAGTGGTTCCTGCTATATCAGAGCTATTTGAAATCTATCCCAAAAAGGGTATATAATATTGAAGGTGCACATTGGGTCATTCAGAATAACTTCACACACACGCTTCTGTGCATTTCCAAGTCTAATTCTGTCACTAAATCCATACCGGTGACCCAGCGCCTAAATACTAGGCCTCAAATTTAATTCCCTCTAAATCTCTCGTTACCCACCGCTGTACTGTTGTTGCTGGGCAAGATATTTAGTGTCCGTCAAAGCACATTTTTTGTTCTGGGTTGAAGTACAATTCCCAATTTAGCAATTTCATAATTTAGTGGTTTCTGCTATATCAGAGCTATTTGAAATCTATCCCTAAAAGGGTATATAATATTGAAGGTGCACATAGGGTCATTCAGAATAACTTCACACACACCCGCTACTGTGTATTTCCAAGTCTAATTCTGTCACTAAATCCATACCGGTGACCCAGCGCCTAAATACTAGGCCTCAAATTTAATTCCCTCTAAATCTCTCGTTACCCACCGCTGTACTGTTGTTGCTGGGCAAGATATTTAGTGTCCGTCAAAGCACATTTTTTGTTCTGGGTTGAAGTACAATTCCCAATTTAGCAATTTCATAATTTAGTGGTTTCTGCTATATCAGAGCTATTTGAAATCTATCCCTAAAAGGGTATATAATATTCAAGGTGCACATTGGGTCATTCAGAATAACTTCACACACACACGCTTCTGTGCATTTCCAAGTCTAATTCTGTCACTAAATCCATACCGGTCACCCAGCGCCTAAATACTAGGCCTCAAATTTATATCCTGCTAAATCTCTCGTTAACGCTGTCCTGTTGTGGCTGGGAAAGTTATTTAGTGTCCGTCAAAGCACATTTTTTGTTCTGGGTTGAAATACAATTCCCAATTTAGCAATTTCATAATTTAGTGGTTTCTGCTATATCAGAGCTATTTGAAATCTATCCCTAAAAGGGTATATAATATTCAAGGTGCACATTGGGTCATTCAGAATAACTTCACACACACCCGCTACTGTGTATTTCCAAGTCTAATTCTGTCACTAAACCCATACCTGTCACCCAGCGCCTAAATACTAGGCCTCAAATTTATATCCAGCTAAATCTGTCCTTAGTGCTGTAGCTGGGCGAGTTATTTAGTGTCCGTTCAAGCACATTTCTTGTTCTGGGTTGAAATACAATTCCCAATTTAGCAATTTCATAATTTAGTGGTTTCTGCTATATCAGAGCTATTTGAAATCTATCCCTAAAAGGGTATATAATATTCAAGGTGCACATTGGGTCATTCAGAATAACTTCACACACACCCGCTACTGTGTATTTCCAAGTCTAATTCTGTCACTAAACCCATACCTGTCACCCAGCGCCTAAATACTAGGCCTCAAATTTATATCCAGCTAAATCTGTCCTTAGTGCTGTAGCTGGGCGAGTTATTTAGTGTCCGTTCAAGCACATTTCTTGTTCTGGGTTGAAATACAATTCCCAATTTAGCAATTTCATAATTTAGTGGTTTCTGCTATATCAGAGCTATTTGAAATCTATCCCTAAAAGGGTATATAATATTCAAGGTGCACATTGGGTCATTCAGAATAACTTCACACACACCCGCTACTGTGTATTTCCAAGTCTAATTCTGTTACTAAACCCATACCTGTCACCCAGCGCCTAAATACTAGGCCTCAAATTCATATCCAGCTAAATCTGTCGTTAGTGCTGTAGCTGGGCGAGTTATTTAGTGTCCGTTCAAGCACATTTCTTGTTCTGGGTTGAAATACAATTCCCAATTTAGCAATTTCATAATTTAGTGGTTTCTGCTATATCAGAGCTATTTGAAATCTATCCCTAAAAGGGTATATAATATTCAAGGTGCACATAGGGTCATTCAGAATAACTTCACACACACGCTACTGTGCATTTCCAAGTCTAATTCTGTCACTAAATCCATACCGGTCACCCAGCGCCTAAATACTAGGCCTCAAACGCAGCCGCCTGTCTACAGCCAATGTGGACAAGCTGACGTTCATAAAAATGAACCAGGCATGGATCCCACAGGATCTGTCCGTCCCTTGTCCAGATTAGACATTAACTACCTCCCCTTAACCATATATTATTGGACTCCAGGGCACTTCCTCATTCAATCCTATTTTTATTTTCATTTTACCATTATATTGCGAGGCTACCCAAAGTTGAATGAACCTCTCCTCTGTCTGGGTGCCGGGGCCTAAATATATGCCAATGGACTGTTCCAATGTTGGGTGATGTGAAGCCTGATTCTCTGCTATGACATGCAGACTGATTCTCTGCTGACATGAAGCCAGATCCTCTGTTACGGGACCTCTCTCCTCTGCCTGTGTGCTGGGCCTAAATTTATGAAAATGGACTCTTACAGTGGTGGGTGACGTGAAGCCTGATTCTCTGCTATGATATGAAGACTGATTCTCTGCTGACATGAAGCCAGATTGTCTGTTACGGGACCTCTCTCCTCTGCCTGGGTGCTGGGCCTAAATATATGCCAATGGACTGTTGCAGTGGTGGCTGACGTGAAGCCTCATTCTCTGCTATGACATGCAGACTGATTCTCTGCTGACATGAAGCCAGATTGTCTGTTACGGGACCTCTCTCCTCTGCCTGGGTGCTGGGTAGTGTTGAGCGCGAATATTCGAAAAGCAAATTTTTTTCGCGAATATCGCAACTTCGCGATTTCGCGAATATTTCGAATATAGTGCTATATATTCGTAAAAACGAATATTCGTTTTTTGTTTTTTCCCCCCCCCACAAAATTACAGTACACATATAATTGATTGTTTCCCAAAGGTCCAACAGCTCAGATCTTACTCACATTGCCTAGAAAGTGATTGAGTTGCGAATCTTCGTAAGGCGATTTTATTAGCGCACATGCGAATATCGGCACGTCCCAGAACAGAGGCAAAGGGCTTTGCATTCATACATTAGTGAATTGAGTTGCGAATCTTCGTAAGGCGATTTTATTAGCGCACATGCGAATATCGGCACGTCCCAGAACAGAGGCAAAGGGCTTTGCATTCATACATTAGTGAATTGAGTTGCGAATCTTCGTAAGGCGATTTTATTAGCGCACATGCGAATATCGGCACGTCCCAGAACAGAGGCAAAGGGCTTTGCATTCATACATTAGTGAATTGAGTTGCGAATCTTCGTAAGGCGATTTTATTAGCGCACATGCGAATATCTACACTTGTCCCAGAACAGAGGCAAAGGGCTTTGCATTCATACATTAGTGATTGAATTGAGCTGCGAATCTTCGTAAGGCGATTTTATTAACGCAAATGCAAATATCTACACTTGTCCCCAGAACAGAGAGGCAAAGGCCTGTGCATTCATATAGTATAGCACCATATTCGCGAATACGTAGAACTTCGTAAAATTCGATTTACGAATATTCGTATTTTTTATTTTACTTTCCACCTTACAGATTACATTGATCTGTACTCTGTCAACTACTGTCATCACCCCCCACTGTATCTCGATTGATTCCCAAAAGTCTCACATTCCCTAGAAAGTGATTGAGTTGCGAATCTTCGTAAGGCGATTTTATTAGCGCACATGCGAATATCTACACTTGTCCCAGAACAGAGGCAAAGGGCTTTGCATTCATACATTAGTGATTGAATTGAGCTGCAAATCTTCGTAAGGCGATTTTATTAACGCAAATGCAAATATCTACACTTGTCCCCAGAACAGAGAGGCAAAGGCCTGTGCATTCATATAGTATAGCACCATATTCGCGAATACGTAGAACTTCGTAAAATTTGATTAACGAAAATTCGTATTTTTTATTTTACTTTCCACCTTACAGATTACATTGATCTGTACTCTGTCAACTACTGTCATCACCCCCCACTGTATCTCGATTGATTCCCAAAAGTCTCACATTCCCTAGAAAGTGATTGAGGTGCGAATCTTCGTAAGGCGATTTTATTAGCGCACATGCGAATATCTACACTTGTCCCAGAACAGAGGCAAAGGGCATTGCATTCATACATTAGTGATTGAATTGAGTTGCGAATCTTCGTAAGGCGATTTCATTAGCGCACATGTGAATTTTGCATAGCATATGTATTATGCGATGCGAAAATTCGAATTATCGCATATGCGAAATAATAACGAATTTGAATAATCGCGAATATTTTACGAATATTCTTTCGAATATTCACAAAATTTCGCGAATTCGAATATGGGACATGCCGCTCAACACTAGTGCTGGGCCTAAATTTATGACAATGGACTGTTGCAGTGGTGGGTGACGTGAAGCCTGATTCTCTGCTATGACATGCAGACTGATTCTCTGCTGACATGAAGCCAGATTGTCTGTTACGGGACCTCTCTCCTCTGCCTGGGTGCTGGGCCTAAATATATGCCAATGGACTGTTGCAGTGGTGGCTGACGTGAAGCCTCATTCTCTGCTATGACATGCAGACTAATTCTCTGCTGACATGAAGACAGATTCTCTGTTACGGGACCTCTCTCCTCTGCCTGGGTGCCGGGGCCTAAATATCTGAGAATGGACTGTTCCAGTGGTGGGTGACGGGAAGCCAGATTCTCTGCTATGGAACCTCTCTCCAATTGATTTTGGTTAATTTTTATTTATTTAATTTTTATTTTTATTCATTTCCCTATCCACATTTGTTTGCAGGGGATTTACCTACATGTTGCTGCCTTTTGCAGCCCTCTAGCTCTTTCCTGGGCTGTTTTACAGCCTTTTTAGTGCCGAAAAGTTCGGGTCCCCATTGACTTCAATGGGGTTCGGGTTCGGGACGAAGTTCGGATCGTGTTCGGATCCCGAACCCGAACATTTCCGGGATGTTCGGCCGAACTTCTCGAACCCGAACATCCAGGTGTTCGCTCAACTCTAATAGTGATGCCTAACCGACTGGAAGCATTATCTGCTGCAATCCAACAGACCACCTGTTCACACTGGTCTGACTTTGAGAGCGCTGTCCTGCACCGCCCTGCAAACTGGGACATGAAGCTAGCTATCGTGGATGATTGTTTTTCTTGTGCTCTGGTAGCAGGCACAGGTTCAACGCGCCCTGGGCCACGGCCTCTGCGTGCACCATCAGCATCACGGCCACTTCCCTGTCCCTTACTGCTCACCTTCTTCATATTAAATGTTATATATGCTTGAAAGTATGTCACACGCACAGTAGCGTAGGATTTGTAAGTGTATGCGCAAAAAAAAAAAAAAAAAGGTATTTGGGATGCGCACACGTTACACAGGAGAAATACCGCAGATAATGTCGCTGATGTCACCAGCGGCTAATATAAAATTACAGGGAATGTTACAGGTATTTTGGATAAACACACGTTACACAGGAGATGTAGCGCAGCTAATGTCACTGTCCGCAGCGGACACGGTTTACGGAAAAGGTACACTGGATGTCACTGATATTTTTTGGATGTGCACACGTTACACAGGAGATGTAGCACAGCTAATGTCACTGTCCGCAGCTGACACCGTTTATGGAAAAGGTACACTGGATGTCACTGATATTTTTGGGATGCGCACACGTTACACAGGAGAAAAAACGCAGATAATGCCACTCATGTCAGCAGCGGCAAATAGAAAATTTCATTGAATGTCACAGGTATTTTGGATGTGAAAACCTTACACAGGAGATGTAGCGCAGCTAATGACACTGTCCGCAGCGGACACCATCTACGGAAAAAATACACTGGATGTCACTAATATTTTTGGGATGTGCAGCCGTTACACAGGAAAAATACCGCAGATAATGTCGCTGATATCAGCAGTGGCTAATATAAAATTACAGGGAATGTCACAGGTATTTTGGATGTGGAAACGTTACACAGGAGATGTAGCGAAGCTAATATCACTGTCCGCAGTGGACACCGTCTATGGAAAAAGTACACTGGATGTCACTGATATTTTTTGGATGTGCACGCGTTACACAGGGGATGTAGCGCAGCTAATGTCACTGTCCGCAGCTGACACCGTCTATGGAAAAAGTACACAGGATGTCACAGATATTTTTGGGATGCGCACACGTTACACAGGAGGTGTAGTACAGATAATGTCGCTGATGTCAGCAGTGGCTAATATAAAATAAAATTACAGGGAATGTCACAGGTATTTTGGATGTGGAAACGTTACACAGGAGAAAAAACGCAGATAATGTCGCAGATATCATCAGCGGCTAATATAAAATTACAGGGAATGTTACAGGTATTTTGGATGTGAAAACGTTACACAGGAGATGTAGCGCAGCTAATGTCACTGTCCGCAGCTGACACTGTCTACGGAAAACGTACAATGGATGTCACTGATATTTTGGGATGTGCACACGTTACACAGGAGAAATAGCCCAGATAATGTCGCTGATGTCAGCAGCGGCTAATATAAAATTACAGAGAATGTCACAGGTATTTTGTATGTGAAAACGTTACACAGGAGATGTAGCGCTGCTAATGTTACTGTCCGCAGCGGACACAGTCTACGGAAAAAGTACACTGGATGTCACCGATATATTTTGGATGCTCACACATTACACAGGAGATTTACAGAAGATAATGTCGCTGATGTCAGCAGCTGCTAATATAAAATTGCAGGGAATGTCACAGGTATTTTGGATGTGCACACGTTACACAGGAGATGTAGCTGCTAATGTCACTGTCCGCAGCGGACATCCTTAAAAGGTGAAATTATTAAATTATAAGGTGGCTCACCTGCCAGACGATTAGGAATGGGTGCTCTAACTAATTGATTCACCCGATCAAATAGATATGCAATTATATATAAGTAGTTAGGCACACCTTCATCTGGACACCAACTGGATTAAAACTAATTTATTAAAGCGATATAAAGTTGCAAATAAAAATTGCATACAATACAAATGGTAAATTGTCCCCAATATAAAATACAGTATTGCTAGCCAATGTTGAAAGAAATATACGGCCTACTATAGTAACAACGATATGGTCGCATTGGCCAACGCTGCTGCTAGTAACAAGTGATGAGCGGCAGGGGCAATATTCGATTTTGCGATGTTTTCGTGAATATATGGGTGAATATTCGTCATATATTCGCTAATTCGCTATCTTCGTGCATTGTTTTTTTAACATGCAAAAATCGTTAAATAAAATTTGTATACTGCGCATGAGCAAAAAGGGCATGTTTTAGTTTAGCAACCAGTTTGAACTGCCAGACGTTTGAGATGATTGGAAAAGATGGTTTCAAGCAAATTTTGCGACAGTGAGGAAGAACTCATGATCACTGTAAGTAATTTCACATTACACCAGTGTATTTGATTACATTTCACATGCATGTCAGACCAATCGCTTTATATGCAGATAGAGTGTTATAAAATATTTGTGATTGCGAAAATCGCCACTTATGATGCAAATCTCTTTTTGCAATACATACAATTTCAGTATAAAAGTAGATATTACTGATTGCTACACTATGTATTGTTGTGACATCACAGAACTATATCTGTAGCATGTATGTATGAACAGCATAGAAATATCTCTCACATTCACATTGCACATCCATTTTCCTGCCGCACACTATATAGTCCCCCTTCCCACACACACACACAGTCTGTAGATTATAAATTGTGTCCTGTTAGTCTGGACTCAGGATAAGCTTTCTTTGTCTTACCGCCAGTATTAGCTGGTTCATTTAGAGTTACCCAGGGTGCACAGGGAGGCGAACCAGCTTTACACCCAATACCGTACCGTCACTTCACTAGACAGTTACATCTATGCTCAGCTGGCCAATATCCGATTGCTCAGACCCCACACACATACAATCGGAATACAATTCATTATTTTAACGGTAACAATAAATCTAATATTTCCCTTTCAAAGACTTAAATACTTTTAGATGTTTTTTTGAGGACATTATTTTAAAAACTTGTATTAAACAAAATTGGGATTATATGCTTGCGTCTTTATCCTGCAGCGCATGTTGGAGCGGTGCTACGACCGGACTCGGGTCCAGGCAGAGAAAAAGGCTATTGTAAAGCAGATCAGTTCCAAGCTCAAAATAAAGTTCAAGGGCAGGCACCCTAGTATGGCTATCGTAAAAAAGTGGTTTGATCTTAAGAGGAAGAACCTGGAGTGGATCAAAGAGATCCGGGACAGAAAATGCCCAGGAACAATTCTTACATTACTTTTGTATCTCTCTCCAACACTCTGTAATGTATATATACAGTTATACAAATTAGTATTTCATCCCTTTACAAATGATTATTTACTACCTGTTGTGACAGGTAGAAAATGTCACGGCTTAGGATGGGGGAAACCCTCAGCCGTGCGATGACAGAAGATAATGGTCGCTGTTAGGCCAGGACAGAAATCAGGGAGCAGGTCACCTCCTAATACATCCCTAATTCTGACCCTGACTCCTAGCTGTATGAGCCAACCCTGATGGTAGGAGGGCTCATACTCCGTAACCTAGGGTCCCTACTAGCCCTCAGGGTAGCCCTGGACTAGGAGCAGGGTAAGACGACCTGTTCCTCCTAGACACTGACGAACAGGAGTCTCACTGGCCAAGCTGCAAGGAAAGGGGAATATATACAGCATATGGCAATGGCAGGTAAGTGAAACAAGTACCACACCTACCTGCCACAGACACACAGCCTAGAACCCATGTACAAGTGCTGCTGTCCACAACAACACAAACGGACACAGCACACACCATACATCACACAGGAACCCAGGAAACCATAGCTGCAATAAACACAAAGACACCATAGAAACATCTTCATAGCATCATACATAAACTTATGACCACAAGGGTGGCCCTCACTGGATAGATGGTATATGAACAGGAGGATGACTCCAGCATAACACATGGCTGGAGTACCCCTCAGATACAGGCATCCAGCGGAAGCTAAATAGCCTAAGTAGCCACACCCACACACAGACACACCCAGTGTTCACACACTAGGAAGGAAGTTAACCCTTCCAACACCAGGCAAGGGAAGAAAGCCACTTAAAGGGGAAGTATACAAACAACATCACACTGCACCTGTTACCGCAGGCAACGACATGCGTGGCAACCATGTCCTGGGAGCCAGCCAGAAGGCCGAGACACTGCCACCACATGAACACAACACCACACGTTGCCACGGGCAATCGCAAGTGAAGAAAAGTGTCACAATGCACACCATAGGCCGTGACAGAAAATTAGCCAATTACATCAAACATCTCTACCTAGCTGTGAGTGTATATATATATTTAAACACACAGCAAGGTATAGATTTAGGATGTAACCTGCTGATTTTGTATGTGCGACGGACTGAACCATTACTCGGCTGCTGGAGAAACCTGAGGGCTATCCTCCTTTCTAAGGACTGTGGACCCAGAACTATGGAGACCCCACTCAGACCTCTTGGGGTTAGAGGGAACTATTAACCATGATTTATGTGATTTATGTGTGGAGTTTATAGGCATCATCTTACCTATTCCCCATTAAAGTTGCATGGTGGCGCTGCTACGACCACCCTGCATCTGTTCCCACTCCTGTCAGTGGTTGACTCTCCGGTGCTGGGTAAGTGCAGTGGTACCCAGCCGAGCCACAGACCTCCCTCTCCTCACCCTGGCATGGCACAGCTGACAGATGGCTATAGTTACATTGTTTGCTGCCAGGGTGAAGTAAGCCCAAACAGGCGACTTACGCACCGACCTCCTGTCAAATGGGGTGGTGATGACTTGTGATGAGCCTGTTCGGGCTCAGTGCACACAGGTGTAGCTGGCTGCTGCTGCCTTCACCTGCTGCCATTACCAGTGGAGCCCCTGACGCTGGGCTCCCTGGCAACCTGTCGCACCATTTGCCTCAGGTGCCTTACCTTCCTCCTCATCAGTGCTGCTGATGCCTAACAAGGGAGGTGGTAGCCATTCTCGGTCACCCTCCTATTCATCCCCCTATATGTCAGATCAGGACCAACCAGTGGTAGACTAAGGGGAACAGCAGACATTGAGCCCCTGACCTGGCTCCGCTGTCCCCTCGCTGACGCCTGGGTCTGACTAGGTGAGGAGTTTCGGTGGCTGAAACCACCCGCACCAGTTGGAAGGTATGTCACTAGGGTACAGACAGGCATTACTCCCTCCTCCTCCTCCTCCTCCATCCCTTCCAAAAGGTCCTGAGCATGAGGACTGAACTGCAATTCAGCCTCCTGCATTACCTCCCTCAAGATGTCGTTCTCATTGTCTCTGTCAAACAGGAGCAGGGTAGATTCTTGGAGGCTGGGGGTTGGTCCTGCAGGAAGCAGAGTGCTGCTGCTGATCGGAGTCGGGGCAGAGGACTCTGTGTCACTGTCTTGTGCCACGAGAGCCACTACTTCCTCGGCATCCTGAGAGGAAATGGGGCAGCTTCCACGCCCAAAAAAGTCACGAATGAGGCGGATGCCCCTGACACCTGTGCCCGCCCCTCCATGGGTAGAGGAGCTGGCAGTGGTCCAGCACTGGAACCAACTCCTTTACCACTGCTGCATGAACGCCCACGTGAAGTATGAATATTGCTTTATATACGCAGAAAAAAAACAAAAGAATAATAAGAGAATTTGGGAAAAACTATATTGGGATGAGGACTCTGGGGCAGAAAAACAAATAGAATCAATAATAGTAAAAGCCTTTTATTTGTGTGTTTTTTTAACTAACAAAAGATGCAGACACTGACGCAGACACTCATCACTACACCAACTAAACAGTAAAAAGCTAACACTAAAAACTAAGATGGTACAGTCTTGGTAGAAACCTCTGAAAGAGAGACGCCGTGAGGCAATTCTCTCTGCAAAAGTCACTCCAACCATTTATTTGCCTTGCTTGCCAATCAATGGTGGGGTTATGTTTAGTGAGCCAGGGTAGCCCCAACACTAGAGGAGTAGGTAATCTCTTAGGACGAAACATGACATATCCTCAACATGAGCATCACCCACAGTCAAACGGATATTGTGAACTATGCCCTTTAACGATCTTTGAGAAAGTGGAGCGGAATCGATAGCAAAAACAGGTATATCCTTTTCCAAAGTGCATACCTGGAAACCATGCGTTATAGCAAATTGATTATCAATGAGATTGACAGCTGCTCCACTATCTACAAAGCTCACAAACAATGTTCTTGCTGTCTAGCACCACCCTGGCAGGTAGGAGAAAACGAGAACTACAAGCAAACGGCAAACCTTCAATTTCCGCATCAACCTTGCCAATAGTAGCAAATGAAAAGTTTTTAGAGGTTTTCTTTCTTTTTGTTTCTTTTTTATTACCCTCAGAAACTCCATGAATCTCCTAGAGGGGCAAACATTAGCCAAATGATTTATACCCCCACAACAGAAACAAACCCTCCTCCGAGAGCTGAATCCTCTACTATCAGAAGCAAGCAAACCCAGCTGCATGGCCTCCTGCTCAGAGGGGATTGAGAGAGACTGAGACCCCTGCGTACTGAATGAGACAGCCCCACTGTCCTTGGGCTGAATATGACAGGAAGGAGTGGTCTCTCCTCTCTCTCTAAGACGCCTGTCAATACAAACAGCTGGAGACATGGCAGACTCCAACGAGGCAGGTATCTCATGAAAAGCAAATGCATCTTTCAATCCGTCCGAAAGACCATGGCAAAATTGACTTCAGAGTGCAGCATCATTCCAACCAGTATCAGCTGCCCATCTCCAAAATTCAGAACAATATATCTCTGCGGACTGTTTACCCTGGCATAAAAAAAACTGTTTAGATTCAGCCAGAGCAATACGATCTGGGCATATCTGCCCCAGGGCTACAAAAAATTAATCCACCGATTGGAGGGGCTGTGCCCCCACGGCAGCAAAAAGGCCCAAGACTGAATGTTATCCCTGAGGAGCGAGATGATGATCCCTCTGCTCCTCATCACCAGAGGAATGGGGAAGTAGGCGAAAATGGAGTTTGCAAGCCTCTCTAAAGCGAACAAAATTCTCACTACCCCCGGAGAACGTATCCGGAAGCGAGATCTTAGGCTCGGAACAAATTCCATGAACGCAAGCAGAACCGGTCACCTGAAACTGAGACACAGTTTTACGGAGATCTGCTACCTCCAGTGAAAGACCTTGTATGCGGTCAATCAAGGTTGAAACCGGATCCATGCTTAAGATGGTAAAGGCGGTTTATAATGTCACGGATGATGTTGCAGATAGCTGGAAGTTATGAATAAACGTCCGACTGGCTTGATCCCAAACTAAGGAGCATATAGGTGACCGCTATAAACCCTAAGAGCTCCCCCTGACTGCTAAGCACATACAAGGGTCTTAAAGGTAGACGATTGTATGCCCACGTACCTAAGACTGTGTGACACCTGAAAACCCTATAATAGTTAGGGGACACGACCACTGGCTCCCTGCACTTCATATGGAGGGAGTCAGAGTCACCTAGAATCAAGCCAGCAAGGAAACACAATACATCAAAGGACTTATCTGAACAAGCAGCAGCAGAAACCTCCAGCAGTGAACACTTCAATCCAGGATGTAGTATAAACCGCAAAGTGAGGCAGTATGGGAGAGAATATAAAGGAAAAAGGATTAGTCTAAATAGGTGACACCTGGGAGAAGGAAATGAGATGAGAAAGTGAAACCAAAACAAAGAACATCATGCAAGAGGTAGAGAAGGACGTCTGTCAGACCTTCTCACAGAACTGGCGGTGACAACAAATTAGTGAAATTTATTAACTTGTCAACTAGGTAGAGCAGGGGCATATCACAGCCAAAAATTGGGGAATTTCACCCAACAATGTAACAGACAAATTAGTGAAATTTATTAACCTGTCCACTAGGTGATACTTCCAATCTAGTGGCTCAAGGAATTGAGAGAGTTTTCCTTCCCACTAGAGGGAAGATCATAGGAGGAAACTACTTAATCGGGAGGCATACTGGATCTTCAAGCTGAGTTCAAGACAACTCCAAGGTCTTAACAAAAGGCATAATTTTTATTACACTATTAGGAGAGACAGTCTTGTGCCTAGGTGTTTTTCCACACACCTTTATATAGCGCACACACAGTTTTGCCATTGTTTTTATACTTATCTGTATTGACTGTACACCCGTAAAGGTTTGTCTGTCAGCATCTGTGATTTTACTTTTTGTATATTGTTTTCAAGTTGATTAGACATACGTGATTGCACCATGTGTGCTGTTCCTCATGATCATGTGATCGATTGATTGCATGGCCGGCTGTGTGAGCAGCTCATAAGGTGCAATTTCGTTAGAAGTTCGATATATCATGAGGAAGGACCGCTATTTATTTATGGTCTGAAACGCGTAACCAAACTGTTCCTGTTTGTCGAAGATTTTATGCCGCAATAAAGCTACAATTTTTTCCACCATTCCTAAGCTGGATTTTCCTATTTTTCTTGATAACATTACAAGGTCCGGTTTCCAGGGAAAGGGAAAAGTCAATTTAAATTAGGTCTTAAAGTTCCTTCATTTTTATAAAAAAAAATTTAGACACAAACAGTAAAATGGTTTACAAAGACCTCAATAACATCTCTTCATTTCCCCTTCTCTAGCACAGTGTTTCTCAACCAGTGTGCCTCCAGCTGTTGCAAAACTACAACTCCCAGTATGCCTTGACAGCCTTTGGCTGTGCGGGCATGCTGGGACTTGTAGTTTTGCAACAGCTGGAGGCACACTGGTTGGGAAACACTGTTCTAGCACACAAAATTAGAAACTCTGCTGAATTCCAGGAACCGATCTCTTTCCTCTTAAAATCTGCTTCCTGTATCCATGACCTTGGCTGTCCCTGGCTTCTATGCCTTTGCAAAGAACCATGTCTGAGACTATTACCCCACTTTGCTGAATAAACCACTTTACTTCTAGGTGTGGTTCTGGGGTACTTAACATAGCTGTGTCTGTTGCCATTAGCGATGTCACAATATCTTGCAATGTGCCCAAATCCCCTGCATGCAAAACAACGAAAAGCTTGTCTCCCTGCACAATACCTTCTCTGGGCACATGGTGATCTGCCTTGCTGCACAACATTAACCATCCTAGCCTGACTAGATCCCACACTACCATCTGAATTGAGTCCTCTTACCACTGACTCATCTGAGGAATCTTCTGCCATTGTAGTAATACTTCCAACTCCAGGGTCAGACAAATTGTCCATCTCCATCCCTGAGTCGGTTTCCGTATCTGACCCAAAGTCCTCAGACTTCTCCATACTTACAGCACATACATTGCCTCTAACCCCAGAAACATTACTTTCTAACGGTTGTTCCAATGACTCTGGCTGCGCTAAGCACTGAGAATGTTCAACTTCTGTCCTCCTGCAGAGAGCATACAATTCCCTTACAGCACCATGTGCGTGCGTCAAGCTCAGTGCTAGCTTCAGCTGCCTGCTGGGCAAGAGTTCTCAATTTACCAATTTCCACTTTTAAATCTTTCACTTCTCCTTCCAAACTCAGCTTCAGCCTACAAGACTCCTGATATTTATCTGCTATCCACCCAGCAGCAAAAATCAGAGCAGACTTGCCTTTCCGTTTGTGCCATTTTCTGGTACCGATCAGGTTTGCTACACAATTCTGAGCCTGCAGCCATGGATCAGTAGATCCCTGCATAGCTTGAAGAATGGCAACCGTGTTCTTCAACTTTGCAACTTCTTTAAAAATTCTTTACATTGTACATAAACACAAACACCACAATAGTTGCTTCAAAATAAGACACTGCTATCGATCTCTATGAGTTGTCCCAATACATTTGGCACAGAAATACAAAGCACCTCCTTTCTACACTGTAGTACCCGTATTAACTATGCCAAACAATTCTACAATTCAGTGTAACAGCCACAGATATACAAACATTAAGCAGAATCATCAACTATAGGACAATTTCACCGGTAAAATGCCACTAATGTTCACACAATGATTCCCCTATCAGACTGGTCACTGAGCTATATCATAACCGAACACTCAACCGATATCCAGCACAAATCTTACCAAAAATAAATCAAACTGTACATAGAAAGGTTACAAAAAGACAAAATAACTATTCTGGACAAAACTGACATGTGAGGCAAAAACAAACAAATTGCCTTCCAGACACAAAAACTAAAATCTAAAAATGAACCAGCTCAAACTAAAATTAATTTCTTGTTAAAACCTGCAGCACCAAACTTACCAAGATGTCTGCCAAAACCACATGGTCTTCAAACAAAGGAAATCAAAGATAGCCGACAAAACCACATGGCTTGTCATACAAAGGAAGACAAGATGGTGTCTCCAAAATCCAGCAATAGAAAAACCAAATTAAACAGAACAGTTTCTCTATTCCCTGTGCCCCACCCCCGAAATCAGAGGAAACCTCCACTCTGGGGGTGATTTACAGGCTAAAATTCTCTCTAAATGCTGTCTCTCCTGTACAAACAAAAAAACAAAATGCTGCCTCTACAAACCAAAATCACCTCTTACAAAATCTCAGTAACATAAAAGTTACACAAAAACAGAGAAAAAACACGATACCCTGTACTGGTCAGCACACACATGACAATCTCACCATACAATCTCTGTACAAGCAACTCAGATCCACCAAAAACTACACAATGGAAAAACACTTACCTTGTCCTTACACAAAGAAAGCAAAAACGTTCTTTTACCAAGCAGAAATTTCCTCTGACGCAGCAGACAAAATTGCAGTTTACTTTTAGTGATGATCGAGCACTAAAGTATTCGGGTGTTTGGCCCGAACACATTGCTATATTCGTGTGCTCGGCCGAGCACCCGAGTATAATGGAAGTCAATGGGAGACAACCAGGCACCCCCTGCTTTAACCACCTTAGGACCGCCGTACGCAAGATTGCGTCCTGCCGGCGGTCCTGCTCTTCTGGGTGGACGCATATACGCGTCCTCCCGCGAGAGCCGAGATTTCCTGTGAACGCGCGCGCACAGGCGCGCGCGCTCACAGGAACGGAAGGTAAGCGAGTGGATCTCCAGCATGCCAGCGGCGATCGCTCGCTGGCAGGCTGGAGATCCGAATTTTTTAACCCCTAACAGGTATATTAGAAGCTGTTTTCATAACAGCGTCTAATATACCTCCTACCTGGTCCTCTGGTGGTCCCTTTTGTTAGGATCGACCACCAGAGGACTCAGGTAGGTAAGTACAGTAGCACCAAACACCACACTACACTACACCCCCCCCCCGTCACTTATTAACCCCTTATAAACCCCTGATCACCCATGATCACCCCATATAAACTCCCTGATCACCCCCCTGTCATTGATCACCGCCCTGTCATTGATCACCCCCCTGTCAGGCTCCGTTCAGACGTCCGTATGATTTTTACGGATACACGGATACATGGATCGGATCCGCAAAAAGCATACGGACGTCTGAATGGAGCCTTACAGGGGGGTGATCAATGACAGGCGGGTGATCACCCATATACACTCCCTGATCACCCCCTGTCATTGATCACCCCCCTGTCATTGATCACTCCCCTGTAAGGCTCCATTCAGACGTCCGCATGATTTTTACGGATACATGGATCGGATCCGCAAAACACATGCGGACGTCTGAATGGAGCCTTACAGGGGGTGATCAATGACAGGCGGGTGATCACCCATATACACTCCCTGATCACCCCCCTGTCATTGATAACCCCCCTGTAAGGCTCCATTCAGACGTCCGCATGCGTTTTGTGGATCCGATCCATGTATCCATGGATCCGTAAAAAATCATGCGGATGTCTGAATGGAGCCTTACAGGGGGGGTGATCAGTGACAGGGGGGTGATCACCCTGATTACCCTGATCACCCCCTGTCATTAATAACCCCCCTGTAAGGCTCCATTCAGACGTCCGCATGCGTTCTGTGGATCCGATCCATGTATCCATGGATCTGTAAAAAATCATGCGGATGTCTGAATGGAGCCTTACAGGGGGGGTGATCAGTGACAGGGGGGTGATCACCCTGATTACCCTGATCACCCCCTGTCATTGATAACCCCCCTGTAAGGCTCCATTCAGACGTCCGCATGCGTTCTGTGGATCCGATCCATGTATCCATGGATCCGTAAAAAATCATGCGGATGTCTGAATGGAGCCTTACAGGGGGGGTGATCAGTGACAGGGGGGTGATCACCCTGATTACCCTGATCACCCCCTGTCATTGATAACCCCCCTGTAAGGCTCCATTCAGACGTCCCGCATGCGTTCTGTGGATCCGATCCATATATCCATGGATCCGTAAAAAATCATGCGGATGTCTGAATGGAGCCTTACAGGGGGGGTGATCAGTGACAGGGGGGTGATCACCCTGATCACCCCCTGTCATTGATAACCCCCCTGTAAGGCTCCATTCAGACGTCCGCATGCGTTCTGTGGATCCGATCCATGTATCCATGGATCCGTAAAAAATCATGCGGATGTCTGAATGGAGCCTTACAGGGGGGGGTGATCAGTGACAGGGGGGTGATCACCCTGATTACCCTGATCACCCCCTGTCATTGATAACCCCCCTGTAAGGCTCCATTCAGACGTCCGCATGCGTTCTGTGGATCCGATCCATGTATCCATGGATCCGTAAAAAATCATGCGGATGTCTGAATGGAGCCTTACAGGGGGGGTGATCAGTGACAGGGGGGTGATCACCCTGATTACCCTGATCACCCCCTGTCATTGATAACCCCCCTGTAAGGCTCCATTCAGACGTCCGCATGCGTTTTGTGGATCCGATCCATGTATCCATGGATCCGTAAAAAATCATGCGGATGTCTGAATGGAGCCTTACAGGGGGGGTGATCAGTGACAGGGGGGTGATCACCCTGATTACCCTGATCACCCCCTGTCATTGATAACCCCCCTGTAAGGCTCCATTCAGACGTCCGCATGCGTTCTGTGGATCCGATCCATGTATCCATGGATCCGTAAAAAATCATGCGGATGTCTGAATGGAGCCTTACAGGGGGGGTGATCAATGACAGGGGGGTGATCAGGGAGTCTATATGGGTGATCACCCCCCTGTCATTGATCACCCCCCCCATCCTGGTAAGGCTCCATTTAGACATTTTTTTTTGGCACAAGTTAGCGGAAATTTTTTGTTTGTTTTTGTTTTTTCTTACTAAGTCTCATATTCTACTAACTTGTGTCAAAAAATAAAATCTCACATGGACGCACCATACCCCTCACGGAATCCAAATGCGTAAACATTTTTAGACATTTATATTCCAGACTTCTTCTCACGCTTTAGGGCCCCTAAAAAGCCAGGGCAGTATAAATACCCCACAAGTGACCCCATTTCGGAAAGAAGACACCCCAAGGTATTCCGTGAGGGGCATATTGAGTCCATGAAAGATTGAAATTTTTGTCCTAAGTTAGCGGAAAGTGAGACTTTGTGAGAAAAAAACAAAAAAAAAATCAATATCCGCTAACTTATGCAAAAAAAAAAAAATTCTAGGAACTCGCCATGCCCCTCATTGAATACCTTGGGGTGTCTTCTTTCCAAAGTGGGGTCACATGTGGGGTATTTATACTGCCCTGGCTTTTTAGGGGCCCGAAAGTGTGAGAAGAAGTCTGGGATCCAAATGTCTAAAAATGCCCTCCTAAAAGGAATTTGGGCCCCTTTGCGCATCTAGGCTGCAAAAAAGTGTCACACATGTGGTATCGCCGTACTCAGGAGAAGTTGGGCAATGTGTTTTGGGGTGTCATTTTACATATACCCATGCTGGGTGAGAAAAATATCTTGGTCAAATGCCAACTTTGTATAAAAAAATGGGAAAAGTTGTCTTTTGCCAAGATATTTCTCTCACCCAGCATGGGTATATGTAAAATGACCCCCCAAAACACATTACCCAACTTCTCCTGAGTACGGCGATACCACATGTGTGACACTTTTTTGCAGCCAAGGTGGGCAAAGGGGCACCTTTCGGATTTCGCAGGCCATTTTTTACACATTTTGATTGCAAGGTACTTCTTACACATTTGGGCCCCTAAATTGCCAGGGCAGTATAACTACGCCACAAGTGACCCCATTTTGGAAAGAAGACACCCCAAGGTATTCCGTGAGGGGCACGGCGAGTTCCTAGAATTTTTTATTTTTTGTCACAAGTTAGCGGAAAATGATGATTTTTCTTTTTTTTTTCTTTTTTCCTTACAAAGTCTCATATTCCACTAACTTGCGACAAAAAATAAAAAATTCTAGGAACTCGCCATGCCCCTCACGGAATACCTTGGGGTGTCTTCTTTCCAAAATGGGGTCACTTGTGGGGTAGTTATACTGCCCTGGCAATTTAGGGGCCCAAATGTGTGAGAAGAACTTTGCAATCAAAATGTGTAAAAAATGCCCTGCAAAATCCGAAAGATGCACTTTGGAATATGTGCCCCTTTGCCCACCTTGGCAGCAAAAAAGTGTGACACATCTGGTATCGCCGTACTCAGGAGAAGTTGGGCAATGTGTTTTGGGGTGTCATTTTACATATACCCATGCTGGGTGAGAAAAATATCTTGGTCAAATGCCAACTTTGTATAAAAAAATGGGAAAAGTTGTCTTTTGCCAAGATATTTCTCTCACCCAGCATGGGTATATGTAAAATGACACCCCAAAACACATTCCCCAACTTCTCCTGAGTACGGCGATACCAGATGTGTGACACTTTTTTGATGCCAAGGTGGGCAAAGGGGCACATATTCCAAAGTGCACCTTTCGGATTTCACCGGTCATTTTTTACAGATTTTGATTGCAAAGTACTTCTCACACATATGGGCCCCTAAATTGCCAGGGCAGTATAACTATGCCACAAGTGACCCCATTTTGGAAAGAAGACACCCCAAGGTATTCCGTGAGGGGCATGGCGAGTTCCTAGAATTTTTTATTTTTTGTCGCAAGTTAGTGGAATATGAGACTTTGTAAGGAAAAAAGAGAAAAAAAAAAATCATCATTTTCCGCTAACTTGTGACAAAAAATAAAAAATTCTAGGAACTCGCCATGCCCCTCACGGAATACCTTGGGGTGTCTTCTTTCCAAAATGGGGTCACTTGTGGCGTAGTTATACTGCCCTGGCAATTTAGGGGCCCAAATGTGTGAGAAGTACCTTGCAATCAAAATGTGTAAAAAATGGCCTGCAAAATCTGAAAGGTGCACTTTGGAATATGTGCCCCTTTGCCCACCTTGGCAGCAAAAAAGTGTGACACATCTGGTATCGCCGTACTCAGGAGAAGTTGGGGAATGTGTTTTGGGGTGTCATTTTACATATACCCATGCTGGATGAGAGAAATATCTTGGCAAAAGACAACTTTTCCCATTTTTTTATACAAAGTTGGCATTTGACCAATATATTTTTCTCACCCAGCATGGGTATATGTAAAATGACACCCCAAAACACATTGCCCAACTTCTCCTGAGTACGGCGATACCAGATGTGTCACACTTTTTTGCTGCCAAGGTGGGCAAAGGGGCACATATTCCAAAGTGCATCTTTCGGATTTTGCAGGGCATTTTTTACACATTTTGATTGCAAAGTTCTTCTCACACATTTGGGCCCCTAAATTGCCAGGGCAGTATAACTACCCCACAAGTGACCCCATTTTGGAAAGAAGACACCCCAAGGTATTCCGTGAGGGGCATGGCGAGTTCCTAGAATTTTTTATTTTTTGTCGCAAGTTAGTGGAATATGAGACTTTGTAAGAAAAAAATAAATAAATAAAATCATCATCATTTTCCGCTAACTTGTGACAAAAAATAAAAAGTTCTATGAACTCACTATGCCCATCAGCGAATACCTTAGGGTGTCTACTTTCCGAAATGGGGTCATTTGTGGGGTTTTTCTACTGCCTGGGCATTGTAGAACCTCAGGAATCATGACAGGTGCTCAGAAAGTCAGAGCTGTTTCAAAAAGCGGAAATTCACATTTTTGTACCATAGTTTGTAAATGCTATAACTTTTACCCAAACCATTTTTTTCTTGCCCAAACATTTTTATTTTATCAAAGACATGTAGAACAATAAATTTGGCGAAAAATTTATATATGGATGTCGTTTTTTTTGCAAAATTTTACAGCTGAAAGTGAAAAATGTCATTTTTTTGCAAAAAAATCGTTACATTTTGATTAATAACAAAAAAAGTAAAAATGTCAGCAGCAATAAAATACCACCAAATGAAAGCTCCATTAGTGAGAAGAAAAGGAGGTAAAATTCATTTGGGTGGTAAGTTGCATGACCGAGCGATAAACGGTGAAAGGAGTGTAGTGCCGAAGTGTAAAAAGTGCTCTGGTCATGAAGGGGGTTTCACCTAGCGGGGCTGAAGTGGTTAAAGAGGGGAGGATGCCAGGTCCATTTGAAAAGGTCAGAAAGTGACAGAAACACCACCGAAATGGATCGGGAACAGCATGGGGAGGATGTTTGGATGCATCTTGGACTCCCAGGTCGCTCCTGGGAACCATGTTATCAGAGTTGTACGCCACTTTTACAGACTGATAAAAATATGCACAAAACCCCCCCAAAAATAAATTTTACATGAAAATTGTTCGGAAACATTCTTTCCCATATATTCAATTGTGGTCAGGGCTAAGGATGGCGAAAGCGGGGAAGGGGGAACCCTTAACCCTGAACCTAGTGGCTGGGGTGTGCCAGGAGCCACGACCGCGGGTACGCCAAGAAAAGGGGGCATACCCAAGGTGAGAGTGGAAGAAAGGGGAGGGAGGGGCACGCCACAGGAACGCCAGGCTGGAGAGAGGTGAGCGCCGGCCCAAATGCTACATGCCCCTCCCACAACTACAGGCTGCGCTACAGCCTTCACTATTTGTGGTCAGGGCTAAGGATGGCGGAAGCGGGGAAGGGGGAACAGTTAACCCTGAACCTAGTGGCTGGGGTGTGCCGGGAGCCACGACCGCGGGTACGCCAAGAAAAGGGGCCAAAGACTCTGAACAGGTAACATAGTTTTATTGAATATTACAAAGCCAGTGTACGGAAGGCCTGAGAGATTTCTGCCTGGGGGTCTGGTATATAATGGGCGAAACAGGACGAACGCCAACGCCCCATGCAGCGAATGACATGTGCGGGGACCTGATGCCTAGAAGCTGCTGACGCAGCCCCAATGCGGAAAGAATGACCTGAAATAGTACTGGGGTCGTGACCCAACCCCTGCATCAGGGACCGGACGAGGGACATGAATTTCGATGTGGTGAGTGGCTTACCTACACAAGGCAGAAGAGGGGAGTCTGGTGGAGAGACCGTGAAGCAGGATGATAATTGCCACAGAACCTTGACAGGGCACCAATGGTTACCTGAAGGGAAAAACGTAATCTCTGTGGGAGGACCAGACTCGTTGGTTTTGGAGGACGGGAGATGGAGGACAAAATGGTCTGCGTTCCAGACTAGGTGAGGTTTCTGGAGGAAGCTATGACGCCCAGAGCCCGACGTGAATTCACCAGGCCTGAGGAAGCCGTAGAACCCCAGGTAAATAGCCGCCTTCAGAGCCGTGCTAAGAGAGGGCCCAAAAGGACTGCCGTCTATGGATGAGGATAGGGCTCTGAACAATTCCCCTGACACCGGCTGTCTACGGGTGCGCGAACCCTTCCCCTTCTTCTGCAGACCCCTGAGCGTTGCTTTGACGGCTTGTGAGGCGAGGATGGAACCCCCATTTGGCTTGGCGATCAAGCGATGATGCTGGAGCCCCGCTAAATATAGCTTGATGGTGTTGTGCGACAAGGAGAGGCGGGTGTGGCAAAATGCAATGAACACCATGACATATGAGGTTTCCTCCAGCTGATCCCTTGGGAACTCTCGAGCAAACTTGCTGAAAGCTGTAAACCCGGACCGATAATTCCTAGCTGTGTTGTGAGATAGAGAACCCTCGACCAGTCTCTCTGCCTGGTCCACCAGAGATGCTAATCCAGGATGAATGAGCTGAGTGGTGGGACCTGAGTGATGATCCGCTTCGGGCATTTCCTGAAAGAAAGTGGAAAAACAGAAACGGGAGAGGGCGTCAGCGGCAGTGTTGGAATCCTCTGGAATGTGAGCACAACGGACATGGAAGTTGTGGGTGAGGGATAGCCACACTAATTTCCACAGCAGGGCCATGACCCGGAGAGATCTGGACCTGACGGAATTGATGATATCGACCAGGGACTGGTTGTCCGTGACAAACAAAACTGGCAAGTTGGACCAGGAGCTGCCCCAGACCAAGGCAGCAGCCACGATGGGATATAATCCCAGGAGGGGAGAAGAACTGATGGCAGCTGGGTCTGCTCAGATCTCCGGAGGCCACCTGGCCGACAGCAAGTGGGACCTGAAGATAGCGGCAAAGCCGATGGAACCGCCGGCGTCCGAGAAAATAATCGGGGAAGCCGAGTCCCAGCGGGGAACGAAGAGGGAAATGGCGTTCCAATCCGAAAGGAAGGTGTTCCACATGGCAAGGTCCGAGATGGCGTGTCAGTCCAGGTGGACAACAGAATCCTGGTCATGAACTGTGGAAAGAAGATGCAACAGGCTGGCCATGAAAGACCGGCCCTGGGGCATGATCTTCGTGGCATGATTCAGCAGACCCAGTAAGGACTGAAGCTCCGCCTTGGTCAGGGACAGGGCACTGACCACCCGGGAGATGGCAGAGCGGATCCTGGTCAACTTTTCAGGTGGCAGACTAGCCTCCATCTTAACGGAATCTAACGTGATGCCCAAAAAGGTCACCCTGGTGGCAGGGCCCTTGGTCTTGGTGGAGGCCACAGGCACCTGGAGGAGGGAGAAGAACTCCAAGAGGGTAGCGGGAATCGAGGGGACCGGATGAGGGTTCTCAACGAGCAAAAAGTCATCCAGGTAAAGAATTACCATGGGAATAACTTCGTGATGCACCAGGAGCCAATAGAGAGCCCTGGCAAACTGGTCGAACAGCCAGGGGCTGCTCTTGGACCCGAAGGTTAAGCGGTTGGCGAAATAAAACCTGTCCGACCAATCGATACCATAGTACCTCCAAAGATGCGGGTGGACCGGGAGAAGCTTAAAGGCATCAGCTATATCTACTTTGGCAAGCCAAGACCCAACCCCCGACTGGAGAATGAGCTGAATGGCTTCCTCAACTGACGAGTATTGCATAGAATACTCCTCAGAGGGAATGAGAGAATTCAGGCTTGGGGTGGATGACATATGAGGCGCTGACAGGTCGTAGATGAGGCATTTTTTATTGGAAGATTGTTTCACAACCAGCCCAATGGGGTTGATTCCGCCAGGACTGAAACGAGATGTGGAGGAAGGGACCAATGATGAAACCCTTTCCAACTTCGGATCGAAGGAGGGCATCCACGGCCTCCGGGTCACCAAAGGCCGAGCGCAAATTGGGACCCTCCCATGACCCGTGAGGCAGGGTGATGAGCCCTGTATGGAAGCCCTCCCTGAACCCGGTCAAGAGGAAAGCCACGAAAAGACGGTCTGGGTGATCCTGCAGCAGAACAGCCAGAAGGTCTACATCAATGTTGGCTAGTCAGTAGCTCTTGGAAGATTTCCTGGTACAGGCCGAACGCGGATGGGCCCGAAAGCACCCGAGCAGATGTGAAGAGCTCGACAGGCGTTAAAGGCACAACCCCCCGCATTGAAGTTGTTGCAGACCTGGCTGCTAACTAAATAGACAATTGGTCTGCCTAGTTTGTCCAGAGTTGCCGAGGACTTGGTGGCCCCTGAAGTACTAGGAGCAGCTCCCGGCTGGGAAGGATGAGTCTGATCGGGACACCAGTCAGAGGAATGGAAAATGGACTGACAAGAGGTGCAGGAGGGAGCTCTGAGACCGGCGAAATGACGGCAGAACAGCTCCATGTCGAGATCAGCCCAATTAGTCATGAACTGAAACTGCGACAGGGCTGCTGCCGCCTTGGCGGAAAAGGACCTGTGGTAATCGTAAAAAACGCTGAGCCACCGTACTTGTGGCCCAGGTCCGAAACCCGATACAGGTAGGTATCAAGCTCCTCCCACCTGGATGGATTGGCTGAACAAACAATGTCCCGATACAGGCTAAAGGCCAGGTCAAACTCGGGAATGGACAGTTTGGGGTTAAGTCTGGCGTCTTTGGCCTTCAAGACCACCGAAACCTCCCCGCAATTAATGATCTGATTCTCCGAGATGTCCTGGGAGGCGATAAGGATGGAGGCCAAATTCACATCCTTCCCAGCCAAGATGTCCTTCTTAATATGCTCGGGGATAAAGTGAGACGGGGCAATCAGAGGACCAGAAGCTGGCCTACCTGCCACATCTGGAGGTGGGGAGGGTGCCACCACTGGGGAGGGTGGGATTGCCGAGGGTCTGGACTCGAGGGCTGCAACCCTGGCCTGGATGTCGCATAGAGGACTGAATCTGGGACAAGGCTTGCTGGATGGAAGGTGAGCTAGACTGACTTTCCACTGAACTCGGGGCCGTCATCAACAAGCGGTATAATTCCGCCTTGCGGGCTGACGCGGGATGACGAATCCCCCTGCGGTTGAGCTTGGTGATCAGCCTAGGCACAGTCCAGCTCCTCAAGGAAGCGCTGACGGAGTGACCAGAAGCCGATATTCCAGGAAGGGAAATATTGTCTTCCATCTCTGACATGTGAGACATCCTTGACCTGCGGAAAAATGTAAATGAGAGGGGAAACTAAGCTGCGGAAGCGAAAGAACAGCCGAAAACGAAGATGAAAAGTGAGGGAAACTAAACAATTTAAAATACTTACCAGAAGAAGCCTAAGACCAAGGAACTGGAGATCTGAATCCGATTACGTACCGGTAAGCTAAAGAAAAACCCAGACCTTCAGAAGAGAAGAGAAAAACAAAACAAAAAACACAGTCCCACAGAGGGATCGAACATGACCTTAACTTACCTTAGAAAGTATTTTTAACCCTTGACTGAGGTCAGATAAAAAAAACGGACCGAACCTGCGATCTGAAGATAACGCATATGAGGACCAGATGACCGACAGCTGGGAAGAGAGACGGGAGGCGATCCCCCACAGGAAGAGGTGACAGGTAAGACGCCAAAGAGGATCAGTCAACCGGGCTGGCCAAGGGAGCGAAAGAGCCTGAGACATGACCCAGGGGTACAAGAAAAAAAGAGGGTTAAGCAGCACTCCAGGTCCCAATATAGGGACAGTTGCCAATAGAAACCTAGATAGGTCGGTGCTCGCAGATGAGGATCCTGGCTGAGGGTCCCATAGGTATACAGATAAAGAAGAAAATCCACAGCACTCCTCAGTTCTGGTGAACAAGCTGGTTACTTTATTGGTAACAGCAGCATAGGGATAGCAACGTTTCAACCATCTCTGGTCTTTATCAAGCTATGATATTACCAGAGATACAAGAGACATGCCGACTGGAAGCAAGAAGCATAGACGACCCACACCCGTGAATTGCAGAGAGACCAGGTGGCCGAGAAACTGAAAACAGACCTGGGCGATCCAGGAGGAAGGAGGAACCCCAGGCGAACTGGGGCAGAGACCTGGGCGATCCAGGAGAAAGAAGAAGTACCCCAGACGAACTAGGGAAGAGACCTGGGCGATCCAGGGAAAAGAAGAAGAACCCCAGGCGAACTAGGGAAGAGACCTGGGCGATCCAGGAGACAAATACGTGAACCGGGCGAACCGGAGAGAGACGACCCTAGGCGATCCAAGGCTTGAGACAGAACGAACACCGTGTAAGAGAGAGAGCCCGGGCGATCCGGGAAGACCAAGCAAACGACAGAGAATGTGGCGAGAATGCAGTGAGCCGGGAACACTCGGAGGGACCGAGGGCCGCAGTGTAAGAGAAAATGGACAACCTGAGGTGAGGCCCGTGATACATATGCTAGCGACTGCGGAGGCTGTCACACTCAGAGCACTGGACAAGGATCCGCAGTAGCTGAAGGAAGAAACATGCTACATCTGGGGGACGGAAAATAGTGTAAATTATGCTCACAAAACCACCCGCCCACCCGCAGATTTGATGAAAAATACCGTAACCTGCAGGATGCAGGTGCAGACCAATGCCTCAACACACCGCGGGTAGGTGGGCTGTCTAATGCTGGGTTCAGACCTGAGCGTTCGGGATGTCGCGCTCTGCATGCGCGAAGCTACAGGCGTCTGACATACGCGGCTCCGGAACAAGCGAACGCCTATTGTCGCGTGCTCCCGCCAAGTCTATGTACGGGAACGCGCGACAAGACGCCCCCAAAGACGCGCATATACCTCCTGGGGCGTCGGGGGTCCTACAGCGCGAACGCACGCGCTGCAAAACGCCCAGGCGAGAACCATTCCCATAGGGAATCATTGGTTCTAGCTTGTTGAGTGTCCCACAGCGCGTAGGAGTGCGCTGCAAAACGCCCAGGCCTAAACCCAGCCCAAGTGAAAAATGGAGAAGAACACATGTAGCAGTGAAGACAAAATACCCCAATGAACAAGGGGGAGCAGACAGGAGAAGGTGTTGAAGGGGTTGTGGACAGGGATCCTGACCAGGCAGATGTGTGGGATCCGAGACCCTGGAGGCCGATTCACCCAGGCAGCGTGAGATGACAGGCAGAACCTGTGCTTTAACATACCGTGGTATCCTGAGACGCCGGGAGCAGGAGGAGAGCCGAACGCTGGAGTTGCCGCGGGGGGAAGCTGAAGGGGCGGACCCGGAAGTGAGGAGGCTACTGCTGAGGACCGGACAGTACTGCACGCTGCGCACGCCGCAGGAACGCCAGGCTGGAGACAGGTGAGCGCCGGCCTAAATGCTACATGCCCCTCCCACAACTACAGACTGCGCTACAGCCTTAACTATATGTAAAAAATTACAAGCAAGAGGCACTCCGAAACAGCCTGTATATCACATAAAGGAGGGCCTCATTCATATTGTGGTACAATTGTTCAGGTAGTGGGACTCCTACACTCATAAAGCCTATGCAAGGAACTGGCACTCCAAAACACCCTTTGTTACACATAAAGGAGGGCATCATACACACCCTTGAAAAATTATGATTGATGCCCTGCTGGTGACCCTCAAAAACATTTGGAGCAAGGGCCTGCAGATCAGACCATCTGAAACTTTAGGGGCGAGGGCCTGCTGTCGCATTGGTGACTCTAGATAACCTCTGGGCGATTGCACGTCCCAGTGACAGCGACGATCCATTTGGATGTCTTACCTATCAGCTTTTGATGTTCCTTTATGCGCCTACCATGGTGATCACGGGTAACGGGGAATCAGGGTTCGATGCCGGAGAGGGAGCTTGAAAAAGGGATACCACTTCCAAGAGAAGTCCATTGCTGAAATCTGATTGGCTGTTGCTGCCTTGTACCCTTTTTTCCCAATTGTGAACCACCCAAAAAGGGTGGGTCAAGTTATTAAAGTACAAGAATCGGGGGGCGTGACCAGAAGTTGGAGGCTGAGGACGCCTGAGCGCATAGCTCCATAAAGGATTTACCCTATCCAGTGACATCTGCCCTGTTACTGACACTTACAGAGCTGCCAAACTGCCCTATATCACTTTTGGGCGCAGCAAGGGGCACTCCGGTCCAACTTCGGTGGTCCGAAGCGGAAGTTACAGGCCGGGCCTAGTACGCAGGAGGCATCCGTGACTCACAGTGGAGCCCGCGCTGCATCTGAGCTGACCGCTCACCTGGTGAGAACCAGAGGAGATCTGGAACACTGCCGCACCATCTGAAAGTAAGTGACTGTGGTCACCGACGTGGTTAGGATTTACCAATAAAACTTCCGTGCACCGTGAGGCCTTACTTTCGCTTGAGACCTCACTACCAGTGCATCACGTGACTCTGCTGCCTGGGCCCTGCTCAGATATTAGCCTAGTCAGGGTCGGACTGCACTGTACAGTGGTAGCCAGGACTCAGTTTCCTTGGCATTGAAGTCACCCCTCTCACCCCCCCCTATCATAGCAGCTTAAACGCTGCGGCACAGGGCGCCTGCCGCGGGATCCAGAGGCTGCAGAGCAGTCTGACACAGTAAGGGCCATATGGTGAGAATAAGGAAGAACTCCATTGCTAATACCCCAGCAGCTGGGACACCGTCTACTCAGGGAAGCCTGCGCCGGTACTTCACCACTAGTAACTGGCAGGTAGATACCCCAACTTTCAATGCTAAGGCGTCTCCCTACATAGCTATATCCCAAAGGCGTTCTGACTCATTCTCTGTAAAAGGGGACACACCAGCTCCAACACAGACATCTATGCAGCAACGTACCCGTACCGCAGATTCCCAGCCTGCTAAGATGGCCCAGATGGGTCCCAGACCTCAACGCCAAAGTGCTAAGCCTTCATCCTTAACATCCCAAGATGCACTGCCTAATTCTGGTGCCGCTTCGTCTCAGGACCAGCTAAGTCCTTCAAAAACAGACCTCATGAATAAGCAATGGGATTGGAAAGAGCACATGAAACTTTTACCCACAAGACAGGAGATGGAGAAGTTAATTAAAAGATTGGAGGGCTCTTACAAACAAGAAATATCTACAGTTAAGGCGTCCATACAAGCCGTAGAGGAAAAAGTTGAAGAAGTGGCCTCTATTCAGGACCATTCAGCAAGTAAAGTGGAAGATTTGGTGACGTAAGGTGCCATTAGAGACCGTCATATTTGTCAATTATATTGCATACACGACGACATTGAGAACCGAAACAACCTGTTGGGACTCATTGATCCCTACTCATAAGAAGCCTCCGTTTAACTTGTTGAAGTATATTTTTGCTTTCCTAGAATCATATTATTCGTTATTGTTCTTAATTATCTTTTCCACGTTTCAGTTCCCCTTTTCTCTAGTGTTCTTTCCTTCTCCCCTTCCTTTCCCTTCAGATATCCGAACCTGCGCCAAGATTTTTTTTTGTCTATATCCATTATAGTTAGGTTGAGGTTTTCCTAGGTTACTTCAACTAGGACAGCTCTCATTAGACCTTCCTAAAGCCTGGCCTTTCTGAGTTTATAGTCTCCTAGAATATATGGACTAGCTCCAGTAGTTTTGGGCTTACTTAATATTTATTTTCCACTAGATTTCATTCCCTCTCTGTATACTCAGGACTGTTGAGTATTGTAGCGCTGTCGCCACCTAGTGTCAAACTTGCCTCATTGAATTTCAGAGGATTTAATGTTCCTGAGAAATGTTCTAAGATCCTGTACGATATGCATAGAGAGAGAGTACAGATTCTCCTTTTGCAGGAGACGCATTTTAAAACAGGCCATGTACCTGGGATTTCATCTAGGCATTTCACTTACTAGGCTCATAGCACCAACCCAGAAGCAAAATCGAAAGGGGTCTCTATTGCATTGCATAAATCTCTCCCTTATTCATTTGTAGATCTCCTGATGGACCCTCGTGGAAGATTCCTGCTTTTGAAGATCCATGAGAGAACGTATACTATCAGGAATCTTTACTTGCCAAATGTAAGACAAAACAAGACACTTCGGGTTATCCTATCACGGCTAGATGAGTTCGCGGAGGGAATTGTTCTTTTGGGGGGTGATTTTAACATGGTGCTGGAACCCTTGCTGGACTCCTCCGCGAGTAAAACGACGGTTCCTAAATCCACACTCCTGAATGTAAAGCAGTCTCTTACTTTAAGACGATTGGTAGATGTTTGGCGCATTTTACACCCTAGGGATCGGGATTACACTTTCTTCTCCCCCTCACATTTGTCCTATAGCAGAATTGACATGTTTCTTATTTCCCAATTTGCACTGACATTTCAACCATCGGCACGTATTGGACTCCGTACATGGTCAGACCATTCTCCTTTCACTAGAACTCCTGGTTCTAATAGCTAAAGAATGGTCTTGGAGATTAAATGAGACATTGCTTAGAGATAGTGTGTGTAAGGCAGACATCGAAGCTAACATAAAAGACTTCCTAGAGATCCATACTTCAGACTCCACAACCCTCCCTGTACAATGGGAAGCCTTAAAGTGTGTCATAAGGGGTATTCTGATCAAACATGGGTCTAGGCTTAAAAAAGAAAAAGCGGCCAAAATCTCTTGTTTATGGCCACAATTGGCTACTTTAGAACAGGCTCACAAATGGTCCTTAGATTCTCAAATCCTCATTGAACTTACTGCGCTCAGGGAACAGCTCCAGACGTTATTGACTGAATCATCACATAGAAATAGGGAAAGATTCTGTAGCTACCTATTTGAACATCCTGGTAAATCACGTAGGGCCTTAGCGAGATTACTTCATCCTCGATACAAATGAACTACATCCCCAATATTAAAGATACGTCAGGTTCCCTGATTCACCATCCCAACCAGATTGAAAAACTGCTTTCACAGCTCTACAAAATCTTATTGAAACAATGTAATGATGATTTAGCACTTTATTTCCAAAAATGGGAAATGGATCTCCAAGTGTCTTTCTTGCCCGAAGAGGTTGGCAAAATGTGTAGGTTCTCTCATGGATTATCTATATCAACTTCGGGACAGGAAAAAAAAAATTCAAGATTCTTTCTAGATGATATTACTGTCCATCAACCCTTCATAAAATGTTTCCTTCTGCTTCCAATTTATGTTAGAGGTGCAAGGCAGATGAAGGTACTCTGTTACATATTTGGTGGGCATGCCCATTGATCAAAAACTTATGGGATAAGGTGCTACGGGTCTATAAAAAGTTCTCTGGGAAGGAGGTGGAGAACACTCCAAAAATTACCCTTCTCTCGCTGGTGCCTGGTTCTCTGGCGCAAGTAAAGAAAAACGTGCGTGCTTAGATTCTTCCTCACGGCAGCTCGCATGACGATTCCGAGACTTTGGAAATCTGTCAGAATTCACTCTCTGTGTGAATGAGTTGATCGCTCTTTCGCATGAACAAGGAGAGAGATTCGAACGCAGATGGCGTCGTCTCTCTGATTTCCTTGGCTCCTCTGAATTCTCTGTGGCAATTGATGTTGGGGGTGGATGCTGTCACTTAACTTACGGAACCTTGTCTAATTCTAGTTGAGGGTTAATGCTTTAACATTTGAGATGACTCAATTGAGACTTTGACTGTTCTTACAGAATACCCCCCTTAATATCTTCCCCTCCCTTCTCTTTTCCTCTTACTGCCCCCCCCCCCCCCACCCCGTTTGTCAGTCTATGTGTAATTATTCAAATACTACAACAGACCAGGTTGATTTAAAAAGTGATTTTATTACTGCACAAAGTTCACAGCAATTCTCCTAGTGGTTTCAACTTCAGAAGCTTAAATTGTGGGGATCCTGCGTGATCCTATAGTAGTAGTAGTATTATTATTTATACATTTTCAAGAGACTGTCATGCTATTTTTGTCATTCTATGAAAATAATAAAAGTACAAGTAAACATTAACAATAAAAGTAAACATTAAAGTACAAGAATCCAAGGAAGGCAGCAGGAGTGCGGCAATTACACACTCCCGACTCGGGGACGTACTGACGATAAATAACAATACAGGACTCTTAAGATGCCTTGTTATTGGGATGATTAATAAAAAATGATTATTAGTATTTTGGATGAGGAAACTTTATACAGGAGAGGCCCTGCTGCAGCTTTGTTGACTCTAGATAACTTCTGCCTGATCGCACGTCCCCGTGACATCCACAATCTAATTGGATATCTTCTCTATCAACTTTTGATGTTCCTTTATGCGCCTAACATAATGATGACCAGTACAGGGGAATCATTGTTCGATTTTGGAGAGGGAGCCTGATAAACAGCTACGGCTACTAATTTAAAGCAAGGCAGCATGAGATGCAAGCCTGCAGATGAGCTAACCCTGTAAAAGATTTGAGTTGCGGGCCTGCAGGTGCGCTGACCCTGTAAAAGATTTTAGGTACGGGCCTGCTGGTAAGCTGACCCTGTAAAACATTATATCTGAGTGCCTGCGGGTGAGATGACCCTGTAAAACATTATATGCGAGGGCCTGCAGCTGAGCTGACCCTCTAAAAAGTTCTATGCGAGGGCCTGAATGTGAGCTGACCCTGTAAAAGATTTCAGTCGCGGGCCTGCATGTGAGCTGACCCAGTAAATGATTTGAATTGTGGGCCTGCAGGTGAGCTGACCCAGTAAAAGATTTTAGGTGCGGGCCTGCTGGTGAGCTGAGGTGAAACCGACAAACCCAACTTGATTTTGATGGCTGCATTAATCTGCAGGTGACCGTGATACAGCTCCACAGATTGTTTCCATCTGCATCTTTCTAAACAATCTGTGGTCTTAGTCTTTTATCCAGACTCAGTCATTGTGCCACTATGTGGCCTCCTCATGCTGCCATCTACACACCATGTCACCTTGCCACTCATTTTTATCACCATGCAGCTGCTTATACAGCTTAAAAAGGCTTAAAGTGAACACCAGGCACACAATTTAATTATGGTTTTGTAATCGATAAACCCAACTTGCTTTTGTGGGCTGCATCAGTGGCATAGCTAGAAAAGACTGGGCCCCACAGAAAATTTTTGAATGGGGCTCCATCCCACAGTAATTTTTTAGCGACCCCTTCCTTTCATGCAGCCCCCATTCCTGTGGCTAGTAAAGATCACTCTCTCAGACCAGGGTCGGCAGCTGTTCCATCCGTTTTATACACTGTCTATACTGTCACTGTATATAATTTCAATGTGTAATACTGTTGAGGGGGTCCTGACCAAATCCTTTATTATTCCTCCTCCTGGATGGGCCCCTTCTGGGTCAGGGCCCCAAAGCTGCAGCTTCCCCTGCTTCCCCTATAGCTACGGCCCTTGTCTGCATTAATCTGCAGGTGACCGTGATACAGCTCCACAGATTCTTTCCATCTGCATCTTTCTAAACAATCTGTGGCCTTAGTCTTTTATCCAGAATTTGTCATTGTGCCACTATGTGGCCTACTCCTGCTGCCATCTCCACACCATGTCACCTTGTTACTAATTTTTATCACCATGCTGCTTCTGCTGCTGCTTAAAAGGGATTAAAGTGATCACCAGGCCCACAATCTAATTAAGGTTTTACGCACAAAACCAAAGTAAAAAAAAAATGATTTTATAAGAAAAATGGATTGAAAACATTATTTCCTGTATATTTACTTGTATATTAAGTATTAAGGAAGAGGCACTCTGATACAATCTGTATATCACATAAAGGAGGGCCTCATTCACATTGAGTTGCGGGCCTGCAGGTGAGCTGACCCTTTAAAAGATTTTAGGTTTGGGCCTGCAGGTGAGCTGACCCTGTAAAAGATTTGAGTTGTGGGCCTGCAGGTAAGCAGATCCTGTAAAAAATGAGATGTGAGGGTCTGCTGATGAGCGGATCATCTAAAAAATTAGATGTGAGTGCCTGCTGGTAAGCAGACCCACAAAAAAATTATATTCGAAGGCCCTATATGCGAGGACATTATATGTGAAAAATAAGCAATGCATGTTGATATGATGGAAGAGGAGGAGGAGGATGAGAAAAGGAAGATTCAACCATATACCCTTGTTTGTGGTGGAAGGGGTGCATGGGAATACAGTCTATTAACTACATTAAAAACAACACATGTAAAGTGACTTTATGTTCATCAGCATTCCTCTGGTGGAGTCGAGAAGTCATGGTCAATCCAGGCGATTTTTATGAGTCAACCTGTCAGCATTTTCAGTTGATAGGCGGATACACTTTTCTGTTATAATGCCACCAGCAGCACTAAATACACGCTCAGACAAAACGCTGGTGGCAAGGCAGGCCAACACCTCCAAAACATAGAGCGCCAGTTCGTGCCAAGAGTCCAGCTTGGACACCCAGTAGTTGTAAGACACTGAGGGATCATTGGGGACGCTGACACGGTCTGCTATGTACTCCTTCACCATCTTCCAAAATGTTTCTCTCCTTGTGGCAGTAGGTCACACATCAGGGTGATGGTGCTAGCAGGGTGTCATGAAACTGTCCCAGGCCTTGGAGAGTGTTGCCCTGCCTCTGTTGGAACTGCTGTGTGTTCCCCAATTTTCCAACAAGGATCTTCTGGTATTGCACCATTTTGCTCGTCCTCTCCACCAGAGGAATGAGAGATGAGAGATTCTCTTTGTAGCAGGGGTTGAGAAGGGTGAACACCCAGTAATCTGTGTTATCTAAAATGTGTATAACGCGAGGGTCACTGGAAAGGCAACCTAACATGAAGTCAGCCATGTGTGCCTGAGTACCAACAGACAAGACGTCGATGTCGACATCAGGATGACTCTCCATCTCCTAATCCTCCTCCTCTTCTGCCCACCCACGCAGAACAGATGTAATTAACGTTCCATGGGACTACCCTCTGTAGCAAAGGCAACTGTCTCCAGCTCCTCCTCCTCCTCTTTATGGTCCAATTCGCGCTGAGAAGATGAACTGAGGGTGGACTGGCTATAACACCGTGTAATGTCCTCCTCCATTTACTCATCTGCCACATTCAGAGCATCGTCCTTAATTGTGAGCAGCAATCGTTTGAGTAGACACAGCAGTGGGATGGTTACGCTGATAATAGCGTTATCGCCACTAACTATCTGTGTGGATTCATCAAAGTTTTTTAAAACCTCACCAGGTCTGACATCAATGACCACCCCGCGCTTGTGAATAGTGGTAGTGGACTCGAAAGGCGACGAACATGTTGCAGCTGGTATTCCACAACTGCCCTCTGCTGCTCACAAGCCTGGCCAACATGTGGAACGTAGAGTTCCAGCGCGTGCTCATGTCGCACAACAGTCGGTGAGCTGGAAGCCGCAAGCGCTGCTGCAGCGTTGAAAGACAGGCTGAAGCTGTGGACGACTTGCAGAAATGGGCACACAGGCGGTGCGCCTTCACTAGTAGCTCTGTAAAATTGGGGTAGGTTTTGATAAACCGCTGAACCACTAAGTTTAAGACGTGGACTAGGCATGGTTTGTGGGTCAGGTTGCCGAGCTCCAAAGCCACCACCAAGTTAAGGCCATTGTCACACACAACCAAGCCTGGTTCTCGGTTGAGTGGCGAGAGCCACAGCTCGGTCTGGTCCCTTATACCCTACCACAGCTCTGCGGTGGTGTGCTGTTTGTCCCCTAAGCAGATCAACTTCAGCACGGCCTGTTGACGCTTACACACAGTAGTGCTACACTGCTTCCAGCTAGCGACTGATGCCTGACTGCTGCTGGAGGTGGCAGTGGAGGAGGAGGCGGCGGAGGAGGAGAAGCGGGCATTGGATCCAGTAACATAGCCGCTGGTGAAGACCCTGATGGACGTAGGGCCATACAATCCTGGGCGTGAGTAGCACTTGTGCCATCCCAGGCTACAACTCACTCCCGGCCTCCACAACATTCACCCAGTGTGCCGTCAGGAAAATGTAGCATCCCTGGCCACCAGCACTTGTCCATGTGTCCGTGGTTAAGTGGACCTTCCCAGTAACTGCGTTGGTCAGGGCACGGGTGATTTTCTGGGACACATGCTGGTTAAAGGTGGGCACGGCACACCCACCGTGAAAAATAGTGGTGACTGGGGAATGCGTACTGGGACACGGTCGCCGACATCAGGCTGCGGAAGGCCTCAGTGTCCACAAGCCTACATGGCAACGTTTCAAGGGCCAGTAATTTCAAAAGTTGCTCATTTAGTGCTATGGCCTGTGGTTGGGTGGGTGGGTATTTGCGCTTGCGTTCAAATGACTGTTATGGACATTTGGACGCTGCGCTGGGACAAGGAAGTGGATGTTGTTGCTGAAGGCTCTTGCAAAGGTCCAGGTGTAGGGCAAAGGGCATCCGGGTCTGCACCGTCCTCAGGGGATTGGCCAGCACTGCATAACACAGGGGAAGAGGATGCAGTGGTGTGACCCGCAGATCCAGATTGTGGACCCAGGTGTTTGGCCCACTTGTTAGGGTGCTTGGATGCCATGTGGTGGATCATGCTGGTGGCGGTGAGGTTGCTAGTGTTCACGCCCTGGCTCATTTTGGTACGGCACAGGCTGCAAACTACCACTCTTTTGTCGTCTGCACTTTCCTAAAAAAAAAGCACGATACTGCGAAACACCTACCCCTTGGCAAGGTAGATTTACACATGGGGGTGCTCGGTATAACAGTTGCAGGCCTGTTTGGTGTGGGCCGACTTCTCCCTTTTGCAACCCCACTGCCTCTTCCAGCCTGTTGCGGTGCTGTGGATCCCTCCCCCTCTGTACTGCTGTCCTCACTTGGCTTTTCACCTTCCCATGTTGGGTCAGTGACCTCATTGTCAACCACCTCCTCTTCCACTTCCTCACTCTGCTCATCCTCCTGACTTGACCTAACCACAACCTCAGTGATTGACAACTGTGTCTCATCGTCATCCAGCTCGTGAACTAATCATTGCCATTCACCACTGTCATCGTCTTGAGACTGTGAAGGCTCAAGAGGTTGGGAATCAGGGCACAATGTCTCAGGTTCCTCTTCAAGCGTGCGGAACGTGAGGGCCCATGTAATAGTGGCGCTGGAAAGAGCTCCTTGCAATATCCGAGTGTGGGATCACTCGTTTGGCAAGACTCTCCATGGTGGGAGGAAGGATGATCATAGTGAGGATTCAGTTTAGCAGACTCTAGGCTACAGAGACTGGACTTGGTGGAAGAGAGGTGCTGCTTAACCGACTGGAAGAATTATCTTCAGCAATCCAACCGACCAACTGTTCGCACTGGTCCAACTTGCACAGTGTTGTCCTGCGTCACCAAGCTAAGTTGAACATGAAGCTGGGTACGGTGGATTTATTTTTTCTGGTGCACTGGCAGCAGGCAGTTTCATTGTGCCCAGGGCCACGGCCTCTACGTGCACCATCAGCATCACACCCACTTCCCCATCCCTTAGTGCTCGCCTTCTTCATATTAATGGTTTTGTCACTTTTGCACTGATTTTTTTACAGTCCGCTAAAGACACCGTTTTCTGATGCAGGACAGTTTATATCACAGAAACACACAGAATATGGACAGTATATTAGGCCCAGATTATTGGAAATTGCCCTAAAGAAATAGTTTTTGTATGCAGGACAGTATATGTCACAGAAACACACAGAATATGGACACTATATTAGGCCCAGATTATTGGAATTTGCCCTAAAGAAACAGTTTTCATTTTCACAGAACACCACACACTATGGACTGTAGATTAGGCCCAGATTTTTGGATGCAATACAAACTCAGTTTTCGGATGCAGGACAGTATATGTCACAGAAACACACAGAATATGGACAGTATATTAGGCCCAGATTATTGGAATTTGCCCTAAAGAAACAGT
The DNA here is from genome assembly GCF_014858855.1 of Bufo gargarizans. Lineage (NCBI taxonomy): Eukaryota > Metazoa > Chordata > Amphibia > Anura > Bufonidae > Bufo > Bufo gargarizans. Next base: position 309,031,636 of record NC_058084.1, read on the forward strand.
TTTCGGATGCAGGACTGTATATGTCACAGAAACACACAGAATATGGACACTGTATTAGGCCCAGATTATTGGAATTTGCCCTATAGAAATAGTTTTCGGATGCAGGACAGTATATGTCACAGAAACACACAGAATATGGACACTATATTAGGCCCAGATTATTGAAATTTGCCCTAAAAAACTGTTTTCGGATGCAGGACAGTATATGTCACAGAAACACACAGAATATGGACACTATATTAGGCCCAGATTATTGGAATTTGCCCTAAAGAAACAGTTTTCGGATGGAGTACTGTATATGTCACAGAACACCACACACTATGGACCGTAGATTAGGCCGAGATTTTTGGAATTTGCAATACAAACTCAGTTTTCGGATGCAGGACAGTATATGTCACAGAAACACACCGACTATGGACAGTATATTAGGCTCACATTATTGGAATTTGCCCTAATGAAACAGTTTTCTGATGCAGGACAGTATAAGTCACAGAAACACACAGAATATGGACACTATATTAGGCCCAGATTATTGGAATTTGCCCTATAGAAACAGTTTTTGGATGCAGGACAGTATATGTCACAGAAACACACAGAATATGGACACTATATTAGGCCCAGATTATTGAAATTTGCCCTAAAAAACTGTTTTCGGATGCAGGACAATTTATGTCACAGAAACACTCAGAATGTGGACACTATATTAGGCCCAGATTCTTGGAATTTGCCCTAAAGAAACAAAATGTGGATTATGGGAAAAAAATATATTGTTTTCACTAATATTCTTCCTATCTCTGCCCCTGACACATGTCACAAGTCACTGCAGACACCTTCTATATTGCAAAAGAATCGCTATTTCGCAAAGTATAAAAAAAACTAAAATTGAGTACAACTTTGCACAATTAAATCGCTGCCACCACACACAATAGTCCTTAAAAGGACTTTTGGGTCTTTAAAACGTTATTCACTGGAATATATTGCGATCACAATATTTCCTACACTATCTGTCCCTTCCTAAGAGCAACTCTCCCTGACTCGCAATGAGCCGAACCCGCGTAATCGGGTTCCGGCTAGCCAATTACTGTAATGCCAGCAGCCAACATGGCAGTTCTTACCTGCACGTTTATTGGCTGCTTAGCAGCTGCGAAGCGTGCGGGGGGGGGGGGGGAGACTCGAGCATGCCGCAGGCCAAATACCACAAGGTGCCGAGCATATCGATGCTCGAGCCGAACAGGTATTTGGCCGAGCATGCTCGCTCATCACTATTTACTTTCTCTACCCTTTCATCTGCAGTGCCGAGGAAAAAATCAGTCGGTCCCCTTGTTACACCTAGGCGCCACTTTGCTGTAGAAATTTGCTTGTGTCAGACGCACATATCCAAGCTGCGCTAAAAGTGCGCCAAAGTACGCCAACCACAAAGAATTTCCCCCATGCTTAAAAGCACATGTATCTAGCCAGTCACCCGACCACTTCCTTCATGTAACAAACATACAGGAAGTGATGATATACAGGAAGATGAGAAACCACCATCACTTAAAATAACATAACCAGCTAACAAAACACATGTATACAATAATCTCCCATTACCACTGGAGTGAATGTTATCCAGCCTTTCTCAGTGATCAATGCCCAATAAAGTTACTACGATCCTCATGCATGCTTATTTACAGGACAACGTCATTATCTCCAGCAGTTGATCAGGCACACTAGAGACAAGAAACGCACGTTCCTTTCATATATTGTTCTCTTAACAAATGCATCCCCGCCAAGCCAATAAATCCATGCCTTGCGTGGGGGCCCTAGCTGGCGTCCATACATTCGCCAAGAAAACACTGCTCCATCGCACATCAGTCTCCCCCGGACCACAGCCCAGTGCATAGCATATAGACCATTCGCTAACGGAGACCTCTGTGCCCGGCAGCTGCGTCTCCACATCCACAGGAAGATTTCCACTCCAATGGTTTACCCTGACACTGAGAGAGATGATGACAATATACAATATATTAAAAAACACATCCCAATAAATTTCCACAACAATTGTGATCAGTGAATACTACAGTGACAGTTTCCTCCCACCAGCCCAGGAACAAATTCGCATAGGTAGGCACACAGGCACTATCCATTGCGGTACCCCTGAGCTGGTGGAAGAACTTGGAGCCAAATAAAAAATTATTATGTCTCAATACAAACTCCAACAAATTTAGTACCAGTTGATTGTGTGGAATACAGTGATTGCCTCAGGTTTTCAGAAAATGTTGTACTGCCACAAGGCCTTTATCATGAGGGATGTTACTATATAAGGACTCTACATCGATAGACGCCAGGCCATCTAATTGGTTAAGGAGGTCCATCGTATCCCTAATGTAAGAGAGAAGAGCGGTGACAAAATCTCTGAGGAGCTTATTAATATAGATGCCCACCCTTTGTGAGAGGGAATCTATTCCTAGTACAATTGGGCGTCCTTTCTAAAGGTTCAGCCCTTTATAAACTTTAGGTAGCGAGTAGAAGGTGGGGATCTTAGGTTTCTCATTGAACATGTATTTAATTTCATTTTTAGAAATTAATTGGATCTCTAATGCCTCTATGAGATTTTTTTTTTGAAATGCAGATTGAAAATCTTTGGTGCGATCTCTCTTGAATTGAACATAGGAAGACCTGTCACTCAAGATAGTATTGCACATCTCAGTGTATTGTGAATAGTTTAAGATTATTAAATTTCCCCCCTCTATCATATGGTTTTATTACAATGCTATCATCTGCCTCAAGGATCAACATGGCTCTAATCTCAGCTTTAGTAAGGTTTGGTCCCTGTTTAGTATTTTTATATTCAAATTTTTCAAGTTCTTTAGTGACAATGCCCAAAAATAAATCTATAGTGTTGGTCTCTTGAGGGGGTGGTGACTCAGTACTTTTTGGCTTTAAATTAGTAAAGGGACCATGGCCCCTCTCTTTTTCTCCCTCATCTAATAATTCCATTAATAGTCTAACAGGTAAATCCTCAACTGGGATCCTTAAACGAAAATCTTGTATCTCATTATTTGTAAAGAACTTGTGCCATTTCAATTTACGACAGAACGGGTGTATTTCCTTAACCCAGTGAAATGCATTGTATGTAGTCGTAGGGACAAAATACACTCCTTTGGCCAAGACATTGATCTCATCCTTGGTAAGTATTCTATCAGATAAATTAATAATTTGTCCCTCATATATTCCAGGGGATTCATTTACTATTTGTCTTTCTCCATCCGGGGGCGATCCCTTAAATGATAAGGGATTGATCCCCCTAATGCCAAAAAGCCCTACGATGATCCAGAATATTTTAAGTATTGTGTAGAGCTCTGTCTTTTTTTGGAATCTTTGTTTTCTGATCCCCATTTTCCTGATCTTCCTCTACGACCACTGAAGAATTGTTTGATTTAGTATGGCTAGTTTTTTGACTGGGCCAAGATTTTGTCACCGCTCTTCCCTCTTACATTAGGGATACGATGGAATTCCTTAACAAATTGGATGGCCTGGTGGTGGAAGATGACCCCTTATTGGCGTCTATCGATGTAGAGGTCTTATATAGTAACATCCCTCATGATAAAGGCCTTGTGGCTTCCTGGCTGGAGTCAGTTGTACTATAGCTGTCGTTGGTGCTGGAGCTCTGCTCCAGTCCAGGGTGTTCTATCTGCCCAGTCCTTGAGGGCCACCTTGTAATCTGTGATGTCATTCCTTTGTCTCCCTTATCCTCCATTTACCCAACATCATTTTCCTGATCTTCCTCTACGACCACTGAAGAATTGTTTGATTTAGTATGGCTAGTTTTTTGACTGGGCCAAGATTTTGTCACCGCTCTTCCCTCTTACATTAGGGATACAATGGAATTCCTTAACAAATTGGATGGCCTGGTGGTGGAAGATGACACCTTATTGGCGTCTATCGATGTAGAGGTCTTATATAGTAACATCCCTCATGATAAAGGCCTTGTGGCAGTGCAACATTTTCTGAAAACCCAAAGCAATCACTGTAATTCACACAATCAAATGGTACTAAATTTGTTGGAGTTTGTATTGAGACATAATTATTTTTTATTTGTCTCCAAGTTCTTCCACCAGATCAGGGGTACAGCAATGGGTAGTGCCTGTGCGCCTACCTATGTGAATTTGTTCCTGGGCTGATGGGAGGACACTGTAGTATTCATTGATAACAATCAATGGACGTTGTATATTGCATTCTGGGGCCGCTTCATTGACGACATCTTTATACTGTGGAGTGGTCCCCGGGTGTCACGGCCTTTGCTGTGTGCGCAATGACACTTGTGCCATGCTTGCAGTTGCCGGTGGCAACCTGTTGCTGTTTAGGCATGTGGTGGCAGTGTCTCGGCTTTGGCTGTGTGCACCGTGACATGGTTTCAACGCATGCTGTTGCCGGTGGCATTGTGATGCATGTTGGCTGGTGTGTGCAGTTCCCCTTTAAGTTGTAGCCTTCCCCTGTCTGTTTCTGTAAGGGTTAACCCCCTGACTGGGTGTGGTCACTTGGGTTTTATCTCCTGTGGCTTCCTGGCTGGAGTCAGTTGTACTATAGCTGTCGTTGGTGCTGGAGCTCTGCTCCAGTCCAGGGTGTTCTATCTGCCCAGTCCTTGAGGGCCACCTTGTAATCTGCGATGTCATTCCTTTGTCTCCCTTATCCTCCATTTACCCAACCTCACTTGTTGTATGTTTGGTGTGGGTTTATGTTCAGGGTTTGTTGTACTTCTTGTTTGTTGTTACATGTCTGGGATGTTGTTGGTGTTTGTCCCTTCATGTGTGCAAGACGTTTTCCCTGTGTGTGTTGTACCTTCAAAAGGAGGATGGTTTCCCGGAGGGGTGAACCATAAGCCTGTACGCAGTGCTGCTTGGGGCTGCCATGTACTTTGTGAGCATGGGGGGCTCTGGCAGAGTTGGTATGCTGGATTCCTGTGTGGGTTGTTTGTACTGGATTGTTTTGCAGAATGGTGTCATACGCATGCAAACATTTAGGAAACCCACGGCAACCAACAATCTTCTAAAATGGGAAAGTCATCACCCTTTTAGTCTTCGCCGGGGTATTCTTAAGGAACAATATTTGCGTGTTCGCAGAAATTGTTCAAAAAAGGAAGACTTCCACCGCCAGGCCAAGGATTTACAATCTAGATTTATAAGGAGAGGATATCCACAGCAAATACTTAATAATGCCTACACACATGCTTGTAATGAGGAGAGGACTGAATTACTCATTCCCAAATCTAAGGAAAACGAGATGACAAGTAATGAGAAACAAATAATGCTTATTGTAGGGACATATGGACAAGCCAGCTTCATTTTGGAATAAGGTGCTGTGGACTGATGAAACTAAAATTGAGTTATTTGGCTATAACAAGGGGCGTTATGCATGGTGGAAAAAGAACACAGCATTCCAAGAAAAACACCTGCTACCTACAGTAAAATATGGTGGTGGTTCCATCATGCTGTGGGGCTGTGTGGCCAGTGCAGGGACTGGGAATTTTGTCAAAGTTGAGGGACGCATGGATTCCACTCAGTATCAGCAGATTCTAGAGACCAATGTCCAGGAATCAGTGACAAAGCTGAAGCTGCGCCGGGGCTGGATCTTTCAACAAGACAACGACCCTAAATACTGCTCAAAATCCACTAAGGCATTTATGCAGATGAACAAGTACAATGTTCTGGAATGGCCATCTCAGTCCCCAGACCTGAATATAATTGAAAATCTGTGGTGTGACTTAAAGAGAGCTGTCCATGCTCGGAAGCCATCAAACCTGAATGAACTAAAGATGTTTTGTAAAGAGGAATGGTCCAAAATACCTTCAACCAGAATCTAGACTCTCATTGGAACCTACAGGAAGCGTTTAGAGGCTGTAATTTCTACAAAGGAGGATCTACTAAATATTGATTTCATTTCTTTTTTGTGGTGCCCAAATTTATGCACCTGCCTAATTTTGTTTAAACAATTATAGCACACTTTCTGTAAATCCAATAAACTTCATTTCACTTCTCAAATATCACTGTGTGTGTCTCCTATATGATATATTTAACTGACATTTTTTATCGTAACAACCAACGATTTATACAGGAAACTCATGACGATTAACAAGGTTGCCCAAACTTTCGCATCCCAGTGTATATACCACTAAGAGCTTTGTGAGTGTTACTACACAGAGGGAATACAAAATACAAGATTTAGCAAATTGCAAAACCTCAAGAGTGGTTTACCTCTGCACTTGTACCTGTCCTCTCCAATATGTACAGTAGGTAAAACAGTAAGGGAACTACGGAGGAGGATAGGGGATCACTTAGGTGATATTAGGCACAAAAGGGACACCCTATTTCTAGACACGTACATGAAATACATGGTGGTAACCCTAGGTCCTTAAGCTTTTGTGTCATAGAGCCAATTCGTCCATCCTCAAGGGGTGAAGATATATAGAAAATAATTCTCCAAAAAGAGACAGAGTGGATGTTCAGGCTAAAGTCTGTGACCCCTATGCGACTAAATGAGACTCTTTCATTCATTAGTTTTTTGTAAAGATATATCCAGACTACATCTATGGGATTAGTTTCTATTGTTGTGGAGAGCCTTTATTGTGATTTCCGTGTCTCCCCCTTTTTACCTATCCTGTCAATAAATTTGCCCACATTCAATGTATACATAGGGCCTGATGTTTTAATGCTCTTAATACCCTGTATGAGTAATTAATTTACATATATACCCTCTTATTATTTGATATATATGTAGCAGGCTGAATCCAGCCTGCTTTTGTGGGAGGGGCGTAGGGGGCTTCTTAAGCCCAAGCCGCCCAGCTCACCGGGTGCATGTCCTCTCTCGCCTTTCGCTTGGTAGGAGGAGTTGCACCTGTCAGTCCTGACTTCCGGCCGAGCTGCCCGCACGTGTGGCGTTTCTGTGCGCCAGAACCCGCCGCCTGGTAAGTTGCCCCAACTGTCCTTCATCCCCCTCCTGTTTCCACCTCCACTCCCCCCCGCGCCACCACCTCTCCCCTCCCGCCGGTCCGCTCCTCCGCCCGCCGTTGCAAGCTGGCCTCCATGCGCTCCAGAGTGGAGCGCATCACGTGGCCGCCGGACGCTTAGGCGGAAGTCGGCGGGGGGGGCGCCGGCACGATCCACCTGCCCCCACACTCGGTCCAGCGCTCCCAGTCCCCAGGGCTCCACAGATCCCCCTCCTACCTGCCGCCTCTCCCCGCAGGGCCCCGCACCGCTCCATCCGGCTCCCCCCGAGTCCATCGCGACTGCCACTTCCGGTCCGCCCACTCCCACAACTTCCGCCCGCCGTGCGTCCCAACGTGGAACGCTCCGCTCCACTACGGCGGGTTGGAGGTTGCCGGGGGGGGGTGGCACGGCACGGCACCGCACGCCGGGTCCCTGACATGCTCGGGCATCACTGACCGTCACGGGCAGCATGGCCAAGCAATCTGCAGTGAAACTACTATCAGCCGTTGTGATGAATACCACCCCTCGTGTCCGCTGACGTCAACCACGTCGAGCTCACGAGACCTGGTATGATCACGGGGTCTACCAAAACATGAAGTTACGCCCTCCAGAGGAGCACGTAAGGTCAGGCTGGTATAGTTTACACACACACCTCCTGTCCACGCGGGCACAGAGAGGCAACAAGCTGGAAGGGACTTTTCACTGCCGCAGTGAAAACAGCCCACACTCAGCCCGGGTAACTGCCACCAGTTTCTCGTTTGATATAAGCCCGGTCCGCTAACGGGATTATATAGGGTCAGAAACCAACCCACGGTAGCTTATAACTAGGCCAAAACACGGACGTGGGGATTCGTGATCGAGATACAAGATAGCACAAGATTAAATTATAGATTTAATCGCTATAAGAGCACACTAGATATAACACACTATACACAGACAATATATATACAGTGGTCTGAGGTTACAGATTACAGGGTATATGGTTACAATAGGATTAAGCAGAGTGAAAGTAAGTTACCAAGTATGATGAAAGTTCCTTGGCGATGTCCTGAACCGGAGGCCACACGAGGGGCTGTGATCTCCTGCTATTTCCTGGGTCCCTCTAAACACATGTGTAGCATGTGACCCCTCTTCAGAGAAAAGACGCTGCCTACTTGCTGGCACCAGGCTTTTAACCTGTAGCTGGTCCATCCCCTCCCTGCCCCAGGGAGGGGTTAACTCCCCCTCTTCTGGGCTGACGGTGAATGACCCACAAAACCCTTTAGGGGTCATAGCTCCAGACCAGAGAGTCACAGGGAGATGGTTCTGGGACTAATGGACCGGCCTGGGTTCCGGCTACAATTAGAGCCCAAACCTGGTACCGGTAGGTGGCTTCTATGGGGAGATATGGGTATCTCCCTACCCCGACTGGGTACGAGTAAACAAAGACCATGGGACCGTACCTCGTGGCCACCGGGACACAAATATGTATCCGGTTTGCGCCTGCGATGGCCAGGTGATTCATAATTCCTTATGAGAGGTAGGTGCCAATATGTCTAGGAAATCTCATTGATCCAGGCCAAAGCAGATACCCCCTGCTGGGGTTTTTTCCTGCAGATTCAGGTGGCTCCCAACTGCTGCACAGAGGTGTGAACTTCTCCTTGAAGCTTGGACCCCCTGAGGGGTGTCTTCCTGGCCAACTGACATTCAGTTGGCTGGGGGGGGAGTGGAAACTTATTTGGCATGTACACAGAATTACAATCAGAGCTGGGGGCTTTGAAGCAGGGAAATCCTGTCAGCAAATGGGGGGTGTGAGGACATGGCTGACAGTAAATATTAATCCATATTCCTCACACCTCCCCCTTTTAGAGGGCGCCAGGGGGCAGCACATTCCTGTGTTCCCCCGTGCGCCCATCCGCGCCCTCCCTGGTGGTTAATGGCAAAGTGGTACGGCCGGAGAGCCAGGCTCCTGCGTACCAACCTCCCATTCGTTCCTGACCCAGGTGGTCACCTGGATTGAGCCTGACCCTGAGGCCACAATGGCTGGCATCAGACGGTACCATAAACGGCCGCGTGCAGTCGGCTGCCTGTAGTACCGGGAAGCTAGAAAGGGCATGCTCCAGCGCCTGGAAGGCCGTCTCACAGTCGTTGGTCAAATCGACTGCGGAGGGCAGCTTCTTCCTGGTGCGGTCCGTCAGGGGCCTCGCCAGGCTACTATAGTGGGGTGCGAACTCCCTATAGTACCCGGCGGAGCCCAGGAAGGATATCGCCTGGTGCTTGTCCCGGAGGGTGATCCAGGATGAGCTGGCATCCCCTCTCCCAGGTTCCGGTTCCGAGGCTTCCCTGCCTACCCGGGGCCCCTCACTTATGCCCAGCTGGCACTTTCCTGGCGTAAGGGTCAAGCCTGCCTGGCCGATCTGCCCGAGCATCTGCGCCAGATGCTCTCGGGGATCCTCCCATGTAGGACCGAAGACTAGGGATGAGCGAACTCGAACTGTATAGTTCGGGTTCGTACCGAATTTTGGGGTGTCCGTGACACGGACCCGAACCCGGACATTTTCGTAAAAGTCCGGGTTCGGGTTCGGTGTTCGTCGCTTTCTTCGCGCTTTTGTGACGCTTTCTTGGCGCTTTTTGAAAGGCTGCTAAGCAGCCAATCAACAAGCGTCATACTACTTGCCCCAAGAGGCCATCACAGCCATGCCTACTATTGGCATGGCTGTGATTGGCCAGAGCACCATGTGACCCAGCCTCTATTTAAGCTGGAGTCACATAGCGCCGCCCGTCACTCTGCTCTGATTAGCGTAGGGAGAGGTTGCGGCTGCGACAGTAGGGCGAGATTAGGCAGATTAACTCCTCCAAAGGACTTGATTAACTGATCGATCTGCAGCTGTGGATCATTGAGCTGCTGATCCTCAATTGCTCACTGTTTTTAGGCTGCCCAGACCGTTTGTCAGTCACATTTTTCTGGGGTGATCGGCGGCCATTTTGTGTCTTGTGGTGCGCCAGCACAAGCTGCGACCAAGTGCATTTAACCCTCAATGGTGTGGTTGTTTTTTGGCTAAAGCCTACATCAGGGTGAAGCTGTCACACCAAGTGCATTTAACCCTCAGTAGTGTGGTTGGTCAAGCTATCACACCAAGTGCATTTAACCAGCAATAGTCTGTTCATTTTTTGGCCATATACTAAATCAGGGGCAAGCTGCGCCCGTCACCAAGTGCATTTAACCCTCAGTAGTGTGGTTGGTCAAGCTGTGACACCAAGTGCATTTAACCAGCAATAGTCTGTTCATTTTTTGGCCATATACTACATCAGGGGCAAGCTGCGCCCATCACCAAGTGCATTTAACCAGCAATAGTGTGGTTATTTTTTGGCCATATCCCAGTCTAATTCTGTCACTAAATCCATACCGGTCACCCAGCGCCTAAATACTAGGCCTCAAATTTATATCCCGCTAAATCTCTCGTTACCGCTGTCCTGTTGTGGCTGGGAAAGTTATTTAGTGTCCGTCAAAGCACATTTTTTGTTCTGGGTTGAAATACAATTCCCAATTTAGCAATTTAAAAATTTAGTGGTTTCTGCTGTATCAGATCTATTTGAAATCTATCCCTAAAAGGGTATATAATATTCAAGGTGCACATAGGGTCATTCAGAATAACTTCACACACCCGCTACTGTGCATTTCCAAGTCTAATTCTGTCACTAAACCCATACCTGTCACCCAGCGCCTAAATACTAGGCCTCAAATTTATATCCAGCTAAATCTGTCCTTAGTGCTGTAGCTGGGCGAGTTATTTAGTGTCCGTTCAAGCACATTTCTTGTTCTGGGTTGAAATACAATTCCCAATTTAGCAATTTCATAACTTAGTGGTTTCTGCTATATCAGAGCTATTTGAAATCTATCCCTAAAAGGGTATATAATATTCAAGGTGCACATTGGGTCATTCAGAATAACTTCACACACACCCGCTACTGTGTATTTCCAAGTCTAATTCTGTCACTAAACCCATACCTGTCACCCAGCGCCTAAATACTAGGCCTCAAATTTATATCCTGCTAAATCTCTCGTTAGTGCTGTAGCTGGGCGAGTTATTTAGTGTCCGTTCAAGCACATTTCTTGTTCTGGGTTGAAATACAATTCCCAATTTAGCAATTTCATAATTTAGTGGTTTCTGCTATATCAGAGCTATTTGAAATCTATCCCTAAAAGGGTAGATCATATTGAAGGTGCACATAGGGACATTCAGAATAACTTCACACACACCCGCTACTGTGTATTTCCAAGTCTAATTCTGTCACTAAACCCATACCTGTCACCCAGCGCCTAAATACTAGGCCTCAAATTTATATCCAGCTAAATCTGTCCTTAGTGCTGTAGCTGGGCGAGTTATTTAGTGTCCGTTCAAGCACATTTCTTGTTCTGGGTTGAAATACAATTCCCAATTTAGCAATTTCATAATTTAGTGGTTTCTGCTATATCAGAGCTATTTGAAATCTATCCCTAAAAGGGTATATAATATTCAAGGTGCACATTGGGTCATTCAGAATAACTTCACACACACCCGCTACTGTGTATTTCCAAGTCTAATTCTGTCACTAAACCCATACCTGTCACCCAGCGCCTAAATACTAGGCCTCAAATTTATATCCTGCTAAATCTCTCGTTAGTGCTGTAGCTGGGCGAGTTATTTAGTGTCCGTTCAAGCACATTTCTTGTTCTGGGTTGAAATACAATTCCCAATTTAGCAATTTCATAATTTAGTGGTTTCTGCTATATCAGAGCTATTTGAAATCTATCCCTAAAAGGGTATATAATATTCAAGGTGCACATTGGGTCATTCAGAATAACTTCACACACACCCGCTACTGTGTATTTCCAAGTCTAATTCTGTCACTAAACCCATACCTGTCACCCAGCGCCTAAATACTAGGCCTCAAATTTATATCCTGCTAAATCTCTCGTTAACGCTGTCCTGTTGTGGCTGGGAAAGTTATTTAGTGTCCGTCAAAGCACATTTTTTGTTCTGGGTTGAAATACAATTCCCAATTTAGCAATTTCATAATTTAGTGGTTTCTGCTATATCAGAGCTATTTGAAATCTATCCCTAAAAGGGTATATAATATTCAAGGTGCACATTGGGTCATTCAGATTAACTTCACACACACCCGCTACTGTGTATTTCTAAGTCTAATTCTGTCACTAAACCCATACCTGTCACCCAGCGCCTAAATACTAGGCCTCAAATTTATATCCTGCTAAATCTCTCGTTAGTGCTGTAGCTGGGCGAGTTATTTAGTGTCCGTTCAAGCACATTTCTTGTTCTGGGTTGAAATACAATTCCCAATTTAGCAATTTCATAATTTAGTGGTTTCTGCTATATCAGAGCTATTTGAAATCTATCCCTAAAAGGGTATATAATATTCAAGGTGCACATTGGGTCATTCAGAATAACTTCACACACACCCGCTACTGTGTATTTCCAAGTCTAATTCTGTCACTAAACCCATACCTGTCACCCAGCGCCTAAATACTAGGCCTCAAATTTATATCCTGCTAAATCTCTCGTTAGTGCTGTAGCTGGGCGAGTTATTTAGTGTCCGTACAAGCACATTTCTTGTTCTGGGTTGAAATACAATTCCCAATTTAGCAATTTCATAATTTAGTGGTTTCTGCTATATCAGAGCTATTTGAAATCTATCCCTAAAAGGGTATATAATATTCAAGGTGCACATTGGGTCATTCAGAATAACTTCACACACACACGCTTCTGTGCATTTCCAAGTCTAATTCTGTCACTAAATCCATACCGGTCACCCAGCGCCTAAATACTAGGCCTCAAATTTATATCCCGCTGAATTTGAATACAATACATTGGGCCAAATAATATATTTGTTGTTGTGGTGAACCATAACAATGAGAAAAACATATAGTAAGGGACGCGGACGTGGACATGGTTGTGGTGGTGTTAGTGGACCCTCTGGTGCTGGGAGAGGACGTGGCCGTTCTGCCACATCCACACGTCCTAGTGTACCAACTACCTCAGGTCCCAGTAGCCGCCAGAATTTACAGCGATATATGGTGGGGCCCAATGCCGTTCTAAGGATGGTAAGGCCTGAGCAGGTACAGGCATTAGTCAATTGGGTGGCCGACAGTGGATCCAGCACGTTCACATTATCTCCCACCCAGTCTTCTGCAGAAAGCGCACAGATGGCGCCTGAAAACCAACCCCATCAGTCTGTCACATCACCCCCATGCATACCAGGGAAACTGTCTCAGCCTCAAGTTATGCAGCAGTCTCTTATGCTGTTTGAAGACTCCGCTGGCAGGGTTTCCCAAGGGCATCCACCTAGCCCTTCCCCAGCGGTGAAAGACATAGAATGCACTGACGCACAACCACTTATGTTTCCTGATGATGAGGACATGGGAATACCACCTCAGCATGTCTCTGATGATGACGAAACACAGGTGCCAACTGCTGCGTCTTTCTGCAGTGTGCAGACTGAACAGGAGGTCAGGGATCAAGACTGGGTGGAAGACGATGCAGGGGACGATGAGGTCCTAGACCCCACATGGAATGAAGGTCGTGCCACTGACTTTCACAGTTCGGAGGAAGAGGCAGTGGTGAGACCGAGCCAACAGCGTAGCAAAAGAGGGAGCAGTGGGCAAAAGCAGAACACCCGCCGCCAAGAGACTCCGCCTGCTACTGACCGCCGCCATCTGGGACCGAGCACCCCAAAGGCAGCTTCAAGGAGTTCCCTGGCATGGCACTTCTTCAAACAATGTGCTGACGACAAGACCCGAGTGGTTTGCACGCTGTGCCATCAGAGCCTGAAGCGAGGCATTAACGTTCTGAACCTGAGCACAACCTGCATGACCAGGCACCTGCATGCAAAGCATGAACTGCAGTGGAGTAAACACCTTAAAACCAAGGAAGTCACTCAGGCTCCCCCTGCTACCTCTTCTGCTGCTGCCGCCTCGGCCTATTCTGCTGCTGCCGCCTCGGCCTCTTCCTCCGCCTCTGGAGGAACGTTGGCACCTGCCGCCCAGCAAACAGGGGATGTACCACCAACACCACCACCACCACCTCCGTCACCAAGCGTCTCAACCATGTCACACGCCAGCGTTCAGCTCTCCATCTCACAAACATTTGATAGAAAGCGTAAATTCCCACCTAGCCACCCTCGATCCCTGGCCCTGAATGCCAGCATTTCTAAACTACTGGCCTATGAAATGCTGTCATTTAGGCTGGTGGACACAGACAGCTTCAAACAGCTCATGTCGCTTGCTGTCCCACAGTATGTTGTTCCCAGCCGGCACTACTTCTCCAAGAGAGCCGTGCCTTCCCTGCACAACCAAGTATCCGATAAAATCAAGTGTGCACTGCGCAACGCCATCTGTAGCAAGGTCCACCTAACCACAGATACGTGGACCAGTAAGCACGGCCAGGGACGCTATATCTCCCTAACTGCACACTGGGTAAATGTAGTGGCAGCTGGGCCCCAGGCGGAGAGCTGTTTGGCGCACGTCCTTCCGCCGCCAAGGATCGCAGGGCAACATTCTTTGCCTCCTGTTGCCACCTCCTCCTTCTCGGCTTCCTCCTCCTCTTCTTCCACCTGCTCATCCAGTCAGCCACACACCTTCACCACCAACTTCAGCACAGCCCGGGGTAAACGTCAGCAGGCCATTCTGAAACTCATATGTTTGGGGGACAGGCCCCACACCGCACAGGAGTTGTGGCGGGGTATTGAACAACAGACCGACGAGTGGTTGCTGCCGGTGAGCCTCAAGCCCGGCCTGGCGGTGTGTGATAATGGGCGAAATCTCGTTGCAGCTCTGGGACTAGCCAATTTGACGCACATCCCTTGCTTGGCGCATGTGCTGAATTTGGTGGTGCAGAAGTTCATTCACAACTACCCCGACATGTCAGAGCTGCTGCATAAAGTGCGGGCCGTCTGTTCGCGCTTCCGGCGTTCACATCCTGCTGCTGCTCGCCTGTCTGCGCTACAGCGTAACTTCGGCCTTCCCGCTCACCGCCTCATATGCGACGTGCCCACCAGGTGGAACTCCACCTTGCACATGCTGGACAGACTGTGCGAGCAGCAGCAGGCCATAGTGGAGTTTCAGCTGCAGCACGCACGGGTCAGTCGCACTACAGAACAGCACCACTTCACCACCAATGACTGGGCCTCCATGCGAGACCTGTGTGCCCTGTTGCGCTGTTTCGAGTACTCCACCAACATGGCCAGTGGCGATGACACCGTTATCAGCGTTACAATACCACTTCTATGTCTCCTTGAGAAAACACTTAGGGCGATGATGGAAGAGGAGGTGGCCCAGGAGGAGGAGGAGGAGGAGGAGGAAGAGGGGTCATTTTTAGCACTTTCAGGCCAGTCTCTTCGAAGTGACTCAGAGGGAGGTTTTTGGCAACAGCAGAGGCCAGGTACAAATGTGGCCAGCCAGGGCCCACTACTGGAGGACGAGGAGGACGAGGATGAGGAGGAGGTGGAGGAGGATGAGGATGAAGCATGGTCACAGCGGGGTGGCACCCAACGCAGCTCGGGTCCATCACTGGTGCGTGGCTGGGGGGAAAGGCAGGACGATGACGATACGCCTCCCACAGAGGACAGCTTGTCCTTACCCCTGGGCAGCCTGGCACACATGAGCGACTACATGCTGCAGTGCCTGCTCAACGACAGCAGAGTTGCCCACATTTTAACCTGTGCGGACTACTGGGTTGCCACCCTGCTGGATCCACGCTACAAAGACAATGTGCCCACCTTACTTCCTGCACTGGAGCGTGATAGGAAGATGCGCGAGTACAAGCGCACGTTGGTAGACGCGCTACTGAGAGCATTCCCAAATGTCACAGGGGAACAAGTGGAAGCCCAAGGCCAAGGCAGAGGAGGAGCAAGAGGTCGCCAAGGCAGCTGTGTCACGGCCAGCTCCTCTGAGGGCAGGGTTAGCATGGCAGAGATGTGGAAAACTTTTGTCAACACGCCACAGCTAACTGCACCACCACCTGATACGCAACGTGTTAGCAGGAGGCAACATTTCACTAACATGGTGGAACAGTACGTGTGCACACCCCTCCACGTACTGACTGATGGTTCGGCCCCATTCAACTTCTGGGTCTCTAAATTGTCCACGTGGCCAGAGCTAGCCTTTTATGCCTTGGAGGTGCTGGCCTGCCCGGCAGCCAGCGTTTTGTCTGAACGTGTATTCAGCACGGCAGGGGGCGTCATTACAGACAAACGCAGCCGCCTGTCTACAGCCAATGTGGACAAGCTGACGTTCATAAAAATGAACCAGGCATGGATCCCACAGGACCTGTCCGTCCCTTGTCCAGATTAGACATTAACTACCTCCCCATAACCATATATTATTGGACTCCAGGTCACTTCCTCATTCAATCCTATTTTTATTTTCATTTTACCATTATATTGCGAGGCTACCCAAAGTTGAATGAACCTCTCCTCTGCCTGTGTGCTAGGCCTAAATATATGCCAATGGACTGTTGCAGTGGTGGGTGACGTGAAGCCTCATTCTCTGCTATGACATGCAGACTGATTCTCTGCTGTCATGAAGCCAGATTGTCTGTTACGGGACCTCTCTGCTCTGCCTGTGTGCTAGGCCTAAATATATGCCAATGGACTGTTGCAGTGGTGGCTGACGTGAAGCCTCATTCTCTGCTATGACATGCAGACTGATTCTCTGCTGACATGAAGCCAGAT
Organism: Bufo gargarizans; assembly: GCF_014858855.1. Classification (NCBI taxonomy): domain Eukaryota; kingdom Metazoa; phylum Chordata; class Amphibia; order Anura; family Bufonidae; genus Bufo; species Bufo gargarizans. Next base: position 309,048,306 of record NC_058084.1, read on the forward strand.
CGTCTGTTACGGGACCTCTCTGCTCTGCCTGTGTGCTAGGCCTAAATATATGCCAATGGACTGTTGCAGTGGTGGGTGACGTGAAGCCTCATTCTCTGCTATGACATGCAGACTGATTCTCTGCTGTCATGAAGCCAGATTGTCTGTTACGGGACCTCTCTGCTCTGCCTGTGTGCTAGGCCTAAATATATGCCAATGGACTGTTGCAGTGGTGGGTGACGTGAAGCCTCATTCTCTGCTATGACATGCAGACTGATTCTCTGCTGACATGAAGCCAGATTGTCTGTTACGGGACCTCTCTCCTCTGCCTGTGTGTGTGCTGGGCCTAAATATATGCCAATGGACTGTTGCAGTGGTGGCTGACGTGAAGCCTCATTCTCTGCTATGACATGCAGACTGATTCTCTGCTGACATGAAGCCAGATTCTCTGTTACGGGACCTCTCTCCTCTGCCTGTGTGTGTGCTGGGCCTAAATATATGCCAATGGACTGTTGCAGTGGTGGCTGACGTGAAGCCTCATTCTCTGCTATGACATGCAGACTGATTCTCTGCTGACATGAAGCCAGATTGTCTGTTACGGGACCTCTCTCCTCTGCCTGTGTGCTAGGCCTAAATATATGCCAATGGACTGTTGCAGTGGTGGCTGACGTGAAGCCTCATTCTCTGCTATGACATGCAGACTAATTCTCTGCTGACATGAAGCCAGATTGTCTGTTACGGGACCTCTCTCCTCTGCCTGGGTGCTGGGCCTAAATTTATGACAATGGACTGTTGCAGTGGTGGCTGACGTGAAGCCTGATTCTCTGCTATGACATGCAGACTGATTCTCTGCTGACATGAAGCCAGATCCTCTGTTACGGGACCTCTCTCCTCTGCCTGTGTGTGTGCTGGGCCTAAATATATGCCAATGGACTGTTGCAGTGGTGGCTGACGTGAAGCCTCATTCTCTGCTATGACATGCAGACTGATTCTCTGCTGACATGAAGCCAGATTCTCTGTTACGGGACCTCTCTCCTCTGCCTGTGTGTGTGCTGGGCCTAAATATATGCCAATGGACTGTTGCAGTGGTGGCTGACGTGAAGCCTCATTCTCTGCTATGACATGCAGACTAATTCTCTGCTGACATGAAGACAGATTCTCTGTTACGGAACCTCCCTCCTCTGCCTGGGTGCTGGGCCTAAATATATGCCAATGGACTGTTGCAGTGGTGGCTGACGTGAAGCCTCATTCTCTGCTATGACATGCAGACTAATTCTCTGCTGACATGAAGACAGATTCTCTGTTACGGGACCTCTCTCCTCTGCCTGGGTGCCGGGGCCTAAATATCTGAGAATGGACTGTTCCAGTGGTGGTTTCAAAGGAAAGGACCGGCACTTCGCTGATGTAGATCACAATGTAGATTTATTCAGTCACATATTCAAAATGGCATAGTGACGCGTTTCAGCACAGATGTGCTTTCATCAGACTGCATAAAACATCTTACACTCCAGCTATTTATACATAAATGAAACACAAAGGAACTGACATCATCAAAGAAGCTCCGCCTCCCTCATTAAATAAAATTCGCATATCAAATAATCGCAATGAAAAATTCGCATTGAAAAATTCGCAATTGAAAATTCGCAACTGAAAATTCGCAATTGAAAATTGAAAATTCGCAATTGAAAATTCGCAACTAAAAATTCGCAACTGAAAATTCGCAATTGAAAATTCGCAAAAAACATATCCACTCTATACTGGCGAAGATTTTCAGTCACATAGTCCATTCTTGCAGTGATTAATCACGCTGAAGAAAAAAAGAAATATATTTATCAGATTGCATAAGGCCGAATGCCTTATAGGAAGCAGGACACATTGTACTCACGATTGAGGCCCCTGGGCTCCATTGTCTGAAGACGATGGATCCAGTAAGCCTCCCTTTTCAATAACAATTTATTTCTGTCACCCCCTCGACGGGGTAATGATACACCTTCAATAATCTGATACCTCAACTGCGAGATGTTGTGTTTTTTATCATAAAAATGAAGGGGTATTGGGAGTAATAAATTCTGTTTACGGATAGTAGATTTGTGTTTACTTAGTCTGTCCTTCATTCTCATTGAGGTTTCCCCCACATATAGTAATCCACATGGACATTTAAGAATGTAAACCACAAATCTACTATCACAAGTGAACGTGCCCCTTATTGGAATATTTTCACCTGAGTGAGGGTGGGAGAAACATGAACCCTTTATAACGCTGGAACAATTGACACAGTTTAAACAAGGAAAAGTGCCCCGTCTAGGTGTAGATAAAGTACTCTGTCCTCTTTCTATTTTATTACGTCCCACATCCGCCCGGACTATTTTATCCCTAATATTTTCTGCCCGTTTATAGCATATCATGGGTGGCCTCTGGAACTCTCCTATCCGTGGATAGGACTTAGATAATATGTGCCAATGTTGATTAACAATAGTCCTAAGGCGCTGGGACCAGGGATGGTATTTAATCACTAAGGGGATCCTTGTTTCTTTCTTAGTTCTATCTGGTGGTGTAATCTCAGCTTTATTACGCTGTATTTTCAATAGATCAGGGGGGTAGCCTCGCTCTCTAAATTTATTGGTCATATCGTCTAATCTTGTTTGACACATATCCCTATCACTAACGATCCGTCTAACCCTCTGGTATTGCCGCCCTGCTTCTTACTAGAATTGTTCCAGTGGTGGGTGACGGGAAGCCAGATTCTCTGCTATGGAACCTCTCTCCAATTGATTTTGGTTAATTTTTATTTATTTAATTTTTATTTTAATTCATTTCCCTATCCACATTTGTTTGCAGGGGATTTACCTACATGTTGCTGCCTTTTGCAGCCCTCTAGCTCTTTCCTGGGCTGTTTTACAGCCTTTTTAGTGCCGAAAAGTTCGGGTCCCCATTGACTTCAATGGGGTTCGGGTTCGGGACGAAGTTCGGATCGGGTTCGGATCCCGAACCCGAACATTTCCGGGATGTTCGGCCGAACTTCTCGAACCCGAACATCCAGGTGTTCGCTCAACTCTACCGAAGACGGCAATGACCTCCAGGTACACAGCCGCGTACCCTTCAAGTCCCTTAAGCAGCTTGACCATCCGCTGAGAAGTGGCAGGGGCATACTCCATGCCCAAGGGCATCTTGGTGGACGCAGTCCTTCCATGCTTGTTTGCTAACATTTCCCGGAAGGGGTGGCCTTCTGGGAGGGCACCTGCCTCCCGTGCCTTCTGCCTTCCCCGGGCGTGGTCCAGGGTGACCAGGTGCATCCTGGCATTGAGCTGCTGGTGTGCGAGGTACGGTCCCTCCCAGGCCGCCTGAAGCTTAGTCTGAGGTACCGAAACCAGCATCCATGCCAGCGGACCCACGTGATGGGTCCTCTCACAAGCTAACTGGTCGTACCCCTGCTTCTGGACGGTCTGGGCCTGCCCCATACTGTCGCGCACCAACCGCGACAAGGCCGGCGCTTTTTCCTGGAAGCGCACGACACACTCGATGACCGATGCCCCAGGGGTGGCTAGGTCTCCACTCCAAGCCTCTGCCTTAGCGGCCCCTGGGTATCTGGTTACCGGAGTCTCATGCACAGCCCACAGAAATTCTGCCCTGTACGGATAGGATACCACAAATGGTCGGTCCCTAGGCCACGCCCCTGGTGAGCCCTGTGGGACCGTTTCCTGGCACAACCGACCTTGGTCCCAGACCGCCCTCTGGAGGTCTGAATCCAAGGGAGGCCGTGCCCTATGCTCTGTGAGAGCTTTCAAGCTGGCGCTAGCCCCTAACGCCCCCTGAAACCCCTGGTGGGACGTGGTCAGAATGGATGAGACTGCCACGTCCCCTGCCAGTTCTACTAACTGCTGGTCCCTAGGCCACTCCTCCGGTGAGCCCTGCTGGACCGTGACCCGGCACAGCCTTCCTTGGTCCCAGACCACCTGCTTGAGGTCTGAGTCCGAGGGAGGCAGCGCCGCTTGCTCCCTGAGAGCGTTCAGGCTGGCGTCAGCCACTAACGCCACCTGAAACCCCTGACTGGACGTGGTCAGAATAGATGAGACTGCCACGTCCTCTGTCAGGTCCCTGGGACCTGTCTCTGGGCCTCCATCTGACTTGGCAGACACTTGGTCGGAAGGGGGAAAGCCATCAGACCCCTGAGGGGCCCCTAGGGCCCCAGCACTCCCACTGCGCGTGACAGCCGCTGCCACCGCTGGTAGTGCCTGCTTCCCCTCAACTCCCGACCAAGTCGCCAGTCCAGGCGGACTAACCTGGCCCCCTGACATCCCAGTGGTGGAGGAACACTGCACTGAGGCTTCACCTGGCAGTCCCACTTCTCCTGGGACAGCCCTGACCTCATTTGCATCCTCCCCCCCTGCAGCTGTCTGCCCCCTGCTTGTCCCCCCAGTCACCACACTGGAGGACAACAGGTCCCAGCATGCTTGCTGGCTACATCCTGGGGCTTCAGCCCAGCTGACAGGAATGACCCCCTCCCCACTGAGGGGAGAGGCACACATTACATCCCCCACATCCCCATCAACATGCATAATAGGTACATTCACAGTATTATCCGGGGGGGACATTGCATCACATTCTGGGGAATCGGACCCTGGGGCGTCAGCGGCCACATACTTAGACACAAGCCGCCCCAGGTCCGTCCCCAGCAAAACACTGGCAGGGATATTTGCGGATACCCCCACCTCCCTTACTCCTCGACCGGCACCCCAGTCCAGATAAACCTTGGCGACGGGCAGCGCCGGGTCCACTCCTCCAATCCCGGAGACAGTGAGGGATCTCCCGGGCAGTAAATCATGGGGTGTCACCAGTTCAGGTCGTACCAGTGTCATTTCAGCGCCGGTGTCTCTAAGTCCCATGGCCACAGCCTGGCCCACGGTGACCGGTTGAACATTGTCAAGGGACCTCCCACCACCCCCACCCACACACAACACAGTGGACGGTTTCCGGGTTGATGACTGGGACGGATCCCTCGGGCGCTGGGGACACATGGCTTGGAAGTGTCCTGGCTGCTTACACAGGTGACAAAGTCGGGGTTCCCCCACCGATGTGGAAAGTGCAGCAGGGGCCGGTGCCCACTTGGGCCTAGGGGCAGGGGTAGCAGGTGCAGCGTGCGTCTTACCCCCTCTCCAGCCGACAGGTTTCCGGGCCTCTGAAGTCCTGTTGTTGGTGTATTCATCGGCCAGGGCTGCGGTTGCGGAGGCCCCCTTTGGCTTCCTGTCACGGAGGTACTGCTGGAGATCCTCTGGGCAGTTCCACAAGAACTGTTCTGTGGCGATGAGCTCCTTCAGCTGCTGGACGGTGGAGAGCTCCAATCCTGTGGTCCATTGGTCGACCGCTCTCAGCAAGGCCCGCATGTGATCGGCCCAGCTCTGGGTAGAACCCCGGTGCAAATTCCTGAGCCTTTTCCGGTACGACTCAGGGGTTAAGTTATACTGCCTGACCAGAGCCTGTTTGATGTCCTCATAGCTCAGGATGGTCTCGCTGGGCAGGTACCCGAAGATTTCAAGGGCTTTTCCCCTGAGCCGTGGCGTGAGGAATCTGACCCACTGGTCCTCTGGCAGTTGGTATTGATGGCAGGCTGTCTCAAATGCCAACAAAAAGGTGTCCAGGTCCCCATCTTTGTCCAGTAGGGGAAAGTCCTCCGCCCGCAGTTTGGGAATCCGGACCTCTGGAGACTCACATTGGGCTGGGGAGGGCTGCTGGAATTGAAGCTTCAGCTGGAGCATTTGTAGCTGGTGCTCACGCTCGGCCTGGGCTTGCTCGCGACGTTCTGCAGCCTCTGCTCGCTCGCGACGCTCTGCAGCCTCTGCTTGCTCGCGACGCTCTGCAGCTGCCAGTAGGAGCTCAGAGGCTGCCTGGTCTCCAGCCTGGAGACGGTCCATGGCAGCTTGTAGGAGAGCAGCTGAGCCAGCTTGGCTGGGGGGAGGGGCAGGTGGAGCGAGGCCCGCCGCGGACCTCACCTCTGGCGACTGGCTCCTTGGGGAGCTTTGGTTGTGCTCCCCCTCGCCTTCCACCTCCTCTCCGCCCCCATTTAAAGCATCGGCCATCTCCTTCGATTTGCTCCTTGTGATACTGGCCGTCATTGCAATGGATGGTCACTGACACCACTGCAACCTGATGCACACACACCTTATTGTATCTGCCCTCAGACAGTCTAGTGTTGAGCTGATCTTAAGACTCCAGCAGCAAGAGCTACTGCTGGTCGTCTTTAGTGTCTGGAAGTATGGGTCTCACACTCACAAACACTAGTATCTCGATCCCACCGCTGCCACCAATATGTGATGAATACCACCCCTCGTGTCCGCTGACGTCAACCACGTCGAGCTCACGAGACCTGGTATGATCACGGGGTCTACCAAAACATGAAGTTACGCCCTCCAGAGGAGCACGTAAGGTCAGGCTGGTATAGTTTACACACACACCTCCTGTCCACGCGGGCACAGAGAGGCAACAAGCTGGAAGGGCCTTTTCACTGCCGCAGTGAAAACAGCCCACACTCAGCCCGGGTAACTGCCACCAGTTTCTCGTTTGATATAAGCCCGGTCCGCTAACGGGATTATATAGGGTCAGAAACCAACCCACGGTAGCTTATAACTAGGCCAAAACACGGACGTGGGGATTCGTGATCGAGATACAAGATAGCACAAGATTAAATTATAGATTTAATCGCTATAAGAGCACACTAGATATAACACACTATACACAGACAATATATATACAGTGGTCTGAGGTTACAGATTACAGGGTATATGGTTACAATAGGATTAAGCAGAGTGAAAGTAAGTTACCAAGTATGATGAAAGTTCCTTGGCGATGTCCTGAACCGGAGGCCACACGAGGGGCTGTGATCTCCTGCTATTTCCTGGGTCCCTCTAAACACATGTGTAGCATGTGACCCCTCTTCAGAGAAAAGACGCTGCCTACTTGCTGGCACCAGGCTTTTAACCTGTAGCTGGTCCATCCCCTCCCTGCCCCAGGGAGGGGTTAACTCCCCCTCTTCTGGGCTGACGGTGAATGACCCACAAAACCCTTTAGGGGTCATAGCTCCAGACCAGAGAGTCACAGGGAGATGGTTCTGGGACTAATGGACCGGCCTGGGTTCCGGCTACAATTAGAGCCCAAACCTGGTACCGGTAGGTGGCTTCTATGGGGAGATATGGGTATCTCCCTACCCCGACTGGGTACGAGTAAACAAAGACCATGGGACCGTACCTCGTGGCCACCGGGACACAAATATGTATCCGGTTTGCGCCTGCGATGGCCAGGTGATTCATAATTCCTTATGAGAGGTAGGTGCCAATATGTCTAGGAAATCTCATTGATCCAGGCCAAAGCAGATACCCCCTGCTGGGGTTTTTTCCTGCAGATTCAGGTGGCTCCCAACTGCTGCACAGAGGTGTGAACTTCTCCTTGAAGCTTGGACCCCCTGAGGGGTGTCTTCCTGGCCAACTGACATTCAGTTGGCTGGGGGGGGAGTGGAAACTTATTTGGCATGTACACAGAATTACAATCAGAGCTGGGGGCTTTGAAGCAGGGAAATCCTGTCAGCAAATGGGGGGTGTGAGGACATGGCTGACAGTAAATATTAATCCATATTCCTCACAGCCGTGTTTCACACTGCGCCGCTGCCGGACCAACACTTCAAATTGTCAAAATAAAGCCCTTGAGGCCATTCATTTCCCTACACCGTCATGACACACCTCACATTTCAGATTTGCCCATACATACCCATCGTCCCAGGGGGGTGATGGCATGGCCCTCAACAAACCACCCATGAACACTCTGGGGCAGACGCAGCGCAATCCCAGCGCTGCGCTGCCACCAGGTGCCCCCCCACTCACACACCCCAGCACACACCGCTCACAGAGGGGACATCCATCACCACGGCAGTCCCCGCGCAGACCGGCGACCCTTCAGCAACCCTGCCCAGCCCCCCGTCCCAGTAAAAAGAAAAAAAAAAGAAAAAAAAAAAAGAGGACAGAAGGAATTATTATTATTAGTTTTTTTTTTTTTGTTGTTGTTTTTCTCTCCACCACTTTTCTGTCCGCAGGAACGCCCTGCTCTCTTCTCACCTCTTCCCTCTCTCTCGTCGCTTGTCACACACAAGACTTGTTTCCCTCCGTCCTTCCCACTCCACCGGTCTGTGTCCGTCTCTCTCTTTGTTTTTCCTGGTCACGCAACCCACGTGTTTCAAGGTGGTACGCCCACTCCGGCCCTGGTACGCCCAGGCCCCACCTTGTCCCAGCAGTCATCTTCTCAGGTACGCCCTGAACCGCCCCTCAACCCATCCACCCAGGATCGCCCTGGCTCACATTTCACTCAGCCATCCCTCGCCACCACTCCATCAGTTTCGCCGGGACGCAACCCCACCCATGGCACGTGTTTTCCCATCCCTTGGCTTGCCGCCGCAGCAGTCACGCGTCATTCCCGGCACCGGCCCGGTCACATCCCAGGAAACCTCTGGTCACGCACCAGTTGCGTTTTTTCCCAAATCAACACGTTCGGTCTTGTCCTTTCAGGTGACTAAGCTACTCCGTGAGTGCTCCCTTAGAATCCTTTGATCCCATTTTTTGGTCTTCCAGGTAAGTAGCGGCCACGATTCACTATTCCGGCCGCCCGGCACAGCCAATCGTGGCATCATATACTGTTCTTTTCAGGTGAACCAGGGATAATCTCGGCTTCGCCAGGTCTCATCCGTCCCCTCTGTTCACGGCATTAACAGCTCCAGCAGCTTAAGGTAAGGTTATAAACCACGCCCAGTAAGGGGACCTCGCGTCCTCCGGCCTCGCCCCGACGCTGGGCACCTCCGTCCCGCCACGCGCTTCTCTCTGTAATACCACCCGCACCCACCTCGCTTCCCCCTCCAGCTTCCTTTTCCCTCTTCGTTTCAGCTCCAACATGTCCCACGTGTCCGACATCGGGGACGCTCTATCGATCGTGGAGTCTGCGGTATCGGAACGGGCAAGTCGCTCTTCTTACCGGACATGGACCATCCCCAAGATGATTGCCGAGCTGGACAAGCGAGGAATCCGCCATTCGGCCACAGCCCGAAAGGCTGAATTATATCACCTATTGTTTCCTGAGCAATCTACAGGGTCCACGGAGCAGATCCCCATGTCGACCATACAGCTGTCACTAACGCAGCTACACGCCACAATAAACAATTTGTCCAGTTCCATCTGTGACATGAATACCAGGCTCCAGGCGGTCGAAAGCAGGGACGCTTCACCTGCCGCACCCTCCAGTCCCGCCCCTGGTCCTTCCACTTCCCAGCCATCTTCCTCAGGTAGGTTGTCTGGGCCGCCCGAAATAGCCCCCTTCTTTTTCGTCCCCGAAAACCTGCGCAGGGACATTCTCGCAGGCAAGGACGTGAACCTGGCTGCGGTCCTCATCTCCACGCACGACACGGTGGAAAACCGGACCATCGCTTGCGGGGACGTGTCCGTAGTCCTGAAGGCCAAAGACGCGAGGTTGAACAAAAAACTCTCCATCCCGGAGTTCGTGCTCGCGTTCAGCCTCTACCGCGACATCATCTGCGCAGCACACCCAGCCAGAAGAGAGGAGCTGGACGCATATTTATACAGGGTCACGGAGCTTGGGCACAAATACGGAGGATTTGCATATTACGACTATCACCGGTCATTTTCGGCGAAGGCAGCTGCAGCCCTCGCCCAGTTCCAGCATATTACCAACTGGGCCTCCCTCGACATGGAGCTATTCTGCAGACACTTTGCAGGTCTCAGGTCTCCTTTTTGCTCCTTCTGCCAGTCAGTCCTGCACGCCTCCGATTGGTGCCCAAGCTCCCACGCCTCCCCCCTGCCAAAATAGCAGCCGAGCACTTCGGCCCCCCAGAAACCGGGTCCGCTCCTGGACAAATTGGGTCGCCCCATCGTGTACCTGGGGAAAAACCAGTTGTGCAACAATTTCAACTCCAGCTTCTGCAACTATAGCAAATGTAAGGCGCTCCACATTTGTTCCACCTGCTTCCGGGCCCACCCCCAGTCCACCTGCTCCCAACGCTCGGCCAAAAGCTGACTGGCCGACATTAATGTCCCCCTTCTCATCTCCCTCCTCAATACCCACCACGATCCCGCCTTCGTCCAATTCCTGCATTCCGGTTTTTCATCAGGCTTCCACACCGGCCTGGTCACCCTGCCTCGGAATTCCTGGGAGACCCCCAATCTCATGTCAGCCATGACGGACCCGGCCTCGGTGGATTCCCTTCTGCAGGTCGAGCTGCAGAAGGGTTTCATCATAGGGCCTTTTCCCACCCCTCCCTTCCAAGTCTAAAGGGTGAGCCCCATTGGGTTGGTCCGCAGCAAAAATTCCAATAAAAACCGATTAATATATGATTTGTCAGCGCCTCATGCATCCAGCACCCCGAGCCTCAACTCGTTGATACCATCGGAAGAATACTCCATGCGCTATTCTTCCCTGGACGAAGCCATCCAACTCATCCTACAGGTAGGGGCAGGGGCTTGGCTCTCAAAAGCGGACATTTCGGACGCTTTCAAGCTTCTACCAATCCAGCCCCACCTCTGGAGGTTTCACGGGATCAAATGGAGGGACCAGTATTACTTTGCCACCCGCCTCACGTTCGGGTCAAAGAGCAGCCCCTGGCTCTTTGATCAGTTCGCCCAGGCCCTCCATTGGATCCTGGTAAACCACGGCAACTGTCCCAGAGTCATACACTACCTGGACGATTTCTTACTGGTCGAGAACCCAAACCACGTGCCCGACAGGTTGGAAAGCCTCTTCTGCATTTTTTCCGCCTTACAGGTCCCAGTGGCGCCATCAAAGGTTGACGGCCCTAGCACGGTCCTCACCTTCTTGGGTATCACGCTCGATACCTGCAGAATGGAAGCCAGACTCCCAGAGGACAAACTAGTCAGGCTCCAGTCATTCATTTCTGCTCACATCGGTTCCAGAACCATGTCCAAGGGCGAACTGCAGTCACTTTTGGGTTCTCTCAACTTTGCAACCCGCATCATGCCGCAGGGACGATCCTTCACAGCAAGACTCCTCCAGTTGTTACCCACAGCCTCAACCCAGGACTCGCTGATCCAACTGGACCGTGAAGCCCTGGCCGACCTGGACATGTGGAGGGTCTTTCTGTCAGCATGGAATGGCATCTCCATGTTCGTCCCTCACTGGAGCCCCACCTGCCCGACCGTGTACTCCGACGCGGCAGCATCCGTCGGGTTCGGCGCCTTATTCGGCCACCAGTGGTTCGCTGATTCCTGGCCCTCCCAGATCCTCTCAGACCCTCAAGCCATCCAGTCCTCTCCTCTCCTTGAATTGTACCCCATCGTGGCAGCAGCTCAAGTCTGGGGCAAAGTATGGAGCAACATGCCCGTGCGTTTTTTCACCGACAACCACACGGTCGTCGACATCATCTCCAAAGGCAGATCCAGTTCACCCAAAGTCATGCGCTTCCTACGCAAACTCACCTGGCTTGCCCTCAAGTACAATTTCCATGTTTCTTGCACCCACATCCAGGGTATCAGGAACGTCGCAGCAGATGCCTTGTCTCGCTTAAACCTGACTCTCTTCTTCCAGGTCATGCCTCAAGCCGACAGAATCGGGATTCCACCCCCGGACTTCGGCTCTCTGATCCTGGACTAGACAGGTACCTAGTCATGGCTCATACTCTCATCCACAAGTCCCTGTCCGAAAACTCCACAAGGAACTACCAGTCGGGTTGGAAAGCTTTCGAGGTATTTCGTCACCTTCACCCCAAGGGCAACGTAAGCGAAACCGCTTTCATCATGGCTTTCCTGGCATACTGCCACAAGGACCTACACCTCTCCTTCAGCACCATCAGATCGTATCTGTCAGGAGTTCAGCATCACCTCATGATCCGTCAGCCTGACAGCAACCCTATCTTTTCTTCCCACGCCATCAAAGCCACACTGCGGGGTATTCAAAAATGCTCTCACAAATCCGGACCCGCCAGGCAACCCGTCTCAGGGGACCTGTTCAGGAAACTCTCATCCTCCCTAGACGGCAGTCCTTTTGGCCCTTTCAGAAGCTGCATTCTCAAAGCCGCCCTCTACCTAAGCTTCTACGGCTTTCTCCGGCCCGGGGAATTCACCGGCACCTCTCCTCACAACTCAGGCCCGGCTCTAAACCAACTCACCCGTAGTCGCGAGCATTTCACCTTCACCTTGCCAGTCTCCAAAACCTCACAAATCGGGCCCCCAGTGCACATAGAATACTTCCCGACTTCCAACTCCTGGTGTCCCGTGGCCGTCCTCAACGGGTTACTCACCACACTGGGCAATCGGGCTCCCGCCAGCCCTCTCCTTCCTTTCCCGTCACGACCTCTCACGTCCTCGCAGTTTGTCAAACACATTCGCAGCCTCGCGTCCGGGTTAGGGTTCAACCCCCAGGCCATCACGGGCCATTCGTTCCGGATCGGAGCCGCCTCTGCCGCTTCCAAACATGGGGTCCCGGCCCATATCATCCGTAAGATGGGCCGCTGGAAGTCCTCTTGCTTCTCACGATACATCCCGCACCCGAAAGCCGAAATCGCTGCGGCTTTCTCTGACTTAGTTCTGTAGTACCATCTTTTACAATAAAGAGTCGCTCCTTACACCTTTCCTACTCGTATTTTGCCCCCTTTATTTGGCCTACCCTCGTCACGTGGCAACAGGCACACCACCAGCCACTGTAGCTAGATTAGGTTCAGTCACACTCCACAGGCTTCGCGCCGCAGCCAGGACCACAAATGCAGCAGGCTGAATCCAGCCTGCTTTTGTGGGAGGGGCGTAGGGGGCTTCTTAAGCCCAAGCCGCCCAGCTCACCGGGTGCATGTCCTCTCTCGCCCCTCCCTCCCGACCCTTCTCTTTACATCTCCCATAGGGTATGCCCCCTTTATTTGGCCTACCCTCGTCACGTGGCAACAGGCACACCACCAGCCACTGTAGCTAGATTAGGTTCAGTCACACTCCACAGGCTTCGCGCCGCAGCCAGGACCACAAATATAACTTTAATTAGGGGATTTAAGATAGACTATACACTACCATATAGTGGGGACTGAGTTCCGTCAACTTTGTATCACGGACTCCCACGCGTGCGCACTCCCACGCGTGTGCACTCCAGCACTAGGAATCCGCCTGCCAGTAATACAAATACTAGTGACTTGGCGGACGGCGCTGGAGCCAATCTGCCAGGACTACAATGCAAATAGTACGGAGCGCACGCAAGCACAATGGATTCCCTACATGCCCGCATCTTTACGTACATTGACACACATTACATTTTAGGATGAGGCGGCATAACATTGGGCGCGTACATACTAGAGGACGCATGCGCACCTCTAGTTCAGAGACGCCAATATCTGTGACATACAGGGTATTTGAGCCTGTGGGTAGCGCCGCAGGCCATTACATCTATGGGCCTTTACATCAACCATATGCCACCGTGCCTTTTTATCAAGTCCCCTGAAGAACCAATAATGTGAAAGGGGAAACATGTTGAGACTGTTTATTTTGGAGACCTTATTGTTTTATGTGACTACTGATAGGAAAATGTGGGCATCACTACACAAGGGAAACACTTAATAGGTAGGGACATTCAGTGCAGGGTACAGCCACCGATAAGTGGTGCCGCGCCTTTCGGGGCGAATATTCTGCTTTAAGGCAGGGATAGCATAGATATCGAGGGACAGTCTCACTGATGCCTGAAAGCAGATGAAAAGCATTGATGTGTGTGCTCCACTATTACCATTGGCAGATTACAAGCTTCTGCAACTGATATTCAAGTCTCTGCAAGTAGCCTCCAAGTAACCTCCATCCTACTATCTGGTGAAAAGGATCATTTAGTATCCTGGTGACCTACATGTATTCCAAGGTTCCTCAGTATCGTGAGTAGCCAATGTGGTGGTGCTATGTTATTAACACTGATTTTGTGCAGCAGTCCCATCTATTTATAAGTGTCTCCATTATCACTTATTTATATCTTTATACTTTATTTGTGGGGGGATAATTATATATTTTAATGCATTTCTAACAATAGTCAAGTTTTAGGGTAATTAATATACTCAGTGATAGCGCGTTTCTGTACTAACACCTTCAATGAATTGTTCTCTCATTGTTTTATCTTGATCCTCTGCTTTACTGGGGTCTATAACAACTCTGTATAACAGCTCGCAGGGCTTCCTGTAAGGTTAATGCAAAGTCTCTGAGTGACTTACCCAGCGACTGTTCAGTCGTAGGTGCTGGTACACTTATAACATCTTGAAAAGTGACTTTAATCAGTTGAGCAACAAGGTTGTGCTTGGTCAAGGTTATAGTGCTACTACTAAGGCTACTTTCACACTGACGTTTTGAATTCCATTTGTGAAATCCGTTTCAGGGATCTCACAAATGGTTCAAAACGGATCAGTTCAACCCCAATGCATTCTGAATGGATAAGGATCTGTTCAGAATGCATCAGTTTGGCTCCGTTCAGCCTCCATTCCGCTCTGGATGCGGACACCCAAACACTGCAAACAGCGTTTTGGTGTCTGCCTGGCGATGCAGAGCCAAAAGGATCCATCCTGACTTACAATGTAAGTCAATGGGGACGATCCATGTTCACTGACACAATATGGTGCAGTTGAAAACGGATCCGTCCCCCATTGACTTTTCAATGTAAGTCAGGATCCGTTTTGATTTAGACTTTAAAAAAAAAAGAATAATGCAAACAGATCCGTTCTTAACGGATACAAGCTTTTGCATTATAGGTGCGTATCCGTCTGTGCAGATACCAGACGGATCCGCACCTGACGCACGTGTGAAAGTAGCCTTAAGTTCAGGAGGCGAATTTGCACTTTACCTTGGGAAACAGTCAGTAGGCTATTTGCAGCTTGGACTAGAGGATGGTCTTCTAGGTTGATAGGTTCTACCAGGGCTTGGTAGTCTTGACCTTGGATTCCAAGAGCAGCTTGGCACCATAGGAGTGTTTCAGTATTGGGTTTCAGGGTCACTGGTTGGTTACCTTTCATGCGAGCATGGCAAATCTCTCCTTTCTCATTAGCAAATTTCTGTTGTGCACTTAATACATGGATGGTCTGTTGTATCAACTTTTTGGAGGCAGGTGAAGCTGTAAGCATGGACTTGTGTAAAGCTTCAAACATTTCAGTATAACAGTTGCTAAGGACATTCATTCCTAGGACTACTGGAGGGTTGTTATCTTCCCTGACTTGCACAACAACAATAACTTGTTGGGGTAGTGTGGTTCCTCACACTTGAAGAGTTGGCTCCCAGTACTCATGCACTGGCACAGGTTTGCCATTGCTGGCTATAATGCTCAGCCAGGATTCTGGTGGCTGTGTCAGCTGGTTGTGGTCCCAGTATTTCTCAAATGCAGTCTGTTGGATGGTTGTGACTTGAGACCCGGTGTCCAATAAAGCAACAAAGGGAACCCCATTGATTCGGTGGACCACTTCCAGACGGGGTCCTACATAACTGGGCATTCAGCTGGGATCTTCTAGACCTACTGCTCTACCTCCCAAGGGCGGTCCTTGACCACAGGGGTTGACCTTTTAAACTGCCAGAAAATCCTTTCTGTATGGCCTGGCTTGTGACAGTATCTACAAATAGGTCGCTTTTGCTCGTCAAAGCGGTCAATGGGGCGTCTACAATGGTTTCTGGTATAAGTCTCTTTAAAATCACTGAGTGTACTAATATCAACAAGGACCCTTACTAGTATAGAGTTAAATATCACTGAGGGCAATATACTAAAAAATAATAACTTGTATTCTGATAATTATTAAAAACAATATACGAAACCTGAATCAACCATCCTGTTTTGTGTGAAGGAGCTATTAATGGTTAATTGCATGTGGTAGGGAACTGAGCCAGTGGGATACTGGGTTAGGGAATTTTTTTTCCACAATATGCTCAGCCCAGAGATGCACCTTGATAGTAGATGCACTCTGTCCGCATGCCTAGGACTAATCTGTCCTTAGAAAAACCCTATTACGTAATCGTAGATCCCATATGTCACAGATCTCAACTCGTTTCCCCCTCCAGGTAAAAGAAGGGTTCATCAGGGGACTTGAAATTGTACGGGTCAATATATAGAGAGTACAGTCACACTGATATAAAAAACAGTAAAATTTTAAATGCCAACACAATGATACATGGGCAACCAGAACCACGGGTCAAAATATATACTCCTAAAATCAACGATAAAGGGTCAACCGGCAGTGTTAGTACTTTAAAGCATATTAGACCGAGACGTAGTGCCAGATAATTAAAATAATCCGGCTAGTAATTACCAGTAAACAGCGATACCAATAACACAATACTAAAAGCCAGTGCAAGACAAGATATTACCTGCAACGTAGTGACTGGTGTTGTCTCCTTTAAGTGATAAGCAAGACTTAACATACCACTCTGCTCGATGTGGGAGAAGTGCAGATACATACTCACAGTCTGCCGGTTGTTTGACCAAAAGAGGGTTGCTGGTGCCAGATGATTGTGCCTGGGAAAGAACTTGATTTAAAAAGGGGATACTATGGGCGTAGACTACATATTGCACCTCCTGATATGCTGGCTACCTTGTCAGTCCACCCAAAACAAACATACAACAAAAAAATCCAGGTAACCATAGGTTAGGTAGATAATTAGATCAACACCCCCTTCTCACACATCTCCAAACAATAAGCGCTCCAAGCCTCATTCTCAGATGGAGGGACACCCACGTGGCTGCCGTCCCATAAGGGGATGGTTACCGTCTGTAGGTTCAGGGGGTGTTACCCTCCCAAGGATTATTGCCTCCCTTAGTTTCACCCAGGCAAGGCCCATGTATCGATACTTACTAAACCGCCGACTCAATGCGTCCCGTGGAGAATGAGGATTGGAGCGTTTATTTTCATGAAACACAATCAAAATATTAGGCAGTGTGTTTCAGGACACTGCAGATGCAGTTGTCTTTGTGGACATAAGGGGGTGAAACATGCTGAAATTAAAGGGGTTCTGGATAGATCATCAGCATCTGATCGGCGGGTGTCCGAGAACTGGGACCCCTGCCGATCAGCTGTTTGAGAAGTCAGCGACCCTGGCAGTAGCGCTGCAGCCTTCTCGCTGTTTACCGCAGGCCCAGTGACGTCACGACTAGTATCAATGGTCTGGGCGGGGCTAAGCTCTGTTCACTTGAATGGAGCTTAGCTGCACCCAGGCCAGTGATACTAGTCGTGACGTCACTGGGCCTGAAGTAAACAGCAAGAAGGCTGTGGCGCTACTGCCAGTGCCGCTGCCTTCTCAAACAGCCACCGCAGATCAGATGCTGATGAGAGGATAGATCGTTAGTTTAAAAAAACTGCAGAACCCCTTTAAGAAGGAGTGGAGATGAAGACAGTGAAAGAAGTGACAGGCAGGGGAGTAATAGAAATGAATATGACTACATAGAAAATATCTGAATTTTCCAGACAAAATAGGGAGGGTTGGCAAATATTGTTGGTGCTTCAAATCACATTTGCTTGAGGGAATTTATTTAAAGGCTATGTACAACTTTAGGGGCATTTTTTTTTATAATTGCATTTTAGGCTACTTTCACACTAGCGTTCGATCGGATCCGTTCTGAATGGATCCGCTCATATTAATGCAGACGGTGGCTCCGTTCAGTACGGATCCGTCTGCATTAATAACTTAGAAAAATTTTCTAAGTGTGAAAGTAGCCTGAGCGGATCCGTTCAGACTTTACATTGAAAGTCAATGGGGGACGGATCCGCTTGAAGATTGAGCCATATGGTGTCATCTTCAAGCGGATCCGTCCCCATTGACTTCCATTATAAGTCTGGACGGATCCGCTCGCCTCCGCACGGCCAGGCGGACACCCGAACGCTGCTTGCAGCGTTCAGGTGTCCGCTCACTGAGCGGAGCGGAGGCTGAGCGCTGGCAGACGGATGCATTCTCAGTGGATCCGCCTCCACTGAGAATGCATTAGGGCCAGACGGCTGCGTTCAGGGCCGCTCGTGAGCCCCTTCAAATGGAGCTCATGAGCGGACACCTGAGCGCAGGTGTGAAAGTAGCCTAACTCATTTTGGGCTTCATATTTTTTCAATTTGTCTAGCTGTGTGAATCCTACTTTCACTTTGTGGTGGTGATCAAATAAACCTTATCTCTAAATTACTAAGAGGTAATAAAAAACACTTATTTAAGACACAATAATATCAGTAAGATAAGAATTGAGTAATGTTTAGACATCAGAGATAAGGAGGCGTCTGCTTAAATGCCTGACAGAAAAAAGTTTAAATTCATAGCTTCTAGAGAATCTGAACGCTGTACAGAGAACTGGTCTCAAAGACTAATTGAAAAAAAAAGAAAAGGATATTTAACTCAAAATGAGTACAATGCAATTATTAAAAAAATTGCCCCCAAAGGTGTACATAGCCTTTAGGATTGAAAAAGATGGATTAAACAGACTATAGAAGCCTATAGAGCTCTTGTAAAAACAGATGTAAAATATATTTGATAATTATGTGGTAAATTAATAAGGCAGTAAGTAGATCATTTCTATTCTCCTGCGCAAATATGCTCATGCAGTGCCAAACCCTGTAGTCAGCAGGAGTGGCTTATGGCTTTACATATTACTTACACCTCTGAAGCCAAAACTCCTACTACACATCTGCTAATCTATTAGACAACATGTAAGTATAAGACTTATGGTGTTGTTCTTCTCTTCCTATGGTTTTCATTTTTATTGTAGAACATAGAATTATTTCTGGGGGTCATGTACAGCATTAGTTCAGCTTATTACTCAATTGTCAATCTTGTTTCTATTTGTGCTTTTATCCTCATATGTTTTTTTAGACTTGCTCTTGCTTGTCAACTTGAACTTGAAATTCACATTACTCAAATCACTTATCCAATCCTGGAATGTTTGCTGTCATTTCAAGTAAATTCTGTAATTTAATGCAAAGTGCATTAATGAACCCTGATAGGAGATGCATATAAAATCCTTTACATCAGCATCATTTAGTAGATAAAATGAATGCATTTTGCATAGTACTAATATTTAAATTGAGTTTGTCACCTCCATTATCCATTATTACTGCAGCACTCATGAACTGTACTAATGACATGGGGACTGGATCACTCCTATATGTTCACACTCCCCATGTAATACAATACCACTGTAATACAATTATAAGACATACTGTATGAGCCACACACATAATGGAAAGGACCGCCTGAATGTAACCCCTTTAATCAAGGTGACAATTTCCCTTTAATGAATACATTTTGTGTCAGTGTTATGGAATATCTACATTTTAATCTGTTGTAAATTTTATTGTATTAAATTTGTAACAACTAATATGTTTATACTTTATATATAAAATAATGCATTATTGTCATGCAAAGTTGATTCCAGTATGCATGCACAGACAGGTACTATAGATGGTCTCTATGGATATTGCCTCTTGTTCATCATAGTAACTGAGATATTGTGTATTAAGAAATTGATGATAGGTTGATGAATAGATAAATAGTAGATAGACATGATAAACTATCTGTTTCTGTTATGTAAGACTTAATTATCACCCTAAAGGCATCTGTCAGCAGATTTGTACCTATGAAACTGGCTGACCTGTTGCATGTGGGCTTGGCAGCTGAAGGCATCTGTGTTAAGCTACTTTCACACTCGCGTTTTGTGCGGATCCGTCATGGACAGATCCAGTCAAATAATACAACAGCATGCTTCCATTCAGAACGGATCCGTTTGTATTATCTTTAACCTAGCCAAGACGGATCCGTCTTGAACACCATTGAAAGTCAATGGAGGACAGATCCGTTTTCTATTGTGGCAGATTGTGTCAGTGAAAACTGATTGGCTCAGTTTCATCAGACGAACACAGCGTTTTGGTGTCCGTCTCCAAAGCGGAATGGAGACTGAACTGATGCATTCTGAGCGGATCCTTTTTCATTCAGAATGCATTAGAATGCAAACTGATCCATTTTGAACCGCTTGTGAAAGCCCTAAACGGATCTCAAAAATCGAAAGCCAAAACGCGAGTGTGAAAGTAGACTCAGTCCCATGTTCATATGTGCCCGCATTGGTAAGAAAAATGATGTACAGATGTAGTAGAGTTAAAACTCATGCTTTATGAGACGTGTTATCTAAACTAAATGCGTTAAGCAAACACCTTCAATTGCTTTTCAATGGCTTTTGTTTCAAGATAACACGATGAGTTAAGAAATTTGAATTAAGAATTTGAGTGTAAACCCTGCTACATCTGTAGTAATATATGCAAATGAGCTTTGGGCAGGCAGCCCCCCCATGTACCCCGACCCCGTGGACCTGTGGAGAAAAACATACTTACCTGCTCCCCGCTGCTTGGTTCTGGCACTTTCAGTCCACAACGTTTAGGTATCCCCCGCTCATCTTCGAGGATAGACAGGGGTCAACTGTGCATCATTGAGTCCTCTGACCGTAAACTTATCGCAAAGCATTCCCCAGCAGGGGCCCCCAATAATCAGTTAGATAACCAAGTAGAAAGTGTTTAATTTCCCTGCAGCGTTACCACAGGGTAAATGGAACATTATAAATTGCCAGGCTACTGTGGGTCCTCCAGAGTGATAGATGATCCATGTAACTGTTTTTAACTCTGGCCAAGAGATGAGGATCCTGATTAGATGATCCAGACTATTCAGAATTTCTTAATAGGCTGAATAAAAAAGGATCATCTTAACTAGACAAAGCCTTTATGCAGTAAGGCGTGGGACCAGGGGCGTAGCTAAAGGCTCATGGGCCCTGGTGCAAGAGTTAGACTTGGGCCCCCCCTTCCCTCAGTGCTTTGTGTGTCTTCTTATGCAGCACAGGGGTCTTTGGGCCCCCTCAGGCTACTGGGCCCGGTAGCGACTGCTACCTCTGCACCCCCTATAGCTACGCCCCTGCGTGGGACCTGCTCCTTCTGCTCACTTGATACGTTATGGAGAAGCAATAGATATCATAAAACAGCTCACTCAATACAAAACTTTCAGACTGGATTCATTCAGATTATGTATTAATTCTGTCATTCATTTATGTTCTTTTAAAGCAACATTTTTCCAGACATGTCTCATTGTATGTTAACATCTGCATCAGAGACTCTGTTAGGGGCCTTCGTCAAAGATTCCATCAAAAATAAATAATTAATTAGCATCAAGAAATGTTTGTGGCTGTCATATGATGGATCCAGCACTTTCATTATTTTTTTATTCTGCTCCTATAACTGTGTGAAGGCCGCCTTATTATATGTGTGGGTGCAATGCAATTATCCTAATAAGAACATGTATCAACCTCCTGTCTCATTACTTTAGATAACGTCATGTCCACCCTTGATGCGGTTGTTGCTTCAAATAACTATTTTACTGCAGAGCTAGCAAAAACAATGAGCAGTGATGAGAATATTGTGATGTCCCCTCTTAGCATGCTAACTGCTCTGGCACTGGTGTGTCTTGGAGCCAAGGGTAAAACTGAAGCACAAATGAAGAAGGTGAGCATTTTACAGAAATGTTATTTGCATGTTTACAGACCTACGAATTTTCTTTTCACTTTCATGCTTGTAATATCAGACTTAAGTAATGTCATTTGTTTTTTCAGAATTTATAGAGATGGTCCCTATTTTGCTATTTAGGTATTTTAGGCAGGGTGCTGGCTCTACTTAAAAAGACCAGCTATGTATAAAGACTTACTGGCAATGCTGCATTGGAAAAAAAATATGCAAAGTGGTATCTCCCAGGGATAGAGAACCATCTTGGTAGCGACACATTCTGGATGTGGTTCTTTACGAGTCTGAATTTTAAGCAAGTCTTGGGACATGACAAGTTAAACGGGTTGTGCAGCAATATATATTAATGCCCTATCCACAGGATAGGTCATCAATATCCAATTGGCGGGGGTCGAACACCAGGCATTTCTGCCAATCAGCTGTTTAAAGAGGAGGAGACACTGTTCATTACTAGAGATGGCCTTGCGTTTCACCAGACGGTTGTTTCGCAGTGAACTTTGCTAGTTCGCGGTTCGCCGAACAGGCAAACTTAGGGCGATGTCCGCCGGCGCCATATTCTTTTGCATTGTGCAGAACTTTGACCCATGACACATCCATCAGGTGGGACAGGAAAGCCAATTGAGACATTTCAGCACATGAACACACCCCCTACCCTATAAATAAACCCGATCTGGCAGCCATTTTACATTCTGTTTTTTGCCAGTGTAGGGAGAGGTTGCTGTGTGGAGTAGGGATAGACTGTTAGCTAGCTAGCTAATAGGGCCATGAAAGTCCTTTTAAGGACTGGTATAGGTGTGCTATCGATAGGTGTGACATACTGAGGGTGTGATATAATTATAATATACTTTCTAACATAGAAAGTATATTATAGTGCATTTGTGTTGTGCAGCAGTTAT
Source organism: Bufo gargarizans (assembly GCF_014858855.1). Taxonomy (NCBI): domain Eukaryota; kingdom Metazoa; phylum Chordata; class Amphibia; order Anura; family Bufonidae; genus Bufo; species Bufo gargarizans. Next base: position 309,070,692 of record NC_058084.1, read on the forward strand.
GTGCAGTTCTGCTGCGATACTGCAGCCAGATAGAGGGACAAACGCTATTGGAATAACTAATTGCAACTGGTGTGATATACCTGTTGCCCCCCCAAAAAAAATAAACTGATTGAGGGGTGTGATATATCGTATTTTTCGACCCTATAAGACGCACCTGCCCATAAGACGCACCTGGGTTTTTGAGGAGGAAAATAAGAAAAAATAATATTTGGAACCAAAAGGTGTGCTTTTGGTGGGTTTTGAACTAATGGCGGTCTGTGGATGACACTATTATGGGGGATCTGTGGATGGCACTGTTATGGGGGAATATGTGGATAGCACTGATATGGGACATCTGTGGATGGCACTGTTATGGGGGATCATTGTGGGGGCATCTGTGGATGGCACTGTTATGGGGCCATCTGTGGATGACACATATATAGCATCTTATGTGTCATCCACAGATCCCCCATAACAGTGTCCCTGTGTAGTAAATGGATGCCGGCATCTGTATCTGTAATGGCAGCGGGGCCCGGTGCAGTCACTGTATTCTACTATACCGGGCCCCGCTCTCTGTAGTATACGGTAATCATATCTAACTTGTGGGTATTGTTAAAGTATTCCAATCATCTTAAATCTGATGCTGTACTACTTACAACTAACTTCTTGGCAGTCAGAAGGACCGGACGGGCGGGCGCTCATAGCATATCTCACTACGCTCCCTGCGCCTGCGCCGCCTGCTTCATTCATGCAGCCCGCCCGGCCTCCTGACTGCCAAGAAGTTAGTTGTAAGTAGTACAGCACTAGATTTAAGATGATTGGAATACTTTAACAATGCCCACAATTTAGATATGATTACCGTATACTACAGAGAGCGAGGCCGGGTGTAGTAGAATACAGTGACTGCATCGGGCCCCGCTGCCGATACAGAAACAGATGCCGACCCCCAGCCCCCCCTCCCTCTCAGCATATTCACCGGACGGTCGCAGCATTCGCCCCATAAGACGCACTGCTATATTTCCCCCACTTTTGGGGGGGGGGGGAGTGCGTCTTATAGGGCGAAAAATACGGTACCTATAATATAACTTCTAACAGAGAAAGTATATTATAGTGCATTTGTATTGTGCAGCAGTTATGTGCGGTTCTGCTGAGATACCTCAGCTAGATAGAGTGACAAACGCTATTGGAATAACTAATTGCAACTGGTGTGATATACCTGTTGCCCCCCCAAAAAACTGACCCGCTCCACAAAATACTGATTAAACGGTTTGATATACCTGCTTCCACCAAATACTAATTGTGGGATGTGATACACTGGCTTCCACAAAATATTGATTGAGGGGTGTTATACACAAGCTTCCACAAAATATTGATTGAGGCCTGCAATACACTGGCTTCCACCAAATATTGATTTAGGGGTTTTATATACCAGCTTCCAGAAAATACTCATTAAGGGGTTCTATATACCTGTTTCCACAAAATACTGATAGAGGCGATTGATATACTAGCTTCCACCAAATATTGATTGAGGCCTGCAATACACCGGCTTCCACCAAATATTGATTATGGGGTTTGATATACCTGCTTCAAGAAAATACAAATTAAGGGGTTCTATATACCTGTTTCCACAAAATAGTGATAGAGGGGATTGATATACCGGCTTTCACTAAATATTGATTGAGGCCTGCGATACACCGGCTTCCACCAAATATTGATTAAGGGGTTTGATAAACTAGCTTCCAGAAAATACTCATTAAGGGGTTATATATAGGGGTTATATATACCTGATTCCACAAAATACTGATAGAGGGGATTGATATACCGGCTTCCACCAAATATTGATTGAGGCCTGCGATACACCGGCTTCCATCAAATATTGGTAAGGCGTTTGATTTACAGGCTTCCACAAATACTGCTCTTCCATAGGGATTTTGTCACAGGGTCATTTTGAAAATGACAGCCAGAGGAAGAGGCAGGCCATTCCGCAGGGGTGGTAGGGGTCGGGCAGGCGCACCAGGTTGGAGCCTAAGTGGGAGGTTGCAGAAGGTGCGTGAGATTATGTCAAAGGACGCACCAGAGTTGGTTGAGTGGCTCATTGGTGGGAGATTAGATCCCTGGAGAGCTATATACAACACAGTATAGTTCCCAGGGGCCTACGTATCCCAATAGTCCCTGCAGAGAGGATTTCTTCAGCCTCTTCTGGTCTGACAGAAAAATGGGAAGTGGAACTCACTAAGAGTCAGGGCCGGCTCTATCATAAAGCAGCCCAAGCGGCTGCTTGAGGGCGCAGAGAAGAGGGGGCGGCAAAAAATTTACTTACATTTACCTCGCTGAGCCTTTTTGCTAAGCAGCCCGGCCGAACCCTGCCCTCACACTCTCTCTGTCACAGAGCGGCAAGCAGCTGACAGGCTGAAGGAGCACACACACTCTGAGCTACGAGACCCTGGTGTATTTAAATCTCATTTAGCATGTCTTTCAGAAAAGTTTCGCCTGGGATTTGAACTCACAACCTTTCACATCAGAGGCAAGGAATTTACCCACACATCTATGACAGTTGTATAGCCAATTACTTAAAAAAAAATATAAGACTTCTACTGTAGATAACTTTGATACCTAGTGTACATACACATGACAGCTGCCCCAGTAAACTGTGTATGGATGTAGCAGAGCTGGGTGTGTTGGGGCAACTGTCATGTGTATGGTTGTACCCTAGGTATCAAAGTTCTCTACAGTAGAAGTCTTATACTGTCTGTACAGCTTTCGTAGCTGTGTGGGTAGATGCTTTGCCTCTGATACAGAAGGTCATGGGTTTGAATCCCATCACAAGCTTTTCTGAAAGACAGGCTAAATAAGAACACGAGCACCAAACCTTCAACACTAGAGGCTGCATCACATCGCTAACATGGAGGTAAGCAGGGCCGTCTTTACCAAGGGGCAAAAGGGGCAGCTGCCCTGGGCCCAAGGCAGCCGCCTCTTGAGCCCTGTGAGCCACTGCCCTGGGTGTCAGGCTGTCAGCTACACAGGGGGTGCTGCCATGCGATGCCTGCCAGCACTGAGTCCAGGCATCCTACTGTGTTAGAGCTGTGATCTAGGACCTTAGATGACATCATCACCATGTGACCAGTAACCTAGCAATATTACTGGTCACATGGCTATGAGGTCATCACAGGTCCTACCAGGAGTGTTGCAGAAGTTAACTGTGGAGTTTTTTGGTGTGAAGATTACATCAGAAAAAGGTGACAGGGGCTGTTATGTTAATATACTGTATACTACTGTATAGTGTGGTGCTGTATACTGTGTGGGGGCCTGCATACTGTGTTGGTGGCTGTATACTGTGTGGGGGGCCCTTTATAGTGTGGGGGGCTGTATACTGTGTGGGGGGCTGTATACTGTGTGGGGGCCTGTATACTGTGGGGGCCTGTATACTGTGGGGGGGGCTGTATACTGTGGGGGGTTGTATACTGTGGGGGCCTGTATACTGTGTGGGCCTGTATAGTGTGGGGGCCTGTATAGTGTGGGGGCCTGTATAGTGGGGGGGGCCTGTATAGTGTGGGGGGCCCCTCTATAGTCTGGAGTGCTATACTGCTGTACTGTATACTGTGGGTGCTGTATAGTGTGGAGTGCTATACTGCTGTACTGTATAGTGTGGGGGGCTGTATCGTGTATAGTTTGGGGGGCTGTATCGTGTATAGTTTGGGGTGCTGTATACGGTGAGGTGCTATACTGTGAGGTGTTGTATACTGTGGGGTGCTGTATACTGTGGGCTGCTATACTGCTCTACTATATACTGTGGGGTACTGTATAGTGTGGGGTGCTATACTGCATACTGTGTGGTGCTGTATACTATAGGGTGCTATACTGCATACTGTGGGGTGCTGGGGTGCACTGTAACACTAGGGTCAGCCGAGCCCTGGTCTCCTTCCTGCAGAGCGGTGCCCACTTCCAGCCTGAGCCCAGCTGCCCAGAGCACTGATCCTGAGCCGCTGGAGTCTTCAGAACTGGTAGTATTTACAGTCATTCACTGTGTGTGTGTGTTGTGGTGGAGGGCGGGATTGCCTGCTAAGGTGTGGGAAAGCGGGATCCAGGGGGCCCAAGTAAATTTTTGCCCAGGGTCCAATCAATATTAAAGACGGCCCTGGAGGTAAGTAGAAAAGTTTTTTTTTTTTTTTTTTTTCAAATACCAGACTGTTACTTTACTGCCATGGGGTAGGGTGGTAGGGGGGCTATTGGCCACATGATACTGGCACATGGAGGGGGGATGAGAGAGGCACTTGATACTGGCACATTAGGGGGCAGGGGGAGAGGATGGCACTATGATATTGACACATGGGGGGGATATGAATCATGAGGGGCAGAAATGTGAAATGTGAAATGATGGGGGGCAAGAAATGGATATGAATCATGAGGGGCAGAAATGTGAAATGATTGGGGGGGGGGCAAGAAATAGATATGAATCATGAGGGGCAGAAATGTGAAATGATTGGGGGGGCAAGAAATGGACATGAATCATGAGGGGCAGAAATGTGAAATGATTGGGGGGGGGGGGCAAAATGTAGATTCGCTTGTGTTGACAAAAATCCTTGCACCGTCCCTGCTAAGAGTTCACATAATTTGATGAGAATTCTCCTGGAGGAAGAGAAGGTCCTGTTTGAAAATACCTTGGAACAATTGTGTGACTTAAAAGAGGTAGCTCTGAGGTTTGAAAAAGACACAGACTTTAAAAGACGAGAAGCTTGCTTGCAGACATCAGTGGAGCGCTTCCAAGGTCTTCTAAAAGAACGAAAACACAGGCAATTTGTAAAAGATTTAAGTGATTTTCGAGAAAAGAGGGCCTATCAGACTGTTAAAAAAGGTAATAATCCTTCAACATCCGAGATTTCTTCATCAGATATTGACTTCTCGGACTGTGAAGGAACATACAATCCGGGAAGGAACCAGATCAAAAAGGGACAGGGATCATTTAAAAAGCAGGGCAATAGAAGATGGAGATGGGGAAACCAACAAGGTGGAAATTATCAGGGTGCACCTCAAACAGCTCCATATTCCCCCAATATGTGTCCAACCCTAGGGATGGTATCTCAACAGTGGCGTCTCTAGCTTTCAAATTTTGGGGGGCCACACTGGGGGCCAGGACAAAAGTAGGGGGGGGGGCAGCTATAACAACGATATATTTACACAAGTACACTTAGAAATGCTGCGATACTTTACCCAATACCTAAAACCGCAACAGGGAAGAAAAGTCCTGCTGTCTGTGGTTTAAAAAAAAATAAAAAATCACTCAGATTTCAACATGTCCTAGCTGCCTGTGGATGACACTGTTCTAGGGAGGGGGATCTGTGGATGACACTGCTATGGGAGGGGGGGGATCTATGAATGACACTGCTATGGGGGGGGGGGGAATCTGTGGATGATGTGGATGACACATACCGTATATAGCATCTTATGCTATATGTGTCATCCACAGATCCTCCCCATGACAGTGTCATCCACAGATCCCCCTCTCTATAACAGTGTCATCCACAGATCTCCCTCCCCGCCACTCACAGGAGTGTACATTTGACATTTCTAAACTGTAATCCATATCCTGCAGTAACCAACTTTAAATCCGGATTCAAGGGCCGCTCATCTCTACTAGTACCTTAACCTTACACCACTCGGCTAGCTCCGGTAACAGGGCCAGGCTACAGCCTTCAGGTACTGCCTGTTAGTTGTTACCGAGCGAGTGCTGATTTCTGCAGGTCAGAGGATACGGATTACAGTTTAGAAGAAATGTACACTCCTGTGAGCGGTCCAGTGGCGGATCCAGAGCCTGGCCTCGGGAGCGGCACTTCCAGATTATTTTCTGTCCACCGCCACAGAACAAGGGTGCTTATAGAACAGACTACAAAGTGTAGAGGTATATTGTTTATTGTGCGGCACAGTGTAGCGGTATACTGTATATTGTGTGGCACAGTGTAGCGGTATACTGTACATTGTGTGGCACAGTGTAGCGGTATACTGTACATTGTGTGGCACAGTGTAGCGGTATACTGTACATTGTGGGGCACAGTGTATGCTATATGTGTATAACAAACATATTTCACATTAAAACTTACAGTTACTTGGCTTGGCCCTTGGGGATCTCGGACGCCACTTCACCACATTGGCCGGGGGCTCGGCGGAGCTCATGTTCTGTTTCATCCTAATGAGAAAGATTTCATAATAAGGATTTGGAGAAGGGGCAGAGGGATAGCAGAGCAGGTAAAGGCTGGTGCTGCTACTAGGGGGTCATACCATGGGGGAGTAATAAAGCCCACCATAATGCCCCCCCAGTTGAAATAATTCTCCTTATAATGTGACAAAAGTGCAAAAAATACCCCCTTGTAATGCCCCAAGTTGAGCTAATGTCCCCCATAATGTGCCAGTGTAAAATACCCCTATATAGTGCCCCCAGTAAATGCCCCCATAGTGCTCCTCTCCCCCTTCCTCCTAGTGCCCCCCATAATGTACCAGTATAAAATGCCCCATATATAGTGCCCCAGTAGATGCCCTCAGTATCCCCCAAAATTTGCAAGTATAAAATACCCCTTCTTAGTGCCCCCGTAGATGACTCCATAGCACTCCTCTCCCCCCTTCCCCATAGTACCCACCATAATGTGTCCCAGTATAAAATGCTACTGTACAGAGCCCCCCATATAAACAACCCATTCTTTGTGGCCTCAGTAGATGCCCCTATAGTGCCCCCATCATGTGCCAGTAACAAGTGCCCCATCACGTGCCAGTAACAAGTGCCCCCTATCACGTGTCAGTAACAAGTGCCCCCATCACGTGCTAGTAACAAGTACCCCCATCACAATGCCAGTAGCAAGTGCCCCCATCACGTGCCACTAACAAGTGCCCCCATCACGTGCCAGTAACAAGTGCCCCCTATCACGTGCCAGTAACAAGTGCCCCCATCACGTGCTAGTAACAAGTGCCCCCATCACGTGCCAGTAACAAGTGCTCCCCATCACGTGCCAGTAACAAGTGCCCCACATCACGTGCCAGTAACAAGTGCCCCATCATGTGCCAGTAACAAATGCCCTCCATCACGTGCCAGTAACAAGTGCCCCCCATCACGTGCCAGTAACAAGTGCCCCATCACGTGCCAGTAACAAATGCCCTCCATCACGTGCCAGTAACAAGTGCCCCATCACGTGCCAGTAACAAGTGCCCCATCACGTGCCAGTAACAAGAGCCCCCATCACGTGCCAGTAACAAGAGCCCCCCATCACGTGCCAGTAATAAGCCCCCCATCATGTGCCAGTAACAAGAGCCCCCCATCACGTGCCAGCAACAAGAGCCCCCCATCACGTGCCAGTAATAAGTCCCCATCACGTGCCAGTAAAAAGCCCCCCCAACATGTGCCAGTAATAAGCCGCCCCCCCCCAATGTGCAAGTAATAAGCCGGCCCCCCCAATGTGCTAGTAATAAGCCAGCCCCCCCCCAATGTGTCAGTAATAAGCCGCCCCCTACCAATGTGCCAGTAATAAGCCCCCATCACGTGCCAGTAATAAGCCCCCCCATCACGTGCCAGGAATAAGCCCCCCCAATGTGCCAGTGATAAGACCCCCCAATGTGCCAGTAATAAGCTGCCCCCCCCAATGTGCCAGTAATAAGCTGACCCCCCCCCCCCCAATGTGCCAGTAACACTGTTGTAAAAAAATAAATTAAAAATTCATACTTACCTCCATGTCAGCGATGCGATGCAGGCCTCTTCTGGCCTGTGTCCCGCGCTGTATGGCTCAGGCGGCGCGGCCTCTGATAGGCTGCCGGCCTAGTGCCTGCAGCCTATCAGAGAAAGGGGAAGGGACATGCCTCTCCCTCCCCTGCACCGCCGCAGCACACAGGCCAGCAGATGACTATGGAGATGAGCGCAATAGGAGCGCTCATCTCTCTGGCTGTGCCCGACTGCGGCGGCTCACTTGGGGGGGCACGGGCATTTTAGTTGGGGGGGCACAGCATGATGTAGGGGGGCCGTGGCCCCCTCTGGCCCCCCCTGGCGACGCCACTGTATCTCAACAAGTTGCACCCCCCCCCCTCGGTACCCTGATCTACTGCCTCATCCTCCTCTTTTTTGGATAGGGCCAAGCCCCTTACAAACTGAGAGGCAGGACCAAATGAGTGATGCCCTACAGATAATTAATTTATCTCCACGTCACTAAACGAGACTGAGATCTTGGTTCTGCGGAAGGGCCTGTCCTTTGTCCCTATAACCAATTTTAAGGCATTTACTTGGGTAAGGCTACTTTCACATTAGCGTTCGGGGCTTCGCTTGTGAGTTCCGTTTTAAGGCTCTCACAAGCGGCCCCGAACAGGTCCGTCCAGCCCTAATGCATTCTGAGTGGGTGTGGATCCCCTCAGAATGCATCAGTCTGGCACCGTCTGTCCTCCGCTCCGCTCAGCAGGCGGACACCCGAAAGCTGCATGCAGCATTCGGGTGTCCGCCTGGCCGTGCGGAGGCAAACGGATCCGTCCAGAGTTACAATCGAAGTCTGGACGGATCTGTCTGAATACAAATTGTACTTAGACTTTTTAAGTGAAATATAATGCAAACGGGATATCATCGTTTGCATTATAGGAGCGGATCCGTCTGTACAAATACCAGACGGATCCGCTCTGAACACAAGTGTGAAAGTAGCCTAAAGGACTTTGGCCTTTTCTGCTGAAAATTAAAATGGAGAAAGTTCTTTGAGAGTTCCAATAAGCAGTCCCATGAGAGATTGGGAATACAGGACAGCGATCGGGCTGACCTAGAACTGATTATGGAATTATGGGAAGAGGGCTCGAGGGACCCTGGAGCGGGCCCTTTCTCTAAGCTCAGCCTAAAAAGCACCAAGTCACCACCTCTACTATCAAACTACAAATTCATTGATATCTACTGAATTAGAAAATCTCAATGTCCCCCACCATGGGGGGGGGGGGGGGGGGGGACATTGAGAGGAAAAATCTCAGTAGGAAAATCTCTGGCCATTTTAGAAGATCTTACATGGCCATGGCTTGGTGACACCAACTGCCCATCAGACGTCTTGTTTCATTTGTGACAGCCCGACGCGCTGGAACTCCACCTTGTATATGCTTGATAGGCGGCTCCAGCATCAACGTGCCGTTAACGACTACCTGTACGAACTCTGCAGCAGGACAGGTTCTGGGGAGCTTGGTTTCTTTTCACCGTGCCAGTGTCTGCTCATGCGTGATGCATGCAGACTTCTGCGGCCATTTGATAAGATCACCAAACTGGTCAGTCGCAGCCAGGATGCCATCAGTGACATCGTACCGTACGCCTTCTTTCTGGAGCGTGCATTGCATCAAGTAAGAGTAAGGGGGCATGTCAGCAGGAAGTGCAGCAAGAGGCCTGAGCTCCCGGTGTCATCAAGCGGTCGTGTCTTGACCAACAACTCAGCAGATCTTGATTGGTTAACTCGGTCATCCACTTCATACCAAGTGACATCAGACATCCCCAGCCAACAGTCGATGGGTTCGTCAGACACAACCCTTAGTTGGCATGGCCCAGGAGCAGGTATTGTGCCCTCACCTGTCCTCAACCTACCTCTGTCCTTTTCTATTCCCTCACCGCGAAAAGTAGTATATGCTGTAGGCTCAGCTGCACTTTTCAGCAAGGACGAGCTACTAGAGGACAGTCAGCAGCTACTGGCCAGCCAAGATCTGAAGGAGACATCCGCCGCTTCATCCGCTAGGCAGGCAAGTAGTGATGAGGAGAGTGGTGTTGGTGGCGGTTTTGCGAGCGGTCAGGCTCCTGACCCAGAGACCGTTAAGGAGGACATCAGTGACGTGCAAACACTACTCAATGATAATGAAGCCGATTGCACTTGGCAACCAGGTGCAGAAGGGGCTTCATAATCATCAGGAGAAGAGGCAGATTGCCCATCAGGCAGCGGCGGAGCCAGCAAGGTGATAGCATGGCTGGGTGTCAGCATGGTGGCAGCACTGGGAGGTCAGGAGCCAAAAGTGCCCGGGGTAGACCACCTGCTTCACAGCAGCCTACCTACCCGGGAAGTAGTGGGGCAGGGGTTCACGGAGGCAGTAGTGGTAGCAGTCAATCAGTTGGGACTGTTGGGGGGAAAATCACCTACTCGGCGGTGTGGCATTTTTTTTTTTCAAAGCGCCGGAGGAGGTGAACGTGGCCATATGTCGAATCTGTGAGCAGAAGGTGAACCATGGCCAGGCTACCAATGTTGGCACTACGGCCCTGCGTCAACATATGCAGCGTCGCCATACAGTGGCCTGGGAGAACTGTCGCTCCTTTGTGGTGGTCCAGCCTGCCGCAGCAACCGCTGAGTCACCCAGTGGCATGCATCGGGTTTCAGGCAGTCAAGGCTCCACCACCTCAGCCGAAGGGAGCTATCTTCTGCTGGTCCAGATGCTCCTGATCCTCCTCCTCCTCCTACTTCTTGTCAGTAATTCTGTCAGCAATCGATCACTGAAGCGATTGCCAAGAGACAGCAGTATGCGTGCACGCATCCAATGGCGCAGAAGCTGAACATGCTCCTGTCCAAGTTGCTGTTGCTGCAGTCCCTTCATTTCCAAGTGGTGGACTCTGCACCTTTCAGAGAACTGATGGCATGTGCCAAGCCGAGGTGGAGAGTCCCAAACCGGCATTTATTTGCGAAAAAGGAAGTACCAGCCCTGCACAAATATGTAGAACAGAAGGTGGGCCAGTCCTTGAGCCTGACGGTGTCTGCCAAAGTGCACGGCAGCGCCGACGTGTGGAGCTGTAACTACGGTCAGGGACAGTACATGTCCTTTACTGCCCATTGGGTGATTGTGGTTCCTGCAGAGCCACACCAGCAACTTGGCCAGGTCACACTGCTTCCGCCTACACGTTCTACCACCGTTGGTCCAGCAGCAATGTCCGCCTCTGCCTCCTCATTCTCCACCATGTCCTCAGCCTCCACTGCAGGGAAAAGTTACAGTGCCCCTCCAGCATACTACATGTGCAGGGCATGGCATTGTGGCGCTATTCTGCACCTCGTTTCCCTGGGCGAACTGAGTCACACAAGGGAGGAACTGCTCCATGTGATTCATCAAGAAATCGAGTCCTGGCTTTCTCCGTGACAACTGAAAATCAGAACAATGGTGACCGACAACGAGAAGAACATTGTGTTAGCACTGCATCAAGGAAGGCTGAGTCATGCGACCTCCATAGCACACGTGCTCAATCTGGTTGTCAAGCGGTTCCTGAAGTCTTCCACCCATCTACAAATGGCCAGGAAACTTTGCATGCACTTCAGCCACTCGTACACCGCAGAGCACACCAGTAAAATGGGTGTTTTTTTACTCAGCTGACAGGAGAGGAGGAGCAGCCAGAGTAGCTAGAGGGCAATGAGGAAGACGAGACAGAGGACCCAGACACACCCTGGCAGTATGCACTGGAGATGGAGGCAGGGAGTCCCTCTGAGTCACTTGCTCAAATGGCCCGCTGCATGCTCACTTGCTTGCGTAGTGACAGACGAATTGTCACCATTCGGCATACGGATGACTTCTGGCTCTCCACCTTGTTGGATCATCGCTACCGGTCCAGAATGGGGGTCTTTTTTAGACCCACTGAGAGGGAGGACAAACTGAACTACGACAGAGACATCCTATGTAGTCAGTTGGCCGCTGCCTATCTGTGCCATCGTCCATCCTCTCACAGGTCTGATCGGGGGGGCCCTCTGCGCTCACGTTCCACTGCCATGGCTGCTGGTGAGGGGTGGGGTGGCCGGAGCAGTACCATCTCCATCAGCAGCAGCCTATGTCTACACTCGCTGATGAGTAGCTTTCTTCATCTACATAGTGAAGAAACTACTCAACAGCAGCAGTTGATCATCTCTGATCACGTCCATTGATCATGTGACTGCAAAGGGGGTGCCCTGGTTGTTCACCTTACCAAAAGTACACAAGTCTATGACTACCCCCCCAGGGCGTCCCATTGTGGCGTCAACTGACTCCATCCTCTCTCGCCCAGCAATTCTTTTAGAAAAGGTATTGACCCCTCTGACCCAGATATCACCATCATATATATGTGATACAGGTAATTTTTTATCTGAAATTCATCTTCTGACAATTGATAGGGACTGCACACTGGTCACTTTTGACGTATGCAGTCTCTATACTTCTATAATGCATGAGAAGGGACTTGCAGCGGTCGCAGAACTGTTAGAAGCTAGTCCATATGAAGCAAAAGAAAAATAATTTTTCCTATCACTCTTGAGTATAGTACTTAAAGAGAATTTTTTTCTATTTCAAGATTCTTTTTACCAACAGCGCCGCGGGAACGCGCCGGGATCGAATGTCGCACCGCCGTACGCAAATAGCTATATGTCATATTTTGAGAGTCATTTTGTCTATCCTGACCCATTGTACACACAGCATTGTATTTTCTGGCGTCGTTTTATTGACGACATTTTTTGCGTATGGCGGGGCGACATTCGATCCCTCACAGAGTTTGCTACGTACCTAAATTCAATCTGGGCGGAGCTACAGTTTGTCATGACATGCATAAAAATTATTTTCTAGACACATGGGTTCTGAAGGGGGAAGAGGGTGGATTGTATACTGATTAATTTACAAAGGAGATGGATCGCAATAGCTTACTTGCATTTTCAAGCAGTCATCCGGTCACAGCAAAGAAATCCATCCCCTTCTCTCAATTTCAGCGAGTCAGGAAAATAGTCAGCAAGAAATTGAGAATAAGTTCATAGCCAGAGGTTACCCTAGGCCACTTTTACAAGAACAGAGGGAAAAACTAGATACTTTAGGAAATATTAGGACAGAGAACCCACCGCGCATCCCATTGGTGGTCAAATATCACCCATTGACCCAACAACTACGGGGCATTGTCAATAAACATTGGCATACAGTTTCCAAATCATATCCTAAGATTGAGGAATTTCAGAGACCCCCAATGTTATGCTTTAAAAGGGCAAATAACATTAAAGATAAAATAGTCAGGGCCGACATTGGCAGTAATAAACGGGATTTAAGACAGAGTGTACTATACTCTCCCAGACAGGGTACATTCCCCTGTCTGAATTGTGTAAATTGCTCCAGTGTGATTAGGGGGACTCATTTCTCACACCCGCATTCTGGGGAGAGAATCCCCATAAGAGGTGTATTCATATGTGACAGCAGATTTGTTGTTTATATTTTGAAATGTCCATGTGGACTATTATACGTGGGGGAAACCTCTATGAGAATAAAAGATAGGTTAAGCAAACACAAATCCACCATTAGAAAGGGTAATTTACTGCTCCCTGTACCATATCACTTTCATGAAAAAAAGCATACCATAGCGCAATTGCGTTACCAAGTGATTGAAGGTGTTCCACTACCTCGCCGTGGCGGCGACCGTAATAAATTACTTTTGCAAAAAGAGGCGTATTGGATCCATCGTTTACAAACGATGGAGCCAAAAGGCCTAAACTGCGAATATAATATAAGTAGTCTGATTTGATATCTAAAATTAATTTGTTTTCTTTCAGCGGAATTAATTATGGGACTTTTCATTTGAAACAAGTGGAAACAAGTGAAAGCTTCCCTGTCTGGTCTGAGTGTATCTGATCAGGGGGAGGAGTCAGTGTTATGATGTCAGTTCCTTTGTGTTTTTTTCACTTTTTTGCTATTTAAGACATGTTTGAGGTTATGTGAACATAGTTTGATGAAAGCACGTGTGAGTGCTGAAACGCGTCACTAAAACTAATGGAATAAGAAGTGACTTGAATTAAATTTCAGCATCTGAAAATCAAGTGCGAGTGACGGTCATTCCTTTACAGCATTATCACTGGGATGCCTGCCCATTGACACGTGCACCGCCGAACAAGCAAGGTGAGCAGTGACGGCCATTTCATTCTAAATAAATAAAATGCAATCACGGACAGTCAGCACTGGGATTGAAAGAGCTGTAGCAGATGAGCAAAATTTATAAGCCCCTCTGCTTTCCTGAAGGTTTTAAAAACTCCCAGACAATCCCTGTAATACAACCATTGCTACTGCTATTCTGTGCGCAGTTAAAGGGTTCTTTGTTGACCTGATTTTCCTTCCTCTTGAATGATTAATCAGAGCAGATGTGCATTTAATACATACATTCCAAAGTGCAGACTAGACAGGAGAGAACCAGCTTAAGCATCATGACACCTTTCCAACCTACAGGACATTGGGTTGGGTGGCACTGGCAAGCTCAAACATGGGTGAGTCTGGGGGTGTAAACCAGTATCACAGGGAACAGTAGTGACGTTTTAAAACAAATTTACGAGAATGAAGGCGGAATTGAAGAGTGACCTTGCTTTTTGTGATTTTTGATAAGGCTAACATGTCACATTGCCACTGTCTATACACAGAATATTTCAAACATGTGACAGAGGATTAGGAAAAGTCACATGTACGCAGTCACCGATTTATTTTTAGTTTGTAGTAACAATTCTGTATCCACAGAAAATCAAGGGAATATTGTTTAATAACAATAATAGTTAATAACAGATTTGCAAAAAGGTAGATAAATAGCATTGGAACAAGAAAGGCTATGATAAGAGCTGGAAAGCAAAGTTCCATAGAGGAAGCAAATGCAGGGACAGTCAATCCAGACCAATATCAGCAATTCAAATAAATTTGGAAACAGTCACAATAAGATTGGACTAAAATATCTGGATATACAGAATTATTCTTTCCAGCGATAAAAAAATGAAAAATACTGTACTAGTACAGAAGTCTTGGGTTGTGCTCACACTTGTGGCCAAGTTGTCCAGGTTTTTCTAAAATTACCACATTTACCTTACCACAATTGCAACATGTGAACACACCATTAATGTGTTTGAAGTAAGAGATAAGATTACATTCACACGACAGCGAAAATTGGCCATGTGACGGCCTCTTTTAGAACAAATTGGAGTCAGTGATTCTACTCACAAGGCTACGTTTTTAACGACCAGTGAATAGTGGCTGTTATAAAATAGAACATGCTCCTTTTTGGGCCATTTCCACGGCCAGGTGGACCCCATTGACATCAATGGGACCAGTTTTATTGGTCATTAGACAGGAGTGGACCAGTCTAACAGCTGCTAAAATAGGTACACTAGTGCAATATGGACTTGAAAGGAGTTTAAAAAAAAATACTCAATTCATCCATTTGCACGCGCAGAGGCAGTTGTTCCTGTCTTGATGCTGAAGGACCTGCTGAACAACCAGTGCTCAAACGTGTGGAGCATGTGGTGACACCATCACGCTTGAGCGCAGGTCCTTCGGCAAGTCCTTCAGCATCAAGAGAAAAGCGACTTGTACAAGTGGATGAGGCGAGTAATTTTTTTTTTCCTAAAAAACAAAAAAACATTATTACAGTTGAGGACCACTATGGAGGACATTAAGTGCCACTGTAGGGGACTTTATCACTGCTGGGGCCACTATGGGGGAAATTATTACTGCTAGGAGCCACTATGGGGGACATTATGTATACTACAGGTGGTGGTATTTTATTTTAAAAAAGCCAATGAAATTCATCCATTTTTAACGGCCATGAAAAATGGATGCAAAACGGCCATTAAAAAAGGACAGACGGCCAGAAAATAAACGCAAAAAATGGCCATGAAAAACTAACTGTTTCTGTTTTTCAGGGCCATTCTTTTTTTGTGTGATCATTGCCTAAGTTTAACAGAGTTTATTGACAACTAGGGTGAAGTAATTCATTAATCATACACTGTTATCTAAAAGTCAGATGGACAAATGTGGATGAATGTGTAGTGCCAACAATAAAAGTCTTTGGCTAGGACAACACTAGTTACAGTACATTTGTAACGGGCGCTGCCGCCCAGGGCACTCTATATCACGCCCCAGGTTTAGTAGGAATGCCGAGTGGTGTAGTGCGACCTAAACATCTCTTTATGTATCACAGATACTGCTGGACCCCAGGCTTTGTCTCCGAAGGAAATAATAGGGGGAATAATTGAGGGATGAAAGAATAACTTGAGTCCAGACCCTGAGATGAAGTTCAGCAGCAGCTTTACTTTATATAAACATTTCTTCCAACAGCTTACAGGCTTTGTCTTGGTTCCAGCACGCTTTAGCATTAAACTGGCAGGCAAACTCAACACTGCTATATCTTTCT
Source organism: Bufo gargarizans (assembly GCF_014858855.1). Lineage (NCBI taxonomy): Eukaryota > Metazoa > Chordata > Amphibia > Anura > Bufonidae > Bufo > Bufo gargarizans. Next base: position 309,086,785 of record NC_058084.1, read on the forward strand.
CTCACTCTGCTGTACTGACAAGCTGACTGGATAACTTGGCTTCTTCTTTATGCTGCACTTCTCTTTTTAGTCAGACTTGGCTTCAGCCGAGGAACTAATCTCCTGGTTCCTGAGGCTTCTATGCTTCATCCTCCCTGGCCAGCAGAGCTTAAAGGGGTTTCCCCATCTCATACAATGGGGGAATATCGCTAGGATATGCCCCCAATGTCTGATAGGTGCAGGACCCGCACCTACAATGAGAACGGACCTGGGAAATGGACGGAGGGCGCACTGCGCATGCGCAGCCACCCTCCATTTTTTTTATGAGGCCAACGAAAATAAACGAGCTCTGGCTCGGCTGTTGCCGTCTGCCCCATAGAAATGAATAGGAGCATGGAACGAGCATGCGCGGTGCGCTTCCATTCACTTCTATGCGAGCAGCGCTTGGTGGTGGACAGACCCCGGGAAATCTGGGGTGCTCCAGCCACAGTGCTCCCCGCTTCAGTCTCGTTGTAGGTGCGGGTCCCAGTGGTGGGACCCGCAGCTATCAGACAATGGGACATATCCTAGCGATATGCCCCCATTGTCTGAGATGGGAATACCCCTTTAAGGTCCTCTGGCTGGTGTGGGCACGTCTAGCAGAGGCGTGCACCTACACACAATTCCCCTTGCAGGAGGTAAAACTAAACTCCAACTGTAACTGGTCCCCACCATTCTTTTAGGAAGTTGGGCTAGCCCACTTCCCTACAGAGGGGGGTTAGAATGGAATGGAATGCTCCATTCTACCTGCATACAGCTCTGCTGTGTTTTCTGCCACCAGCTGGTGAACCAGGCACATTACATGAATAGTTACATACACATTAATATAAATGCACAGTATTAAGGGAGCTGGAAATAAATAAATAGGTGACATGCAGGTTAAACCATAAAAGATAGTAGCAAGGTGCAGAAGTGGTAACACCACTATGGGGTGTTACACAGTGTGGTCCATTCCATACTTTGCTTAGACCTATAATGTATGTTTATTGATCCATAAATATGAATTAGATACATCTACTTATCAGCTATTTCAGTCAGTGAACTAAGAAAAACTAAATCCTATGGAAGACATATATAAGGCATATAAGAGTTTACATAGTATGCATAGGATTTGCTAAGGATGGGTTCACATCTGCGTTCTGGATTCCGTTATGGCTTTCCGTTAAAATATGGTTATAACGGAAAATATTGGAATCCATAGACGGAAGTCAAAACTGAAGCCTTTAAGAGGCATTCCATTTTGATCCGTCTTAATAGAAGTCTATAGGAATCAGAACGGATCTGTCTGGTTCCTGTTATGCAAGACGGAAAACAAAGTCAGGACTTTTTTCTCCGTTCTGCATAACGGAAATGGGACGAAACTGTTCTGATTCCCATAGACTTCTATTAAGACGGAATGCCTTTTAAAGGCTTCCGTTTTGCATTCCGTCTTAATACAAGTCTATGGGCAGCATAACGGATCCGTCTATCCGTTTTATGGATTCCGTTATTTTCTCGTATAACCATATTATAACGGAAAGCCATAACGGAATCCAGAACGCAGATGTGAACCCACCCTAAGTAGGTCAGTTTGTCTGTCAATTGCATTTTTCAACTTTTGAAATGATCCCCCCAGAAACTTTAACCTTAAAGTATAACTATAATTTCAGATTTTTAATATGGTGTAAGGACAGGGATGGTAAGCATTTTTATAATACACTTTATTAGTGAAAGATGTTTTTTTTTTAAACTAGAAAACAGGGTGTAAGGAGGCTCTTTAGTAATGCTACTCAGAAGCATAAATTGTCCTGCCGTGCGCATATAGATTTAGGCTATGTAAATCAATTAAATAATCTGTGACACATCTGATGTTTACTGTCCATGACAAAATTCATAGTGGAAATTCTGCTACAGAAAAATGACTCCTTGTGGCCTTACCCTAAAAAAAGAAATATATTCCTGAAATATCTGATGGTATGTTAAGAATTTTTTAAGTTTGAAACATATTCAGAATTATAAACTAGATTTAACTACTGTATAAAAAAAAATATTCTTTGTGGAACAACCTTGTTAAGCACTGCTCTAACATATATTGGAGGGTTTCAAAAAGGTTGTAAGGTTGGAATTGACAGAATATTTATTTTTGGTCCAATTTCAAGTACTTTTTTACACTTTATTCTCTGTGAAAAAAGTTCCACTAGTTGCTATTGCAGGACAGGTAAATTGATACACAATAAAGAACAATGTCTGAATATACACATGTCCTACCACATCTCTGACTAAATCATTATCTTTAAAAACAAAATGTGCCAGCAAGACATGTCGAAATCCAAATGATTTAAAAGGAGAACAAGGTTTAACTTTACCACACCCATATCTACACGACTGCCAGTTTACACATGATCCACATGTATCGATTGGCTTTTGATTAATACGTTTAGTTGGTAAGGGTAATACATTGTATTTGAGGAATTTAGAGCTTCTAGTCTATGTTTTACAAGCATACACAGTAGTATTTATTTCATATTTTATGACGCCTTTACATAAAAGATTCATATTTTATGTAAGCAAATGCCATCTTAGCATGCTACAGAATAGAGCCTAAAATCAGTAAGTACGTACAATTGTAAAAAAAAAAGTAAGTGAACCTATTTGAATTACCTGGATTTCTGCATTGGTTAGTAATAACATATGAACTACTGTAATTGTTAACTATGTCACAATTATAGCCAAAAACATTTTAACTATACTAATAACATACAATGTCGTTGTTTTTTTATTTACTGTTTTTACTGAGAACATTGAGTAAGATCCAAAGTGTAGGGAGCAAAAGTAAGTGAACCCTTTATTCTAATAATACATCAATCCCCCTTTAGCAGCAATAACTTCTACCAAATGTTCCTGTAACAGAGTCCTCGGTGCGACGCTGTCCCCCTGCTCGCCGCCATGGTTCCGGGAGCCGTGCTCACCTGTGATCATGATCTGTGCTTCCCTGTCTCTGGAAATTCCGCTACGCAGCTTCCAGTCTACCTGAACGATGCTTGTGCTCGGCTGCTGTACGCATCACTCCTTGGACGGGGGCTGTGTTGTGTCAGGTGATTCCATTGACCTACCCTTGCTCTCCTTGAGGTATTTAAGTGGCCCAGCCCTCTACTCAAGCATCTCAGAGTCAAGGTCCTATTCTGTGCAATTGAGCTTGTTACCACTTGTGTTCCTGACTACGTGCCTCGTTCCTAGACTATGCTCCTTGTCTGATCCCTGCCTGCTTGTAGTGTTGATCACGAATATTCTAATTTCAAATTTTTATCGCGAATATAGGTACTTCGAAAATTCGCGAATATTTAGAATATAGTTATATATATTCGCAATTTCGAATATTCAATTTTTTTTCTTCCGATTTTTTCTTTTTTTTCTTTCTGATTATAATTTTTTTTTTAATCAGTACACATGAATGATCCATTCCTGCTTCTAGCTTGTGGGCCAATAAGAAGGCTGCAATATACTTGACTTTAGGAGTAGTGATGAGCCGCAGTGGTCATATTCGAAAATGCACGATTTTTTTTTCTTGAAAAAATCGGCAAGGTAATGATTGTGTAATATGCGAATTTTCGTAATTCGAATTTTCGGATTGGCATTTTTATTGCGAATTTTTCAACTTTTAGACAAAGAAGATTATAGCACTATATTAGCTAAATTGCTCTATATTCGTTTTTTCGAATATTCGCTATATTGCTATATATTCTTGTTTTAGAATATTACAAATATTCGAAAAAACGAAGTTATAGCAATATAGCGAATATTCGAAAAAAAAAGAATATATTCGATTTTTTTGAATATTCGCTATATGGCTATAACACTTTTTTCCGAATATTTGTAATATATAGCAATATAGCGAATATTCGAAAAAAAAAACGAATATAGAGCAATTTAGCTAATATAGTGCTATAATCTTCTTTGTCTAATAGTTGCAATTTTTTTCTCATCTGAAGTTCAGATTAGAAAAAAATTACAACTATAAAAAAAAAGATTATAGCACTATATTAGCTAAATTGCTCTATATTCGTTTTTTTTTTTCGAATATTCGCTATATTGCTATATATTACGAATATTCGAAAAAAGTGTTATAGCCATATAGCGAATATTCAAAAAAATCGAATATAGAGCAATTTAGCTAATATAGTGCTATAATCTTCTTTGTCTAATAGTTGTAAGTTGAAAAATTTGCTATAAAAATTTGAATCCGAAAATTCGAATTACGAAAATTCGCATATTACACAATCATTACCTTCGCCGAATATTCTTCAAAATATTCGCGAAATATCGCGAATTCAAATATGACCCCTGCCGCTCATCACTACCTGCTTGCATCACTCCTCCTGTTGCCAACCCGGATTGTCTCACTTCGTTCCTGTGCCACCTGTCCTGACCTATTGCTTGTCTCGACTACGTCTCTGCCTCATCCTCCAGTTCCTGTCTTTGTTGCTTCTGGTAACGACCCTGCCTGTCTAACCACACCTGTACTGTCGGTACCTCCTGGTTCACCTGGACCAGCTGCTACTGACTCTGGGACTGCCCTGGAGTGGTACCTGGCAACTACCCTAACGGCAAAGTCTATCCTTACCATCAGAGGCTCTAGCGAAAACCAGGTAGCTGCTTAGTCACGCCCCTCCAGGGTACAGCCAGTCCGTAGCACAGAGGGTTCACATCCGCTGCTCGTGACAGTACTCTGAGGCCCTGGACCCTGCTGGTCATCCCAAGACCACAGTTCATGACCTCTTACAGGAATTTAAGTGCCAGAGTGAACGACAAGACGTATTGATTCAGTTTATGCAAAATGTTGCTGCTCGCTTGGATACAGTCTCTCATCCGGGCACGGCAGGCATGCCAGTCGCTCCTCCACCTGCTACGATGCTACCAGTGATTCGGGAACAGACTGCTGCCGGAGTGCCACTCCTGCTGCCAACCCGCTATGGTGTTAATCCTAAAACCTGTCGGGGATTCCTTAACCAGTGCCTGATACACTTCGAGTTACATGGGCAGAGGTTCCCTACGGAGTGATCCAAGGTTGCCTTCATCATATCCCTGCTGTCTGATAAGGCCCTCACCTGGGCAAATCCTATTTGGGAACATGGAAGTCTAGAGATGACTAATCTGCAGTCCTTCCTGACTACCTTCCGGATGATCTTTGAGTAGTCGGGTCGTACGTCCTCCGCTGCCTCAGCCCTGCTACATCTACATCAAGGTTTCGCATCTGTCGGTCAGTACGCCATCCAGTTCCGCACCCTAGCAGCCGAACTTGCATGGAATGATGATGCACAACTGGCGATGTTGTGGGAGGGTCTTTCTGACCGTATTAAAGGTGAATTGGCTGGGCGCGACCGCCCGTCAGCTCTGAATGACCTGATTACATTGGCTTCATGGATTTATGTGCGTTTCAGGGAATGTTCTAAGCAGGTCACATGCACCAGAAGACCACCTCGTATGGCTGCTTCATTTCAGAGGCCGGTCCTTTCAACAGCATTCGTTCCTCCTGAAGAGCCCATGCAGATTGAGCACCTTTGTCTAACTGACCAGGATAGTCTATGTCACAAGGCGTATAATCTATGTCTGTATTGTGGAGGCAAGACCCATTCTCTGCGTAACTGTGCTCAGAGGCCGGGAAATGCCATTGTCTAGGATCAGTTGGGAAGGTGGTTCTAGACCAGGAGAAGTCCTCTCCGAAACTTTCCATTCCGGTGACTCTCTCTCACAAGGGAGTTAATCTATCTGTGCCGGCATTCATGGACTCCGGGTCAGCCGGTAACTTCATTCTACAAGCGATGGTTAATCAGTATGGGCTTCCCAGCATCCGGCTGGAGAGGCCTTTGTCAGTGGTTTCAGTAAATGGACTACCGCTTCCTGAACCAGTACTCACTGTTACTGTGCCCCTCAAACTACAAATTGGGGTTCTGCACTTGGAGCTGATCTCTTTCTATGTTCTGCCAGTCTCTGTGAATCCCATTATTCTTGGGCTACGTCTTTATTCACCAATTGTGGACTGGCACTCCAGTGAGATTCGGCGATGGGGATCATCTTGTCACTCCAACTGCTTAGTGGAGGTCCGACTGGCCTCCCCGCCTACGGTACCAGTAGACCTGCCTGGACTACCGCAGCAATATGCCAGCTACTAGGGACGATTCGCAAACTCGATCAAATGTTCGCACATAGTGATAGACGAACATTTGCCGGGATGGTTCGCGAACGTGATCAAATGTTTGCGAACAGCAAGTTCGCGGTGGGCCCCATTCACTTTACTGGCAGGCGAACCTCAAAAACCATCAGCTCATGCACAAATAGTCTTACAACATGGACAGTGACATACTAGAGGGGGATCAATGACAAAAATTCAGACCAAAAATATGTGTCTTAATCAGGGGACATTTTTATGCGTCTTAAAAGGAAATTCTCTTAAATGTGCCCTGTTGCGCTGCCTAAATGCACTACCCCTACTTTAAGCACTTACCACCCCTGCTTTAATCACTTTTTGGGGGGGCAACTGGTATATCACACCAGTAAAAATTATTTGTTCCAATAACGCTTGTGCCTCTATATACCTGTGGTATCGCAGCAGAACCGGACACAACTGCTGCACAATACAAATGCACTATAATATACTTTCTATGTTAGAAAGTGTATTATATCATTGTACAATGAAGGCAACCCATTAGAATATACATAGAGATAACATTTAACCTTTAATAATGTTACTATTAAAAGATATCCATCAAAATGAAAATAAATCTAATTATTAAAGTTAAGCAAAAAGCATAGATGTGGTAGGCAATCACAAGTTCTCGGCGGCATTAAATCAGGTGCTCGGTGACACCAAATCAGAAACCATATGTCCTACCACAATCTAGGGGGTTCCAGTACACATCAATGAATCCCGGAGGGAAAGCAAAAAACATCTATCCCTGAGCTAGAACTGTCCCTGATATTGCCCTACCAGGAGGGTGCTATTCTGGCCCTGATAGCCTAACCACAGAGCACCCGCCCTAATAAGAATGACCCCGTCCGGAACCTTACCATATATAAAAATGGCCCTAGTAAGCCCCTAGCCCCTGACTTTCAGGTGATCACAATATAGATCTATCTATGTGTTTTTGACTCATTATAAAAGTATATTATAAGTATATCACACCCCTCTGTGTATCACAGCTATCGATAGCACACCTACGGTATACCAGTCCTTAAAAGGACTTTTGTGGCCCTATTAGCTAGCGTTTGGTGTCTCTAACAGCCTGTCCCTGCTCCACACAGCAACCTCTCCCTACACTGGTAAAAGACTGAAAGTAAAATGGCGACCAGATCGGGTTTATTTATAAGGTAGGTGGTATGTCAATGTGCTGAAACATCTCAAATGGCTGTCCTGTACCACCTGATGGATGTGTCAAGGGTCAAAGTTCTTCACAATGTAAAAGAATATGGCGGGTGCGAATATCGTCATATGTTTGCATGCTCGGCGAATCGCGAATGGGCAAAGTTCGCCGCGGAACGACCGCCGGGTGAACAGCAAGGCCATCTCTATTTGCAAACCGCAAGTTTGCAGCCAGCCCCATTCACTTTAATGGCAGGCAAACCTTAAAAACCTTCAGGTCATTATTACAGCCACCAAATACTTACAAGAAATGCACAAATCGTCCCACAGCATGGACAGTGACATATCAGAGGAGGATCAATGGCAAAAATTCCCACAAAAAATATGCATTTCATGGGTCCATTTTTATGCGTCTTAAAGGGAAACTGTCAAAAATGTGGCCTGCTGGAGCCTAAAAAATTTTTAGTTTAGGCCACGGGAGTACAGGCCCCAAAGATTAGGCATTTACCCTGACAGAAAACATCAAGTGATTATGTGGCTGGAGGTATTTTAGACGGTCATTGGATATCAATTTTACTGCTGGCCAGTACAAATAGATGTCAAATACATATACTTAAAATAACAAAAAATATAAAATTGGATTAAAAACATGGCTAACAAAATCCCACCTCTTGAAAAAAAAAAAAATGATAATAGTTGAAATTCGATAACACGTGGTCGTTGCCAACAGGTGTTGAATTCCTCCGAGGTCCCAAACATTATTCATTCACCATACAGAAAAGCACAATTGATAATGTGGTTGGAGGTAAATTAGGCGGTCACGTATAAGAATTTAACTGTTTGTCAGTTAGATTACAGGCCCAAAAAATTATGCATTCACTGTATATAAATGATCAAGTGATTATGTGGCTGGAGGTATATTAGACGGCCATTCAATATCAATTTTACTGCAGGCCAGTGTAGTACAGGCCCCAAACATTAGGCATTCACCGGACAGAAAATAACAAGTAATTATGTGGCTGGAGGTATATTAGATGGTCATTAGATATCAATTTTACTGCAGGCCAGTACAAATAGTTGACAAATACAAATGTTTAAAAGAACAAAAAATATTAAATTGGATTTAAAAAATGGAATCCCCCCTCTTGAAAACCCCCCAAATAATAATAGTTGAAATTCGCAAAACACGTGGTCGTCGCAGGTGTTAAATTCCTCAGAGGTCCCAAACATTAGGCATTTACCGGACAGAAAAGGCCTTTTATGCCGCTGTATTTACCTAATACAGGGACCATTATTTGTTCTGGGTGGTGGCGGATATTTGTGGGCTGTTATGAGGAAATTCAATTAAACATGGTCGTCACAGGTGTTGAATTTCTCCGAGATCCATGCCTCATTCATTTTCAGAAATGTGAGGTAGTCCACACTGTCATGAGCTAGGCAAGTGCGCTTATCGGTCACAATCCCCCCTGCTGCGCTGAACGTCCTTTCGGACAGGACACTCGACGAGGGGCAAGCCAAGAGTTCCATGTAAAATTGTGCCAGCTCTGGCCACAGGTCAAGCCTGCACACCCAGTAGTCCAGGGGTTCCTCGCTTCTCAGAGAGTCCACGTCAACTGTTAACCCGATGTAGTCAGACACCTGTCAGTCTAGGCGTTCCCTGAGGATGGATACGTAGGGCAGTTGTCGATGGGTTGGCTGCAAGAATGATCTCATATCCGAAGTGACCAATACATCTTTAAACCGCGCTCTTCTTGCATGTGCTGTAGGATTGGTACCAGCGCCCGCAACAGCAGAATGCAGCATCTCTCGCAGCAAGGCCTGGAAATGCTGCATTCTCACAGCCCTCTGTGATGCTGGTAATATGTCCACCATTTTGTGTTTGTATCAGGGTCTAAGTACGTTACCACCCAATACTGGTCCTTGCCCTTTATGCTTTTTATACAGGGGTCCCTCTTCAAACACTGGAGCATGAAAGCCCCCATTTGCACCAAATTGGAAGTGGTGGAGTGCCCTGGCTCCTGCTCCCCCCATCCACGGACAACACCAGGGATCCCAGAAAAGTTTAAAACCTGCTCTTCTTGCTCCTCATTCTTCCACCAGGCACCACCTTCCTATGAATACTCTTCAGACTCCTGCTGACTTGTCTCAGATGGAGTAGCCCCCCCTGGGAATTCATTTAGCATTGTAACTCCCTCATCTTCCTGCTCCTGCTCTTCGATGGCTTGATCAATGACACGATGCAATGCACGCTCCAGAAAGAAAGGCGTAAGGTACAATGTCACTGATGGAGCCCTGGCTGCTACTGACCAGTTTGGTGATCTCATCAAATGGCCGCAGAAGTCTGCGTGCGTCGCGCATGAGCAGCCACTGGCGTGGTGAAAAAAAAACAAGCTCCCCAGAATCTGTCCTGCCGTAGAGTTCGTAAAGGTAGTCGTTAATGGCACGTTTCTGCTGGAGAAGCCTATCAAGCGTATACATGGTGATGTTCCAGCGCGTCAGGCATTCACAAATCAGACATCTGACGGGCAAGTGGTGTCACCGCTGAACATCAGCAAGGCGAGCCATCTTCCTGGCCTGCTGCAAGACGTCCTGGACCCCGGGGTATTTGGCAACGAATTGCTGCACGACTAAGTTCAGGACGTGTGCCATGGACGGCACGTGTGTCATTTTGCCCTGTTTCAGTGCGCTGAGCAGATTGGGATCATTGTCGCACACCACTTTACCAACTGTCAAATTGAGCGGGGTTAGTCACTGATCGGCCTGTGACCGCAGAGCTGAAAGGAGTGCAGGACCGGTGTGGCTCTTGACTTTCAGGCACAACACCAGCAGCACAGCATGGCAACATCTCACTTGGCACGTCGAATAGGTTCTAGGGAGCTGGTGGGGTGCAGCGGAAGAGGCGGTAGCAGTGGAAAAGGAGGAGTCAGCTAAGAAAGAGATGGAGGATGGCGTGGGAGGAGTAGAAGAGGCAGGCCTGCATGCAATCCGTGGCATTAACACCAAATCCACACGGGTGCCACAGGTTATATGCTTGACAGCCATCAGAAGGTTCACCCAGTGGGCAGTAAAAGTTATGTAACTTCCCTGCCCGTGTTTGCTAGACCACGTGTGTGTGGTTAGATGTATCTTGGCACTGACACTGTGCCACAGATACATTCACTTGCCGCTGAACCAGGCCATATAGCTCTGGGATGCCCTTCTGGGAGAAATATTTCCTTCAAGGGACCTTTCATTGCGGTGGCCTCCGAGTCCATCAATTTATATGGCAGTAGTTGGCGGGCTAGCAGTTCCGACAATCCAGCGGTTAGCCGCTGGGCAATAGGATTATTCGGCGTCATCATTTTTTTACGCTCGAACAATTGGGCCACGGAAGCCTGCCTTGTGCCAGATGAACGCGACAACGGCATGGTTGGAGGTGGAGTGGAGGACAAATGGGAGGAGAGAGGAGAAGAGGCAGGACATGGAGCACCAGTAGTGTGGCTTTGTGGGTTCTCACGGCATTGCTCCCACTGGGCTCGGTGATGGGAGGCCAAGTGCCTTCGTAAGGTGGTCGTCCCTAGGTGAGTGTTGGGCTTGCTGCGACTTATGCATTGACAGCACAGGCTGCAAATGGCAACACTATTATCAGCAGCTAAAAATCTAAAAAAGAAGCCCACACTGCTGAGCCATGTCCCGGCGTCCTGGGAGCGCAAGATGTGACTGTACATGGTGGATGAATCGCTCCAGATACATTTGCAGTCTGCTTTTTGCCTCCTGTGCACTGCAAATTCTGCCTGCTTCTCCTCCTTCTCCTCCCTATCTGCTGCTCCATCTCTCCCTCTAAACTCCCCTCCTCTATCTCTCTTGTGGGCACCCACGTGACTCAGAGTAGGCAGCCACAGTGGGGACCACCCTCCTTGGGCTGATCTGGGTACTGTCGTCAGACCGATGGGTGTCAGCCAGTGCTACCTTCTCTTCCTCATCCGATACCAAGAATGGCTGCGCATCGGTAAGGTCTGGGAATTGATGGGAAAATTATTCCTCTGACTCGAGTGGAGGGGCTATGGTGGTGGTGTCTTTGGGGGTGCACACAGCAGAAAGTGAGGAGGATGTAGATACAGAGGATGAGGAGGGTGCAGAAGCGGAAGGCTGAGTGAGCCACTCAACCAACTCTGGTGCGTCCTTTGACGTAATTGCACGCACCTTCTCCAACTTCCCACTTAGGCTCCGGCCTGGTGCACCTGCCCGACCCCTACTTCCCCTGCCAAATGACCGGCCTTTTCCTCTGCCTGTCATTTTCAAAATGACCCAGTGACAAAGTCCCTATAGAAGAGCAGTATTTGTGGAAGCAGTTATATAGAACTGCTTAATGATTATTTGCTGGAAGCAGGTATATCAAGCCCCTTAATCAGTTTTTTTAGGGTGGGCAACTGGTATATCACACCAGTTGAAATTGTTTTTTCCAATAGCGTTTGTCCCTTTGTATAGCTGAAGTATCTCAGCAGAACTGCACACAACTCCTGCAAATTACAAATGTACTATATGGAAATTATATTATAGGTATATCACACCCCTGCCTCAGTTTTTTTGGGGGGCAACTGGTATATCACACCAGTTGAAATTATTTGTTCCAATAGTGTTTGTCCCTCTGTATAGCTGCGGTAACGCAGCAGAACTGCACACAATTCCTGCACTATCCAAATGCACTATAGAGAAAGTATATTATTGGTATATCATACCCCTGCCGTAATCAGTTTTTTTTGGGGGCAACTGGTATATCACACCAGTTGCAATTAATTCTTCCAATAGCATGTGTCTCTAAGTATAGCTGCGGTATCGCAGCAGAACCGCACACAAATGCTGCATAATCCAAATGCACTATATAGATTAGATAGTATATTATAGATATATCACACCCCTGCCTCAATCATTTTTTGGGGGGGGCAACTGGTATATCACACCAGTTGCAATTAGTTCTTCTAATAGCGTGTGTCTCTATGTATAGCTGGGGTATCTCAGCAGAACCGCACACAACTCCTGCAAATTACAATTGTACTATACAGAAATTTTATTATAGGTATATCACACCGCTGCTTCAATCAGTTTTTTTGGGGTGCAACTGGTATATCACACCAGTTGAAATTATTTGTTCAAATAGCGTGCCACTGTATAACTGCGGTATCTCAGCATAACCGCACACAACTCCTGCAAAATACAAATGCACTATACGGAAAGTATATTCTAGGTATATCACACCCCTGCATCAATCAGTTTTTGGGGGGGCAACTGGTATATCACACCAGTTGAAATTATTTGTTCCAATAGCGTTTGTCGCAGCAGAACTGCACACAACTGCTGGACAATACAAATTCACTATAATATACTTTCAATGTTAGAAAGTATATTATACATATATCACACCCCTCAGTATGTCACACCTATCGATAGCACACCTATACCAGTCCTTAAAAGGACTTTTGTGGCCCTATTAGCTAGCGTTTGGTGTATCTATACTCTCTGTCCCTGCTCCACACAACAACCTCTCCCTACACTGACAAAAGACTGAATGTAAAATGGCGGACAGATCAGGTTTATTTATAGGGTAGGGGGTTTGTCCATGTGCTGAAACATCTCAATTGGCTGTCCTGTCACACCAAAGTTTGGCGCTATGCAAAAAAATATGCCGCGTGCGAATATCGCCATATGTGCACATGTTGGGCAAATCGTGAACGAGCAAAGTTCACCGGGAAACGACCGCCGGGCGCACCGCAAGGCCATCTCTACCAGCTATACTGTCGTCTTTAGTAAAAAGGATGCTGAGACTCTGCCTCCTCACTGTCCATATGACTGTCCGATCGATCTCCTGCCAGTTGCTACCCCTCCTCGTGGTCGAGTCTACCCACTCTCACTCCCAGAGACTCAGGCAATGACCGACTACTTCAAGGAGAATCTTGAGAGGGGGTTTATTCGTAAGTCCACTTCACCAGCCGTGGCCGATTTTTAATTTGTGCAGAAGAAAGATGGGTCCTTGCGGCCCTGTATCGATTATCGAGGTCTGAGTAAGATCACAGTGACAAACAGATATCTCTTCGGTTGATCTCCGAACTTTTGGACAGGATCTGCGTGGTGCATATAATTTAGTCCGCATTCGAAAAGGTGAGTAGTGGAAGACTTTCAACTTTCGTGATGAACACTACAAGTACCTCGTCATGCCCTTCGGTCAATGCAATGCTCCTGCCATATTCCAAGAGCTAGTGAATGATGTCTTTCGGGACCTGCTCTATACCTGCGTGATTGTGTATCTGGATGATATACTTGTCTTCTCTCCAGATTTGACCACTCATCGAAGGCATGTACGACTCACCTTACAGTGCCTGAGGGAGAATAGACTCTATGCCAAACTCAAGAAATGCACCTTTGAGAAAATGACAGTAACATTTCTCGGATACATCATCTCGGATACTGGATTACAGATAGATCCTGAAAAACTGAATATGGTAAAGAACAGGGCTCGTCCACAGTGGCTGAACGCTATACAGCGCTTCCTGGGATTTGCCAATTTTTATTGGCAGTTTATTCCAAACTTTTCCTCCCTAATGTCTCCGATATCCGCTCTTACTCGAAAAGGGGCGAATGCCAAAGACTGGTCTCCTGAGGCAGAGGCCGCTTTCTTCCAATTAAAGAGCTCCTTTGCATCTGCACCTATTCTGCGACATCTGATGTCTCCCACCAATTCTTTTTAGAAGTGGGCGCCTTTTCCATAGGAGTGTGTCTTACTGCAAAAGAATTCCAATAGCAAGATGTTCACTCATTGATTTTCCTCCAAGCTTTTCTCTCCCGCTGAGAGCAACTACTGTCATGGGGACAGAGAGCTCCTGGCCATAAAACTCACCTTGGAGCAGTGGCGTTGTATATTGGTAGAAGCCAAGCATCCGGTAATAATTTTCACCGACCACAAGAATCTCACGTACCTGCAGACAGCTCAGCGTCTGAACCCTCACCAAGCCAGGTGGGCACTTTTCTTCTCCCTTTTTAACTTTGAGTTACACTTCCACCCGGCTGAAAAAAACATCAAAGCAGATGCTCTGTCCCGATCTTTTGATTTTTCTGACCAGCAGAAGGAACCTCAATGCATAATAGATCCTGCTCGCTTCATCACGGTGGCTCCTGTCCTGGTAAGAGACATTCCTCCCGGGAGAACATTCATACCCTCTGCCAAAAGGAAAAGCATCCTGTCATGGGGACACAACTCCAAACTGGCTAGTCATCCCGGAATCCGCAAGACCACTGAATTAGTGTCTTGCCACTACTGGTGGCCCACATTATCCAAAGACGTATGTGACTATGTTTTAGCCTGCACCGTCTATACTCAAAATAAAGTTTCCAGGAGCAAACCTCCAGGCCTGTTGCTACCTCTACCCGCTCCTGATGCTCCAAAGCAATACATTGCCATGGACTTTTTTACTGATCTGTCTTCTTTATCTGAATGTACCGTGATTTGGGTGGTTGTGGATTGCTTCTCCAAGATGGCGCACTTCGTTCTGTTGACTGGATTACCCCCGGCTGCGGAACTTGCCAAACTGTTCATAAAACATATATTTCGTTTAGATGGCTTGCCTGGACATATTGTTTCCAATCGAGGAGTACAGTTTACGTCCACGCTCTGGAGAGCCCTCTGTCGTCTCCTAGAAATACATCTGGACCTCTCTTCCAGTTATCACCCCCAAACCAACAGGCAAGTAGAGCGGGTTATACAAAAAAAAGAGCAAGGATTTTTTCAAGGTAAAAAATCTCATTTTATTCAATATAAATCACATGATCATTACAGGTATTGCTCAATAGGGACAGGACATGGAGACTGAGCCACAAGGGGCTATACAATGTGGAGAATCACAATGGGGGATAATGTGACCATACCCAGCAGAGAACAACAATATACCAGAGGCCGTGAGCAAAAGTGTAGTTGCGGGTGCAAATGCTGACCCCTAGTATAAAACAACTACTGACTATTGCTCACAACCTCTGTCCGGGGATGCTGTGAGGTGTCAATGGACGGTGCAGTACTACTAATAAAGATGGCATATAACAATGAACTGCAAACCTCTCGTCCCACCCTGATCCAGCTACCAAGTTACCTACCCATGTTGCTGCTGTAGAATGGTAACACGACTCCCCCACTGTTTCAACCTCGACACGTGTTTCGCCACGAAGCCTACGTGGCGAAACACGTGTCGAGGTTGAAACAGTGGGGGAGTCGTGTTACCATTCTACAGCAGCAACATGGGTAGGTAACTTGGTAGCTGGATCAGGGTGGGACGAGAGGTTTGCAGTTCATTGTTATATGCCATCTTTATTAGTAGTACTGCACCGTCCATTGACACCTCACAGCATCCCCGGACAGAGGTTGTGAGCAATAGTCAGTAGTTGTTTTATACTAGGGGTCAGCATTTGCACCCGCAACTACACTTTTGCTCACGGCCTCTGGTATATTGTTGTTCTCTGCTGGGTATGGTCACATTATCCCCCATTGTGATTCTCCACATTGTATAGCCCCTTGTGGCTCAGTCTCCATGTCCTGTCCCTATTGAGCAATACCTGTAATGATCATGTGATTTATATTGAATAAAATGAGATTTTTTACCTTGAAAAAATCCTTGCTCCTTTTTTTTGTACAAGTTGCAGTAGGTTGGGGAGTGAGGTACTGTTTTTGGGTTATTGTAGGCTCTAAGTAGAGCGGGTTAATCAGATAATGGAGAACTACCTTCAACATTTTGTTTCAACCCAACACGACAACTGGGTATCACTACTACCTTGGGCAGAGTTCTCCTACAACAACCACACTAGTGAGTCTACTGGCTCGTCGCCATTTTTTGTTGTCTATGGTCAACACCCCCGTACTCCTCTTCCTGAATCTTCCGGCTGCGCTTCCGGCTACGCCTGCGCCGTACGGTGCTCATTCGGCACAGGCGCTCTGAGAGAAGGACGCTTGCTTGGCTGCTCCTTCTTTAGTGCCCTGGTCCGCCCCTGAGTGTCTTTAAGACTCCATATATTGCCATACAATCATTGGATTAAATTTGAATAAATATATTTCTTTATGTGAGTTGTATTAATCCAGATGAGGTGTGCACAACTATCCTATACTTTACTTTGATCAATTAGTACTGATTGATTTAATGATGTATAAATGTAGGCACTGTTGCACTTTGTAATTCACTTGGCTTGAAAAAGGTTCTGAGAGAGAACCGAAACGTTGCTGTATGACATGTGTGAATAAAATACACATTTTTCACTTTTAAGGAGTGCCGTGGATTTTTGCGACTTGTCTACCACCCAGAATCGAGGGGTTACCGCTGGCACCCACTTTACAGTTGGCAAAGGAGTGCTGCCCTACTTTTAATGTACACACATATATATATATATATATTTATACACACGCACATACATATATATATATATATATATATATATATACACTCACCTAAAGAATTGTTAGGAACACCTGTTCTATTTCTCATTAATGCGATTATCTAGTCAACCAATCACATGGCAGTTGCTTCAATGCATGTATGGTTGTGGTCCTGGTCAACACAATCTCCTGAACTCCAAACTGAATGTCAGAATGGGAAAGAAAGGTGATTTATGCAATTTTGAGCGTGGCATGGTTGTTGGTGCCAGACGGGCCGGTCTAAGTATTTCAAAAACTGCTCAGTTACTGGGATTTTCACGCACAACCATTTCTAGGGTTTACAAAGAATGGTGTGAAAAGGGAAAAACATCCAGTATGCGGCAGTCCTGTGGGCGAAAATGCCTTGTTGATGCTAGAGGTCAGGGGACAATGGGCCGACTGATTCAAGCTGATAGAAGAGCAACGTTCTGGGGCTTATTTTTGGAGGTTTCTATCACCGCTGTACATTTGGTTTGTGGAATAAACGTCAAGCAAGAAAAACAAGGTGCTGGATCTTTCTTCCTTTCAGTTCAAGTTTATATGCTTGGGTCTCATCCCATCCGTGCACTCTTAAAACTGCTGATGCAGGTGAGCTGGACTTTTACTATTATTTAGAGCAACGTTGACTGAAATAACCACTCGTTACAATCAAGGTATGCAGCAAAGCATTTGTGAAGCCACAACACGCACAACCTTGAGGCGAATGGGCTACAACAGCAGAAGACCCCACCGGGTACCACTCATCTCCACTACAAATAGGAAAAGGAGGCTACAATTTGCACGAGCTCACCAAAATTGGACTGTTGAAGACTGTAAAAATGGTTTCTTGAACATTACAATGAGTTCACTGTACTAAAATGGCCCCCACAGTCACCAGATCTCAACCCAATAGAGCATCTTTGGGATGTGGTGGAACGGGAGCTTCGTGCCCTGGATGTGCATCCCTCAAATCTCCATCAACTGCAAGATGCTATCCTATTAATATGGGCCAACATTTCTAAAGAATGCTATCAGCACCTTGTTGAATCAATGCCACGTAGAATTAAGGCAGTTCTGAAGGCAAAAGGGGGTCCAACACCGTATTAGTATGGTGTTTCTAATAATTCTTTAGGTGAGTGTATATATATATATATATATATATATAGTGTATATATCATACATATATATATATATATATATACAGTACAGACCAAAAGTTTGGACACACCTTCTCATTCAAAGAGTTTTCTTTATTTTCATGACTATGAAGGCATCAAAACTATGAATTAACACATGTGGAATTATATACATAACAAACAAGTGTGAAGCAACTGAAAATATGTCATATTTTAGGTTCTTCAAAGTAGCCACCTTTTGCTTTAATTACTGCTTTGCACACTCTTGGCATTCTTTTGATGCGCTTCAAGAGGTAGTCCCCTGAAATGGTCTTCCAACAGTCTTGAAGGAGTTCCCAGAGATGCTTAGCACTTGTTGGCACTTTTGCCTTCACTCTGCGGTCCAGCTCACCCCAAATAGCCCTTACTTTCAAAGTTTTCCCAATTTTTTGGCTGACTGATTGACCTTCATTTTTTAAAGTAATGATGGCCACTCGTTTTTCTTTACTTAGCTGCTTTTTTCTTGCCATAATACAAATTCTAACAGTCTATTCAGTAGGACTCTCAGCTGTGTATCCACCTGACTTCTCCTCAACGCAACTGATGGTCCCAACCCCATTTATAAGGTAAGAAATCCCACTTATTAAACCTGACAGGGCACACCTGTGAAGTGAAAACCATTTCAGGGGGCTACCTCTTGAAGCTCATCAAGAGAATGCCAAGAGTGTGCAAAGCAGTAATCAAAGCAAAAGGTGGCTACTTTGAAGAACCTAGAATATGACATATTTTCAGATGTTTCACACTTTTTGTGTTTGTTATGCATATAATTCCACATGTGTTCATTCATAGTTTTGATGCCTTCAGTGTGAATCTACAATTTTCATAGTCATGAAAATAAAGAAAACTCTTTGAATGAGAAGGTCCAAACTTTTGGTCTGTACTGTATATATATATATATATATATATATATATATATATTTATTAATTATGGGTATATTATTTATAAGCGTTGGTGGTATAGTGTGTCTAAATATACTTTTTGTAAAATAATGGCACCCCATTTAGTTAGTTGTTGTAGTGGCTGCATGCTTATTAGGCAGATACCTGAATCAAGCAGCCAGCAATGTCACCGGACTCTCTGCCTCCTTACTAGCGATGCCAGCGTCTTCTCTTCCGGGTGTAGGGCTGACGTCATCAGCGCAGGCGCACTGAGGAAGGAGCAGCCAAGCGAGTGTCCTTCTCTCAGAGCGCCTGCGCCGAATGAGGACTGGTACGGCGCAGGCCCGGAAGGAGGAGAGCGTTATATACTGCTGTGCTATTCTGGTAATAAAAAAACACCCATTTTAGGCAAAATACTTAATTTGCGGCCTTGTCTGCATCTGTCAGTGTGAAATTCAAGCGTTATATACTGCTGTCATATTCTGTTATAAAAAAAAACACCCTTTTTGGGCAAAGTACTTAATATTGTAGCCTTTGCTGCATTTGTGATTGTTAAAAACAAGCTTGAAATACTTCAATAATTTTCTGGGTTTTAAAAAAAAACACATTTTTGGCAATACCCTCCATCTGGGGCCTCTGCCGCATTAGCCAGTGTGCAATTTAAGCTAGAAATGCAGCTATGATTTTCTGGGTTTTAAAAAACACCCTTGTTGGGCAAAATACTCAATTTTACAGCCCTTGCTGCATCTGTACGTGTGAAATTCAAGATTGATATACTGCTGTCATATTCTGTTATTTAAAAAACACCCTTTTTGGGCAAAATACTTAATTTGCGGCCTTGTCTGCATCTGTTAGTGTGAGATACACGCTTTAGACACTGCTGTGCTAGTCTGATATAAAAAAAACACACCAATTTTGGGCAAAATACTTAATTTGTGGCCTTGTCTGCATCTGTACGTGTGAAATTCAAGCGTTCTATACTGCTGTCATATTCTGTTATTCAAAAAACACCCTTTTTGCGCAAAATACTTCATTTGCGGCCTTGTCTGCATCTGTCAGTGTAAGATACACCCTTTTGACACTGCTGTGATATTCTGCTATTAAAAAAAACACCTATTTTGGGCAAAAAAACTTAGTTTTGCAGCCTTTGCTGCATCTGTCATTGTGAGATACATCCTTTAGATACTGTTGTTCTATTCTGATATTTAAAAAAACACCCATTTTGGACAAGATCCTAAATTTGAGATATATGAGGAGAGCGTCAAATAAGGTATGTGGCCCTGGTCGTGGTGCTGCTGGTGAAGCTCCTATTGTAGGGAGAGGACATGGTCGATCTGTACCAGCTACACGCACAAGTGAAACACCTTTTTCAGGTATGAATGGTGAGGCCAGAACAAGTACAGGCGATAGTATATTGGGTTGCTGACAGTGCCTCCAGTTCCTTTACATTTTCCCCCACCCAGTCTCCTGCTGAAAGATCAGAGTTGGCGCCTGCAGGCGATGTTCATCAGTCTTTCACTTCACCCCTTTGCAAATCAGCCAAGCAGTCTGAGCCCCAAGTCATGCAGCAGTCTCTTCTGATTTTTGATGACTCTGCTAGCAGGGTTTCCCAGGGCCATCCACCTAGCCCTGTCCCAGAAGTGGAAGATATTGAGTGCACTGATGCCCAACCACTTATGTTTTAAAATGAGTACATGGGAGGACCACCGCAGCACGTCAACTGCTGTGGCTTTTGAAAGTGTGCATACCGACAAGGAGGGCAGGGGTGAAGACTGGGTGGAAGATGATGTGGCGGATGATGAGGTCCTCGACCCCACATGGAATCAAGGTCATGCGAGTGACCTGTGTAGTTTGGAGGAAGAGGCGGTGGTCGCAAAGAGCCACCAGCCCAGCAAAAGAGGGAGCAGGGTGCAAAAACGGCGCAGCCGTCCCCTAGAAAGTGCGCCTTCTACAGCCCACCGCAGCAAGGGACCGAGCACACCAAAGCCAGCTCCAAGGAGTTCCCTGGCGTGGCAGTTCTTCAGACAATGTGCTAACGACAGGACACGAGTGGTTTGCACGCTGTGCAATCAGAGCCTGAAGCGAGGCATAAACGTTCTCAACCTGAGCACAACCTGCATGATCAGGCATCTAAGTGCAAAGCACGAGCTGCAGTGGAGTAGACACCTCAAAAACCAAGAAAGGTCTCTGACTCCTACTGCTTCCTCTTCTGCTGCAGTCTCGGCCTCTTCATCCACCTCTGGAGTGACAATGCCACCTGCCACCCCGCAAACAGAGGATCTGCCAGCAACACCACCACCTGGGTCACCAAGCATCTCTACAATATCCGACAGAAGCATTCAGCTCTCGATCTCCAAAACACTGTAGCGGAAGGGGAAGTACCCCCCTACCAACCTGCGATCCCTGGCCCTGAATGCCAGCATTTCAAAATTACTGTCCTTTGAAATGCTGTCATTACGTCTGGTGGAGATGGAGAGTTTTAAAAGCCTTATAGCTGTGGCTGTCCCACAGTACGTCGTGCCCAGCCGCAGCTACTTTTCCAGGCGTGCCATCCCTTCCCTGCACAACCAAGTGGGGGACAAAATCAGGTGCACTGCGCAATACCATCTGTGGCAAGGTCCACCTAACTATGAATACATGGACCAGGAAGCAAGGTCAGGGACATTATATCTCCCTAACAGCACACTGAGAAAATGCAGTGGCGACTGGGCCTGAGGCGGATAGCAGTTTGCAGCATGTCCTTCCACCACCGAGGATTGCAGGGCGCTTCAGTTTGCCTCCTGTTGCTTCCTCCTCCTACTCCGCTTCCTTATCCTCTACCGCCTCCTCATCCGGTCAGCGTAACACCTTCACCACCAACTTCAGCACAGTCAGGGGTAAACGACAGCTGGAATTTTTAAAACGTATCTGTTTGGGGGACAAACCCCACACCGCGCAGGAGCTGTGGACGGGCCTTGAACTACAGACCGATGAGTGGTTGGTGCCAATGAGCCTCAAGCCCGGCCTGGTGGTGTGCGTTAATGGGCGGAATCTCGTAGCAGCTCTGAGACTAGCCGGTTCGACACACATCCCTTGCCTGGTGTATGTGCTAAATTTGGTGGTGCAGAGGTTCCTTAATAATTACCCAGATATGTCAGAGCTGCTGCAGTCATTCACAAGTGGCTCCGAGGGTGGGTTCCTGCACCCACAAATGCCAGGTACACAATTGTCCAGCCAGGGCACAGTTCTGGAGGATGACGAGGTGGAGGAGGAGGAGATCGAGAAGGAGGAACCGTGTTCACAGCAGGTTGGCACCCAAACCAGCTCATGGCCATCACTGATGCGTGGCTTGGGGTATACAGAGAATACAGATGATACACCTCCCACAGTGGACAGCTTTTCGTTGCCTCTGGGCAGCCTGGCACACATGAGCGATTACATGCTGCAGTGTCTCCGCGTCGACCGCTGAGTTGCCCACATTCTAACTTGTGCTGATTACTGGGTGGCCACTCTGCTGGATGCCCGTTACAAGGACAACGTACCGTCCTTAATTCCCTCACTCGAGCGTAATTGTGAGATGCGCAAGTACAAGCGCACGCTGGTAGACGCGCTGCTGGTGGCATTCCCACCTGACAGCGGGGGCACAGTGGAAGCACAAGTCGAAGGCAGAGGAGTAGGAAGAGGTCGCCAACGCAGCTGGGGCACCGCCAGCACCTCAGAAGGCAGAGTTAGCATGGCCGAAATGTGGAAAAGCTTTGTCAGCACGCCACAACAACCAGCACCACCAGCTGATATGGAATAATAAAAATAAAAAAATAATTAAAATAATTAAAACCAAAAACCAGTGTTGGCTACCTCGTCCTCCTCCACTGCTGCTTCCATCTACACTGCTACGTCCACCGCCTCCTCAAACTCCTACTCCATATGGACCTCCACCTCATAAATCAAGTTTATTTTTTTAAATTTGTACAGAGTTTATTTTATGTCATTTAACAAATTTGTCTGTTACATTTTCTGGTGAAATTCACAAATTTTTGAGTGTGATATACCCCTGCTCTACTTAGTAGACAGTTAACAATTCACTAATTTGTCTGTTACATATTCGGGTGAAATTCACCAATTTGTGTGTGTGATATACCCCGGCTGTACCTATTAGACAGCTAAAAACATTTCACTAATTTGTCTGTTACATTTTCGGGTGCAATTCACCAATTTTTGGCTGTGATACACCAATCCTATACCTAGTAGACAGGTAACATTTCACTAATTTGTCTGTTACATGTTCGGGTGTAATTCACCAATTTTTGGGTGTGATATACCACTGCTCTACCTAGTAGATAGGTAAAAAAAAAACATTAATTTGTCTGTTACATATTCGGGTGAAATTCACAAATTTTTGGGTGTGATATACCCCTGCTCTACCTAGTACACAGGTAACATTTCACTAATTTGTCTGCTACATATTCGGATGAAATTCACCAATTTTTGGGTGTGATATACCCCGGCTGTACCTAGTAGACAGGTAAAAACATTTAATTAATTTGTCTGTTACATATTCGGGTGAAATTCACCAATTTTTGGCTGTGATATACCCCTGCTCTACCTAGTAGACAGGTTAATAAATGTCACTAATTTTTCTCTCACATTCTTGGGTGACATTTTACAATTTTTGCTGTAAATAAACCCCTGCTCTGCATAATTGACAGGGACCGAAATTTTTAAAAATCTGTTCCATTGGTGGGTGACATTAACCCATTTCTGGCGATGAAAAACCCCTGCTCTGCATAGATGACAGGGAATTACATTTGTAAAATTCATCTTTAATTGGCCCTTTCATTCAATCCTTCTGCTTTAATAACTTGTCCCACATTTCAGCTCGATCACATTGCAGCCATTGACCTCCCTTGGATGTAGTATCCTTTTCTCGCACTCCCTCTCCGGCGTGGAACCCTGATTCGCTGATAACCGTGTTCAACATGGTAGGCTCAGAAAAGAACATCGAAAGTTGATAGAGAAGATATCCATTTGGATCGTGGATAGGGAC
This sequence comes from Bufo gargarizans, assembly GCF_014858855.1. NCBI lineage: Eukaryota > Metazoa > Chordata > Amphibia > Anura > Bufonidae > Bufo > Bufo gargarizans. The sequence continues at coordinate 309,110,619 of NC_058084.1, forward strand.
GTGCGATCAGGCAGAAGTTATCTAGAGTCAACAAAACGGCAGCAGGGCCTCTCCTGTCTAATGTTTCCAAATCCAAAATACCCCAGTGACATTCCCTATATTTTTTTTATTAATCATTCCAATAACAGGGCATCTTAAGAGTCCTGTATTGTTATTTATCGTCACTCCCCCCCCCCCCCCCAGTCCTTTAATTCTTCTGTTTTAATAGCTTCTCCCACATCTCCGCTCGGTCACAATTAAATTTCATCCATTGATCTCCCTTGGATGTGGTCTCTCTTTCTCACGCTCCCTCGCCGGCGTGGAACTCTGATTTGCCGTGATCAACATGATAGTTGCAGAAAAGAACATCGAAAGTTGATAGAGCAGATATTTAATTGGATTGTGAAAATCACGGGGACGTGCGACATGGTGGGGCAGTATGTGTGCATACGCCTACACGAACTGACTGATGAGTCTGCCCCCTGCAACTTCTGGGTCTCCAAATTGGGCACATGGCCTGAGCTTGCCCTCTACGCCTTGGAGGTGCTGGCCTGCCCTGCAGCCAGTGTATTGTCTGAACGTGTGTTTAGCACGACTGGAGGTGGTTATCACAGGTTATATTTCCCAATGTTTTGGGGTGTACCCTAATTTACATAAATAAAACCAAAAAAGTTTAAAACCAAAAAGCAGTGTAGGCTACCTCCTTCTCCACCGCCGCTTCCACCTACACCGCCACATCCACTGCCTCCTCAACCTACTACTCCATATGGACCTCGTCCTCCTAGATCAAGATTATTATTTTTTATTTTTACGTTTTTTATGTTATTTAAAGTCATTTCACTATCCACATTTGTTTGCAGAGAACTTGCCATGCTCTTAACCACATTTTGATGCCATTTGCAGCCCTCTAGCCCTTTCCATGAAATTTTTTGAGCCATTTTAGTGCTCAAAAGTTCAGGTCTCCATTGACTTCAATGGGGTTCGGGTTCAGAGTCACGTTCGGGTCAAGTTCGGGTCCCGAACTCAAACTTTTTTGTGAAGTTCGGCCGAACCCGTCGAACCCGAACATCCAGGTGTCCTCTCAACTCTAACAGTTACATTTAAACTTTATCCTGTGCAAGTCTACCTCTAATCTTTAAACACCTACAACAACCTCATAATCCTCAAACAACACTCATAGATCATAGACCATAGATTGCACCACAAAAACTGATCAATGGGACTAATATCATAAAATATAAAGAAATCTTTATTATGATTATTATCTTGGGAGTAGCATTCCTCTGCACTTTTGCCCCCTCCCCTATCCAATAGAGCGCCTTAATTAGGTGGTACATATGGCTGTGCTTGCTCCTCCTCCCATTGGTTGCTTGATGCACATGGAGGTGACTAGGAGCAGCACACCATATGTGCGGCGTCTGCGCTCCTGAACATAGAAGCCCAACGGCTTAGGTAGGTTTAGCGTAGGACCCGCCTGACCTGAGACCTCCTTGGCGTTCGGTAGGCGGGCTTAGATGTGTTTTGATCAAAATATATTGACTAAGTGTCTCAGATATTATCATATCAGAGTGAGGACTTTGTCCATAGATAGATCAGGGGCGCTGACCTGGTGCAGCGTATCAAGGATACCAGGATTAGTCCATATAAAACTTTCAAGTGCAAATTGTCCATAATAAAACAGTTGTAGTCCATAGAAAATGTAACAATTCTTGGAGGCTCAAAGCATAGGAATGAGTCCGTACCCAGGTTTTAAGTGTTAAGTGAAGCCAAATATAAAGCGGAAACAAAGGTACCAGATCACAGAGGCTCACATACGGTGGAGTCCATCTCTGGGCACATTTCAAAATAGTAGCAAGATCTCAGAGGCTCATGTGTATTAGAGTCTATCCCTGGGCGCATTTCCTTTAAGTTGCACAGTGAAAGCGACAGCACATAAAAATAGTCCACATTATTCAAATGGCATATATAAAAAGAAGTGCTGCAATACCCTTAATCAACCTGAAAAGGGGGTTAAAGGGTTAAAGGTGCACATACAAATAGGCACAACTTGGTTTTTCACTCTGAGAAAGCAGGCAGGGGGTCCTGTAAATAATATGGCCTTGCTGCACTTGGTATTTCAGTGGTTTACCGCCTCCACTGAGCCGTTGGTAACTGGCAGCAGCAACAGAGGGCCAAACAACAAAGGACTCCTGTCCTGGAAGGGTTAATCCACTTTATTAGGGTCCCTTGGCAAAAGAAATCAAATCAATGGCCTAGCAGGCCAATTCACAGGGGCATGTCATATCCACTTGGCATCACAGTGGTGCTCCCTGGCTCCATTTGTAGATTGGGCCTGTAGTGAGAGTCAACAGGCGGATGTGCCCACAACACAGTATTGGGGGGCAACTGCAGCATGAAGGGACCCCTAATAGGTATTGGCCCCATAGGCCTAGGGGTGATCACGGTTGCTGACCGCACCGGTGCAGGCATAGCAATTGAGGGCTGCTGCACTGTCCTGGGTACCGCTGCCGCAAGCGGTCCGGTGGGTTCCTGGACAACTGGCTCTGCGCGCACAGCATAGGAGGTGCACAGCATAGGAGGACCACACCGCAGATGCTGACACTAAAGGTGGCCGGCTGGAAGGGATAGGTACTCTCACCTCAGACCCGGAGACGTCCGAGGCCTTAAGTCCACTTTCTTTTTGGTCAGGTGGAGTCCAGATCCTGGTGGAGGCAATCTGGCGCAGCTCACGCAATTTCTTCTCCAGCCGCACGATCTGGTCGTCCAGGCTTTCGGAGTCGGGATCGCGGTCCTCCGCTGTCGCCGCCGGCACTTGTGAGGTCGATGGCACGTCCTGCGCAGCTGCAGGACGCAGAGACTCCTGACTATGACCTAACCCCTAACTGTCTGGGCCTGGACATTTATACTAGGGGCTCCCTATCTCCCTCTAGTGTCTGGGATGTCAAATTACACCCAACTAGGCCTAATAAGCATATAACAGGGAAACCATACATGTAAAAATACATTGAAAAATACATAGATTAATATAATGTCACTGTCCCTTGTGAGCAGAAGTAACACGTTACCCAATTGACCCTTGTGTAGTGCCCACTCCTACCTAGTGGGACACTACATAAGGTTTAGAAGTTTAGAAGCAATTCTTAAACGTTTTAAGAAAATTAGCAAAACCCACTTTTAAGGACCAGTTCAGGTCTGAAGTCACTTTGTGGGGCCTACATAGTGGATACCCCCATAAATGACCCCATTGTAGAAACTACACCCCTCAAGTTACTAAAAACTGATTTTACAAACTTTGTTAACCCGCTTGTTTCCACAAGAATTAAAGGAAAATGGAGTTGAAATTTAAAAATTTCACTTTTTTGGCAGATTTTACATTTTATAAATTTTTTTTCTTTAACACATTGAGTATTAAGAGCCAAACAAAACTCAATATTTATTACCCTGATTCCGCGGTTTACATAAACACCCCACATATGGTCGTAAACTGCTGTACTGGCACACGGCAGGGCTCAGAAGGAAAGGAATGCCATTCAGTTTTTGGATGGCAGATTTTGCTGGATTGGTTTTCTGAACGCCATATGTTTTTTATTTTTCTGCCGATCGTCTTGTGCAGGGGCTCATTTTTTGCAGAAAGTGTTGAGGTTTTTATTGGTACCATTTTTGGGTACATAGGATTTTTTGATCATTCATTATTACACTTTATGGGGCAAGGTGAGCCAAAAATTGGCTGTTTTGGAATAGTTTTCATTTATTTATTTTTACAGCGTTCATCTGAAGAGTTAGGTCATGTGACAGTTTTATATGGCAGATCGTTACGGACGTGGAAATACCTAATATGTATACTTTTATTTATTTATTTAAGTTTTACACAATAATAGCATTTCTGAAACAAAAAAAATGATGTTTTAGTGTCTCCATAGTCTGAGAGCCATAGCTTTTTTATTTTTTGGGCGATTGTCTTAAATAGGGTATCATTTTTTGTGGGATGAGGTGACGGTTTGATTGGTACTATTTTGGGGGTCATAAGCCTTTTTGATCACTTGCTGTTGCACTTTTTGTGATGTAAGGTGACAAAAATAGCTTTTTTGCCACAGTTTTTTTTTATGGTGTTTATCGGACGGGTTCTATAATGTGATATATTTATAGAGACGGTCGTTACGGACATGGTGACACCTAACATGTGTATTTTATTTTATTTTTTCATTTTTTTTATAGGAAAAGGCAATTTCTTTTTTTTATTTACATTTTTATTTCTTTTTTCTTTTTCATTTTTATTATTTTCACTTTCTTTTTTTATCAAGTCCCTCTTGGATCATGAAGATCCAGTGGGGCTGATGGCTGTACTATACTTTGCAATGCTCTTGCATTGCAAAGTATAATACTATTAGATGCCCTGTAGGTGGCAACAGCGGATGCTTTTGCAAAGCGTCCGGTTGCCATGGCACCCATCGGGCGCTGCCATCACAGCGCGGCAGCCCCGATGGTTGAGAGAGGGAGCTCCCTCCCTCTATTAACCCCATGGATGCCGCAACCGCGGCATCTATGGGGTTACAGCAGAGTGTCAGCATAGAGCAGACACTCGCTGCTGATGGCGGCAGCTCAGGAATGGAGCCGCCGCCATCACACACAGCAGGGGGACCGGGGGCAGCGCTGGAAAGGAAGGGTATGGCCGCCAACATTGAGGGAGGCTGGGGCAGGAGGGACGGGGAGAATGCATGGGGCGGGGAGGGGGCGGACCGCATCAGGGGCAGATTACATGAATATGGATTGGGCGGGGGAACGGCATCAGGGGCAGGCGCAGACTGGGGAGTGTTGGAGGCGCACAGATCGGGGGGCACAGATCAGGGGGCACAGAGACACTACCTGATTTCAGGCTCTGATCTGCAGAGCGCAGATCAGAGCCTGAAACCGGCATTTTTTTCACTGCCGCGATCCGATTGGTTAATCTGCACAGACTAACCAATCGGATCAATTGCCGGCAAGGGGCCACTCTGATTGGTCCCTTGCCGGCATTACTGCACCAGGGCAGGGGCAGAAGCTTTAATCCAAGCGCTTTGCAGCGCTTGGATTAAAGAGCTAGTTTGACGTTTATAGACGTGATAGCTGCACGGGGCATGTGCAAATATCATGTATATAAACGTATTGCAGTCGTGAAGGGGTTAAATCCCATGATCATGATACCAATAATAGATTAAACGCATGATGTAATATAAAATCTTATAGCGCAAATAATCACACGTGATTAATTAAATCCCATTATCATGATACTGATAAAAAAATCATAAGGCAAATACACAATCCTGTATAGAAAATTCACTTATAATAATCATAGGCAATTATTTTTATATAAATTACTATTGTTGTGATTATTTAGTGCTACACATGACATAAGGCTCAAAAATTGAGCAATTATGTGAAAATTGTCATGTAAATATCAGATATGTGAAACAAAGTTGTGCACACAAAAAAAAAAACATTAGTTAATAATCGTGTACCAAAAATTGTGTATTACAAAACACTGTATGCGCCACGTGTGCACAATGTTGATGTGGGGATGCGCTGAAAGATGGCTGTCCGCCATCATCGCGGAGTCGCGCCGCCGCTGATACTCTTCATGTGATTCTAGTGAGGAATTTAGTTGTTACCCTGCCTTTTCCTCCTATATATACCCCTCATTTTATTTAACTAATCACCTCCTGACGAAGCCTGGTAGAGGCGAAACACGTGTCGAGGTTTCAGTACGTCGGGCGACATTCCAGTTTCTGTGCATTATGACTCTGGGTATGTTTTAGACTTATTATGGTCATGTCTATACCTAGGGATGGGTATATAAATATATGAATTGCATATAGGCTGCGGATTAGGACTGATAAACATGTGTGCCATTTAATATTATAGCTAGTTTAATACACCTGATATATATATAGGTGCTATTACTTATTTAATTGCGCGCATTTTCGCTCTTTTAAGGCACACCTGCTTATTACCGGTATCTATGTATAATCTTGGCAGCCTTTTACATTGTTGGTCTGTTGCAATGCCCATTAATATCATAGTAGGACTTTATTGAGCAATATTCCCTCACAGGACAGTGTATTCTCAGAGCCATATTGATGTTACAATAATGATTCTGATGGACATTGTCTGGTAATGTGCCCCATATATTATGCTGTATCAAATTGCCATTGAATCGTCCTTTCTAATGTGCTGAATTTGGTGGTGCAGAGATTCCTTAAAAATTACCCCGATATGTCAGAGCTGCTGCATAAAGTGCGGGCCGTCTGTGCGCGCTTTTGGCGTTCTCACCCTGCTGCTGCTCGCCTGTCAGCACTGCAGCGTAACTTCGGCCTTCCCGCTCACCGCCTCATATGCGACGTGCCCACAAGGTGGAACTCCACCTTGCACATGCTGACCAGACTGTGCGAGCAGCAGCAGGCCATAGTGGAGTTTCAGCTGCAGCACGCACGGGTGAGTCGCTCGGCGGAACAGCACCACTTCACCACCAATGACAGGGCCTCCATGCGAGACCTGTGTTCCTTGTTGTGCTGTTTCGAGTACTCCACCAACATGGCCAGTGCCGATAACGCCGCTCTCAGTGTTACTGTCCCACTTCTATGCCGCCTTGAAAAAACACTGCTGGCGATGATGGAAGAGGATGTGGCACAGGAGGAGGAGGAGGAGGAAAAGGGATCATTTCTTAGGGTTTCCGGCCAGTCATTCACAAGTGGCTCTGAGGGTGGGTTCCTGCACCCACAAACGCCAGGTACACAATTGTCCAGCCAGGGCACAGTTCTGGAGGATGACGAGGTGGAGGAGGAATCCTTGTTCACAGCAGGGTGTGTTTTTTTCTGTCATAGACCCCTGCTCTACCAAGTAGACAGGTTATTACATTTCAGTAATTTTTCTGTTACATTCTTGGGTTGACATTTTACCATTTTTGATGTGAATAAACCCCTGCTCTGCATAGGTGACAGGGAATAAAATTTCTGAAATTCTTCTTTAATGCTTAAACTTTAACAAGTTGTACCATATTTGCGCTTTAATAATTTGTCCCACATTTGCTTGTCCCGCATCTGCGCTTCCATAATTTGTCACACATTTACGCTTTAATAATTTCTGCCACATTTGAACTTCAATAATTTTAAACACATTTGAGCTTTAATAATTTGTCCCACATTTGCATTTCAGTAATTTGTCCCACATTTGCGCCTCAATAACTTTTCCCATATTTCCGCTCTATCAAAAAAAAAATTAATCCATTTATCTCCCTTGGATGTGGTCTCTCTTACTCAGGATCCCTCTCCGGTGTGGAACCCTGATTCGCCGATAACCGTGATCAACATGGTAGGCGCCGAAAAGAACATTGAAAGTTGATAGAGCAGATATCCAATTGGATCGTGAACATCACGGGGACGTGCGACATGGTGGGACAGTATGTGAGCACATACACCAACTGACTTATGGGTCTGCCACCTGCAACTTCTGGGTCTCCAAATTGAGCACATGGCCTGAGCTTGCCCTTTGACCCTTGGAGGTGCTGGCGTGCCATGCAGCCAGTGTATTGTCTGAACGTGTGTTTAGCATGACTGTAGGGGGTTATCACAGGTTATATTTCCCAATGTTTTGGGGTGTACCCTAATTTAAAAAAATACAAATTAATTTAAAACCAAAAAACTGTGTAGGCTACCTCCTTCTCCTCCACCGCCACATCCACCACCTCCTCAACCTCCTACTCCATATGGACCTCGTCCTCCTAGATCATGATTATTTTTTATTTGTATGTATTTTATGTTATGTCATTTTCCTATCCACTTTTGTTTGCAGAGCACTTGCCATTCTCTTAACAACATATTGATGGCAGTTGCAGCCCTCTAGCCCTTTCCATGACATTTTTACAGCCATTTTAGTGCTCCAAAGTTCGGGTCCCCATTGAATTCAATGGGGTTCGGGGTCAAGTTCGGTCAAGTTCGGGTCCTGAACTCGAACTTTTTTGTAAAGTTCGGCCGAACCCGTCGAACCCAAACATCCAGGTGTCCGCTCAACTCTAGTTGCGACCCCCTCCCACCTATTTCACAATTCATATCTTACTTTACTCTACCTCTAGATGGCACTGGAGGTCCTTGTTAAAAAAAAAAATCTAAATACATGACTTACCCTATTTAATTAAGACACACACTTATACCACTCTTGGTCATTGTCTTGGTGAAGTCACAGTGTTTGCTTATTATCACCTGTGTCTACAATACCAAGAAAAGGTTTCCTGAGACTGAAGTAATTCTTTTACGTATACATTGAGATTCTAGAAGAAATTCGCCTAATTCTTATAATAGATCCCATGAATATACCTGATATATAATGTAATTAACACCCTTCTACTTCTATAAAAAACAACACACCAATTAAACTGATGATGGAAAAATCTAAATCCCTTTACATGATCATTAATGTAAACCTTGCAATGAATAATAAAATTATATTCTTTTTACTCACTGGGAATAACCAAAACTTATCACATTCCCTCCGTTGTCTTATCTGAGTAAATGCATTTTATTATATCTGTCTAAACCTCTTACATAAGAACAGACTATGCAAACACTGTTGCACAGATTACTAATCTCTCAGTTAGTCTTTGAGAGCTTCACCTCACCTTAACCTTTTAAAACGAGACAAGATGGATCCCTAATGTTCATTTTCACATATTGAGATAGGCCTTTACAATACGTATATTTTTATACTCAATTAATCTGACAGCACAGGGGGAATGGGGACAGCAGGGGTACCAGGCTGCTGCAACTCTGGAACCCTGTGAAGGGTTTCCTCCTGTGACTGAACAGGGGCTAAAATGGAGGTTAAAGGGGGGGCTGCCACTAATACATTGGTGGCCCGTGTGAGATCCCCAGCGTCTGTTCAGCCAGAGCTGAGGTGACCAGAGGCTCCTCAGCAGAGGAGGAGGCTGTGGGATTATTGCCCATTGTTTGTGAGGGGGCAGAAATGGCTGCCAAAACTGCCTTCTCGTTGGCAATACCTGCAGAAGGAAAATTCATGGTGAAGGTGCCAGTGAAAAGGGAACAAGATGGGGTAAGCCCTCCTATTTATTAACTCTAGGGGAGGGGCAGGAGGAAACCATCTAGACTGCACCAGAAGAGGGAGGGGAGGGGGAAGTAACCAGCAACACAAAACAGGCAGCAGCAGTGTCTAAAGGAAAAAACACCCTTGTGGGCCAAACCACCATGCCTCAGCAGGAAGACATGATAATTCAACCCATGGGCTACCAACCCAATCTCTCTGCAGTCAAAAACGCCTTTGCTATGTGCTGTGGCGTTAACTATGCTGATTAAGAATCTTTGGTCACTCATTTTTGCAGTTTTGCAATATTGCAAATGGCAAAGCCTTGTGCACCGAGCTGCAAGGTAGTGCACCGAGCCGGTGTGATTCTGTGTTCAGCAGCCATACAACCTCTGTGCATTTATGTACGGGCTACACTGGACTTTGTATACATGGAGATACAATACTTATAAGAGAGAATACATCTGTACATACAGAGTCAGATTAAGCATGCTATTTTTTCTGCCAGTCTTGTACAATTTTCTATGCTTTCCTATCAAATCAAAGAGACGTATAGGAACAGTACAGTAAGGGGCTAGTCTCGTGAGACTTTACGAAGTAATAACTTTGGTTCATCTGAGCCAATACATTCTAATACTGTACGGAGTGCTCGTTCCATACAGTATTGAAACAAAGTTGTATGCAAATCGACTTTGGATGTTTCATCTGAAGTCGATTCGTTTATCCCTAGTCACAGTCGACCACAGCATCTGAGAGGTTAAATGTCTGTGATTGGCTTTATCACCCATTGCAGACATTAGTCCCATGTGTCTGCTATTTAAAACAACAAAAACCCAATGGCTATGACACTGTCTGATGCCATTTTTAAAGACCTGACTTCCACTATACATGTATGGCAGCAGTCGGGAAGGGGTTAAAAAAATCTAAGTGCAAAGTGGGAGCCAAAATCAGTTTTGGAAATTGGATCATCTCTATTTCCCAGCATTCTGTACCTGTTGAGAGAAGCTGAGTACACTGACTACAGTCTAAATTGTGTACATACAAGGCACATTTTGGAAAAATGCTCCCTACTATAAGGCCCCTTTCACACGAGCGAGTTTTCCGCACGGGTGCAATGTGTGACGTGAACGCATAGCACCCACACTGAATCCTGACCCATTCATTTCAATGGGTCTGTGTACATGAGCGTTTTTTTTCACGCATAAGTTCTGCATTGCGTGAAAAATGCAGCATGTTCTATATTCTGCGTTTTTCACGCAGCCCTAGCCACATAGAAGTGAATGGGGCTTCAATGAAAAACGCATTGCATCCGGAAGCAAGTGCAGATGCAATGCATTTTTCACTAAAGGTTGCTAAGAGATGATGTTTGTAAACATTTCGGTTTTTTTTTTCACGCGTGTGAAAAATGCATCAAAACACATTACATTCACGCGGAAAAAACTGAACAACTGAACGCAATCACAGACAAAACTGACTGAACTTGCTTGCAAAATGGTGCAAGTTTCACTGAACGCATCCAGTGCCAATCCGTCACACTCATGTGAAAGAGGCCTAAAGCATATACATGTTTATTTGCCAGAATAAAAATTATATATTCTTTGTTTTTCAGGTTCTACACTTTGAAAGCTGCACAGATATACATTCTGGGTTTAAACAACTGTTATCAGCCCTCACTGAGACTGAAGAATATATACTTAACATTGACAACACACTCTTTGTTGAAGAAACATTTAACATATCTGAAGTAAGATAGCCCTAAATGTAATATAGATATTATAGGTTTCTTAATTAAGAATTTTAAGTCTGGTTTTGCTTTGTGTGCCTGCATCAAATTTATGAACTGGTTCATCTTAAAGTGGTTGTCTGGGTTCAGAGGGTTCATAC